>NW_015090921.1:4369598-4546808 GCF_001431845.1 Calidris pugnax
GGGGGAAGGGGGGGTGGGGGGGGCGCTTCGCCCGGGACGTGCTGCTGCCCGGGGGATGGCCGGACGGGCCTGCTGGGCGCCTCCCGGGTGTCTCGGGGTCGCCGGGAGCTCCCCTTTGGAGTGAGGTTTCCGTCACCCAACTCCATGCAAACTCCGGGAAACTCCTGCTTGTGTGCATGTGGGCCAGCAGCAGTGGGATACGGGTTGCTGTGCCTGTTTGGAAAACGCAGCTGCACGTTGGCTCTTCTAAAACCCGACCAGGTGTGCGCTATTTCCTTTCAGCTGTGAGACTCTGCTTGATGTCCCAAGAATATGGGGGGACGTTGCTTGATCATAAGTAGGTTGTTTTTTTGTTGGGTTTTTTTCCAGTCTCCTTTATCAGATCTTCAAAATAAAATTTTTCCAGGCATTTACCAGCAGGTATTTTTTGTCTCTTTCAATCCTAGAGTCTGTGGTTGTCAATTTTTGAGCTGCTTCTTGCTGTGAGCATGACAGGAGACGGGGAGGAGCTTGGAATGGGTAGAATGCATGCTTTTGTCCATTCTGGCAGTAACACATTCTTCTCAGTAAATCCCCTCTGTAATTTGGCAGCTTTCATCCATGAAGTGCACTTTTAAAGGCATATAGTTACTTGCTTTTTCTTTTGATATATATTTGCCTGGCTCCTTATAATGTGCTTCTTGGGGTTTTGTAACTGAAATGTGTTGCTTTAGTGAATTCACCCTCCTACCTTTATTGAGACCACGATTTAAATTGCTGTTCTACTGCCAGCTCATTGGTACTGAATTGTTTTCTAGCAGAACATATGTTCTGAAAAAATGTATAAGCAAGAAGTAATGCAACTTGTAGGTGATACCTCCAGCTGGACTTTTCTCATGGTAATTGTGGGTTTACTACTTTAGAGGACACATAGTACAGGAGCTAAAATGCTGTGCGCAATATTGGCTTTGTTTGCATCAACTTGTGGCCTGGGTTTGGAAAAAAAAAAAAAAAGGTTTGTACTTTATCATATTGCGTATCAAGAAACCGATAATAATACTACTGAGTTCATACTTTTGATCCTGAGGTAGAATCTGGTGTGTGTGGGAAATAATTACTAATGTATTGCTGTTTGGCTTTCTTTTCTAAAATATATGATATGCTGGTGGGAATTTTGTGGAAGCAGAAGAATAGAAATTGAAGGTGGAAAAGTGCTATTGACTCATTTGATTCGCTGTCCCTGCTATTGCAGTGGGCTGTGTGCATGTTTAATAGGGAACAAGAATTTAGTGGTACCGCTTTAGCAATAAAGAGAACTCAGAGATGGCATCATGACATTTGGTTAACTTGTCTGTGAATATAGGCTGAAGCAAAACCTATTCTTCAGGCATGAATCACAGAATTGTAGGGTTTGGAAGGGATCTTCAGAGATCATGGCCTCAAGTTGTGCTTGGGGAGGTTCAGATTGGATATTAAGACATTTTTTTACACTGAAAGGGTTATCGAGCATTGGAATGGGCTGCCCAGGGAAGTGGTTGAGGCACCATCCCTGGAGGTATTTAAAAGACAGGTTGACATAGTGCTTAGAGACATGGTTTAGTGATGTTTTTTTGTCAGAGTTAGGTTGATGGTTGGACTAGATGATCTTAAAGGTCTCTTCCATCCTAGACAATTTTATGATTCTATGATCATCTAGTCCAAATCCCCTACCAAAGCAGGGTCACCCAGAGCAGGCTGGACAGGAACGCATCCAGGTGAGTTTTGAATATCTCCAGAGACGGAGATTCCACACCTCTGGGCAGCCTGTTCTAGTGCTCTGTCACCCTCGCAGTTAAGAAGTTTTTCCTCATATTGAGATGGAACTTCCTGTGTTCCAGCTTGTGTCCGTTGCCCCTTGTCCTGTCAGCAGGCACCACTGGGGAGAGCCTGACCCCATCCTCTTGACACCTGCCCTTTAGATATTTATAAGCAATCATAAGATCCCCTCTCAGTCTTCTCTAGGCTGGACAGCCCCAGGTATCTCAGCCTTTCCTCGTAAGAGAGGTGCTCCATTCCCTTGATCATCATTATAGCCCTCTGCTGGACTCTATCCAGTAGTTCCCTGTCCTTCTTGAACTGGGGGGCCCAGAACTGGACACAGTACTCCAGATGCAGCCTCACCAGGGCAGAGTAGGGGGGAGGATGACCTCCCTCAACCTGGTAGCCACACTCTTTTTAATGTACCCCACAGACCACTGGCCTTCTTGGCCACAAGGGCACATTGCTGCCTCGTGGTCAACTTGTTGTCCACCAGGACTGCCACGGCTCCCTCTGCAGAGCTGCTTTCCAGCAGGTCAGCCCCTAACCAGTACTGGTGCATGGGGTTATTCCTCCCTAGGCGCAGGACCCTATACTTGACCTTGTTGAATTTCATCATGTTGCTCTCTGCCCAACTCTCCAGCCTGTCCAGGTCTCGCTGAATGGCAGCACAGCCTTCTGGTGTGTCAGCCATTCCTCCCGGTTCTGTGTCATCAGTGAACTTGCTGAGGGTACGCTCTGTCCCCTCATCCAGGTCGTTGATGACTATATTTAACAAGACTGGACCCAGTCTTGACCCCTGGGGAATACCACTAGTTCCAGGCCTCCAGCTGAACTCAGCACCACCGATCGCAACCCTCTGAGCTCAGTCAGTTCTCCATCCACCTCACTGTCCACTCATCTTCCTAAGCTTACCTATGAGAAGCCATGCTGCCTTTAAGGTTTTGCTTTCTGTACTTCTGAAGTCATTGGTATTGTATGCAATATCGAGTCTTAAATCAGTCATTAGAACTGTATGCTTCAGATGATGTGCATTATGACATACATGTATCTAAAATGTACAGCATAAGTGGATGTGAGTGGTATTTCTTTTAAATTATATGAAGTTTCTAGGCACTGTAAAATTGGAAAAGACTTTAATCACCTTTTAATGACGAGAAGAAAAATTTAAAAGTAAAGAAGAAGGTCTTTAACAATGTTTAATAGACAAACTAAAAATAACTGTATTATAAGTATTTTAAACTCTGAGAGAATGTCCTATCCACTTAGGTGTGTGGGAAGTTGAGAAGTTCAACAGTATTATGAGAATTCAGTTTTTGAAAAAAGTTTATGCAGGTTTCCCAAGTTTAATGCAGCTGCAGGATTTTTTAATGTTACATTGGTAAAGTTAAGTATTGACTAAACTAGTAAAATACTTAATGTTTTTGATGGCCGAGTTACTCTTCCATACCTGTGGTGTAGGGGAAGATGGCACAAGCTGCCCATTAAGAGCCTGTGTTCTCACTGATATTCTCTACCTCGTCGTTACTTCAGTGGCAAGTTGGCAAACCAGAGCTGGGACTGGTACCGAGGACTCCAAAACAGCAGAACTAAGTGTCACCAGCTTTATAATGCTGCCTAATAAATTAAATGGACCAAATCTTTTATTTGCTTAGTGCACGCTTATGTAGTTCATCCCTGCTTTCCTTGCTGCATTACCCAGCAAGAGCTCGAATCCTGGGAATCTGCTTTTTCCCTGCGGTCAGGCGTGCTGCCCTTCATCTCGGGTGACTGAGCTGTCCTAGAGGTGTCCAGAACAGGCTTCTCCTTGTGTTTGATGTCTTTTGGTACCGGACAGTGCTGTGATACTAGGGATCCCTGTGCTCAGCTGTTCAGTCTTTACAGACACTGTTTCTTCAGTGGAGCAGTGAGTATGTAGCACACCGAAGTAGGAGTCTCTGCTTTGAACTGCTGTGGGTTCAACTTTACAGGATGTGTCCTTTCTCCTAATTAATCCTGGGGCAGGCTTTAGGTTCAAGGCAGGCACATACGTGTGAAAATAACTAGAAATTTTAAGATAATCCAAGGAATGGTTTTATATTTTGAAGATTCTATTTAGAGGCAAATTGGCACATTTTTTACGTATTTATTGATTTTAGTGTATGTATTTTAATACATGAAGGCTCATTCTCAGGGTGGAACACATAGGATAGAGACTTTTCTGAGGGAAGCAAATCAGAGGTGGGCCAAACTTGGTGTTCCCTAATTCATGGGAAATCGTGACACTTTGAAATCCCCCTTGTACTGGAATTTCTTTAGACTTTTCTTTGGAAATGCTAGAAATTAATTTGGAGCCCAGCACCTTTTGACTAAGCTCAGACCAGCGCCCAGAGGACTGCTGGGGCTGTCAAGCCTACCAGACTCCCTAGTGCCTAGCAGGGACCTTGGAAACCTGCCCAGGTCTTCCACTGTGGGAGCAGAAGTTCTGATAATGTTCCTGTTATCAGGGCTTCAAGGCTTCCATCTGCAGACACAGGAACTTGAGACCTAAGCTGAAGAAGGCCCTCCCAGGCCTCTCAGCTGGAGGCCTCTACTGTTGACCTGGAAATCAAGACTCAGTTGAGTCTTTGAAGTCATGTGGGCTCTCAAGCTACCTGTGCCTCCTCTGAAAACTCTGGAGCCTTTCTTCTGTGTACAAGGCTTGCAACCCTGGAGTTATCAGGCCTTAAATCCTGGGATGATAAACCTGGGTGCCTTGGAGGATGGTTGTCCCTGGCAGCTCATTGAGGCGGACAGAGGGTTCTCCAAGAGGATGAGTGATTCAGTTAAATGTTTCACAGAGCATTCTGGGTTGGGTGAATTGGCACATCACAGCAGTGTTAAATTTTAATTTCTTGTTGAGCACAGTATGTAGGCATGTCCCTGGAGCCTTAGGGCTCCAGTTTGGGGGAGTGAATACCTTGGGACTGGTGGCTGGTGATTGCAGTACGGTTCCAGCTTGCTCAGCGGGGACAAAATGCTGTTTGCATTTAGGCAGGCCCACCTTTGAGAGAAGCTCAGTGGGTAGGTGTTCCAGCTTCTCGGCCCAAATTCTGCATTTCATTTGGCAGTAATTAACAGAGGCTTTGGAAACTGGAGTGCCCTGCCTTTCCTGGAGGAAGACCCCTCCAGCAATGAAGAGCTGTAAGTGTGAGAGAAGCCTGTTCTGCTACTGTCCTGTTAGCTGAACTTGTGTTCTGTAAAAACCATTTGCACATAGCTGTGTTAATGTAGTTTGCATAATGCCATAGCTGGACCTGCACAAATCTTGGCAGATAACTTAATCAAAAATTAATGGCTATTTTTTAAATAGCTGATTGACAGAATAGATTTTCCCTCTTGACAACAGTTAACATTCCTGCCTTTCCTTGCATTTAAATGGGAAGCGTGCTTTTCTACCCTTGCTTCATGCCATCTGGAAAGTGTATATACACAGTTGAATCTTGCAGTGAAAGCACTAGTGGTGCATTTATAGTAATGGATAGAGTGCAAGAGTTATGTATTTTTGTCTTCATTCTGTGAGTGAGCAATTTTAAGAAATACGTAAATCTGGTTAGCACCTTCTTTGTTGGGACAGAGATTTTAAAAAGTGGTTTTCACAGAGAATAAACACCATGATAATGTACAGCAGCCTCTTGTCCTCTTTATAGGAGAAGACTATTTACTGGATGGAAACATGCCAAATAAATCTACTCGTTCTCATAACTGTGACCTGTCATTCCAAATTCCTAGATCTGTAACCATGAGAACAGCTGACAGCTTGCTAGAGAAAAAGCAGTTCAGTTCTTGCTTGCAGTGGTACCAGTCCAGAAACTTTGGGGGGTAGCCGTTAGTGTAGCTTATTTGGTTTCACTGATATTCTCACACTATTTTATATAATACTGAGCACCTGAAAATGGACAAAACATATAGAGAGGCGCGCACGCTGAAGAAATACAAATCCAAAGTTTCAACTACTTCAGCTCAGGGGTGGGTTACATAAGCTAATGCAGTAGAATAGAATTGTTATTTTTAAATGAAGAATGGGAATGAAGGGATGACATAAGTAAGACTGTTAATGGGTTTTTAGCCTACTTTCCAAAGGAAAGAAAGCTTGTGTAATCACTCTATCAATTCCATTTTAGCAACTTTAGTAGATTTCAGCCAAATTTGGCAGTAGGATAGACATCTCAAAGTTTGTTCCAGAAAGAGGTCTTTAAAGTTCCACAGAGATCAGCCTCTGGGTGGAGAAGGGGAAACCAAAATAAGTACATACCTTTTCTTCTCAGGGAGAGAAGGTGCAGGATGAGTTCAAGGGTTGTTTTCTGGTTTGCTTGTTAACTAGCAAATTGGGATGGGCATACTGGCTAGTTGATGAGTGCTTCTGTGCTTGTGCCAGCCACAGCAGGTAGTGCTTCTTGTCCTGAGGGTAATAAGAATAATGTATGGGAAGGAGAATACAGCGCTGTGGGCTGGTAAGGTTAGGGAAGGTGGAAGGCACTAGTTGATGGGCAGGGGAAGAAGGTGAGGAAACTGGGGGGAGATGGGGAAATTGGAGGTGTTTTTATAGCTCAAGTTTAGAGAGGACAGCAACAAGCTGTAGTTACTCTGATTAGGGTGCAGGACAGTAGATACCGGTCAAGTAGAAACCAGGCTTCATTAGTTTGCTGCTTGTGGAACAACTACTTTTAATGGAATACATTTCATAGTTCCAAAAACAATAAAATAAAGCTGATTTCTAATGACAGTTCTGTATACTGAGATCTTTCTGAACATACATATACACTGTATACGGAACAAATATGAGTGAACAGCAGTAGAGTACTTTCCACATTTCCATATGGCACAGTTACTGGGCCAAAGCTCTGAATTGGGAGCCTTCTTTGAGCTTGAGGATGGTTTCTTCTCCACTGTGCACTCGAATAGTAGAGTATATAGAAACATCAGCAGTATCAGTTCTAATGGTCACTGCTTATTAGTAATGCAGATTCTTGTCTGGTAGGAAATGAGTTAGCTCTTACCAAATCAGTTGAGAGAGAGGCAATTAAATGTCCTATCAGTTAAAAGGTTGAGATTCTGGATATGTCTGAAATGGTGACTTACAGATTACAAGATTCTTCTCTTTTGAATGAATTTCTCTCTTATAGTTTTCACTTTTCATATGTTAAAGAACATGTTGTTGCTAGGGTGTACAGTTCAAATTGGAAGAGCTCTATTTTTTTTCCTTATGGGCCTGTTGGATTAGGTATGTTATAGAAGTTTCTCTGTATGTGTGTTTCTATAGTTCAAACCTCCTTGTAAGGTTAATTGCATCTGGAAAGAAGTAAAGAAAGTAACAATGATTCCTCATCGTTGGGTGATGCATTCATATTTAGGGAAGGCATACCTAAGCAGATTTTTCTCAGTCTATCACCGATTCAACAGAGTTGAAGATTTATTTGTGAAAACCTGTGCCAGTCTGAAAAGGAGTAAGGGTAGTGGCTGGAGCAATATTCTGGAATTTTGCATGTCTGTATTTTTTTGGGTTCTGACAATCTTATCCTATTACGCTGGTTTGATGAGGGTAAGCTTTTTTTTTTTTTTTAATTGAACATAGACAAAAATAACCTCTCAACTCACATATAAGGTTTATTATAAATGGAATGTGTTAAAGTGAATCAGTTTGATTAAATGCTCACAATATGATGCAATTTAATACAGCTAATATATCTGGAAGCTGAGAATGCACTGAAAGAATAGCTAAGGATCAACACAGCATTTTGTGGTGATTATCTATAAAATGTGATGGCAGAAAAGTAATATTATCCTTGTGCGTCTTGGAAAGAAAAAGTGATCTTATCTTACGTACAGCACGAGTAGATTCGCTGTCTCTCTTCTGCCTTATCTGTCAGTGTAGTTTCTGCAGAGAAAGGGGGCTGAGGCAGAAAGAATTGGCTTGTCAGTCCATGCTAATTTGGATCTTGTGTAGCGTAGGTTTAGATTGCATTTTTAAGTGCTCTTCTCAACTTTCTCTACCAACAGAGCTTTCTCTAAAAAGCTCACAAGTTGGGCAAGATGTCATTGTCTGTCCATAGCATAGCTTTATGTGGGGAAAAATATAATTTAAAAAAAAAAAAAAGGAGGGGGGGGGGGGGCTCCATCAGTTTATTCTGAGTGAAAGCATAGAGAAGGGTAGAGACTACCTGTGTATTCAGTGTCAGACTAGCAAAAGCATTGGTATATTGTTTCCAGTGTTTAACTGATCCATTCATGTCAGTAATGGAGAATGCTTTCTGAGATAACACATAGCCACTGCATTTAGGTGGGTTTTTTTATAAATAAACATTGAGCTTCTCACAGGGCCTGAAATTTACCTTTCCATTCCAAAACATGGAAGTGTGAGACTAATGCTATAGAAACGTACCCTGAACCCATCAGGTGTGGCTACTATTGCCTGTTAACAAACCTTCTATTCCTTGGCAAGCTCAGGAAGAAGTTAGCCAAAGACCAATTGGCAGCTCATTTGAAGCAGTATCATAGACCTGGCACAATCCAGATTTAGAGCTTGGGACAGAATCTCCAAGCCAGTTGGTGACTATAGCAAGCATGACACAGACGCTGCTTTGTGGGAGCTTGGCATTAACCCAGAATCCAGGAACACTCCTCATCTGCAGGATGAAATATCCAAGTAAGGTGGTGCAAACTCTTTAAACTGTACCCCAGACCACCAGTACCACCTTTATTTTACTCGCATTCAGCTTCAATCCACTGTTCCTCATCAGCCTTCTGACCTCATCCATACTTGAGCCACGTTGATAACAGAGGTGTGGTTACGGGTGATAACGTATAGGTATAGATACCTGTTATGTCTGCATGTAATTGGCACTGAAAATGCATATGATTCATCAGTCCAACAAATGATGATCTGTTTAACAGGAAGCTGGGATGTTACAGAACTGTGTGAGTAAGAAAGCTATTGACAACAGTACAGGTCATGTTTGTATCACAGGAGACTGCAAACTGCTGCAGTCTTCATACAACTTCCATATGATAAGGGTAGTATCTCTTGGTAAATCACTTTGAACACTGTATATAAAAAGAATGCTTGTGTTTCCAGTGATGGTAGGAAATTATAGTTCATTGTAAGTGATTCTGCCCCCTGGTCTCTATAACATGGTAGCTGCCTTCACTACTCTGAGCTGCTACAGAGAACACTGCTTTCTTTGTGTCTTAGCTTTTTTCCAGCAGCTCTGTATAGCTGAGAACACTGCAGTGGTTCTTCTCCATGACGTTCGCTGTGGACAGCATGTCACTTCCATGCTCCACATTTTTTGCTTCCTGTGGTGGAGTGCTGAATCAAATGAAGGTTTTTACTTCTTACCTTGAGGAGCTGGTGCTCCTTGAAGTCTGTCTGTAGTGCACACAGGATTGATGGAGCTCAGCTGTGAAGGGTGTTGGTTGGCCATCCCACCCTTCAGACACAGACCAGCTTGAGGAGGCTCAGCTGTGACCAAGATCACCTGGATACAATACAGCCATCTCCCACACGGTCTCAGGAGCCTCTCCAAGTACACCACTCTTTTGAGTGCCCTCTTTAGCGTGGGCATCTTACATGGACTAGCCAGCTTTAGCTCATGCTGCAGCATGCACTTTGGAAAGGAAGGGAGGATGAAATACACGTCAGTACCCTCTGCTACTGGGATGTGTTCAGAAGCTCTGAAATCACCACCTCTGCTGAAGATCTTTGAAGATCACCATAGCGTGTGGTACAGGTAGTGGTCTTCTGTTGTGCTTTGAAATGACCGGTCTCATGGGCAGACACACGGCAACAGGAAGCTGTGCGATTCCGATGCAGGTTAGTCAAGAGCAAAATTTTGGAGATAAAGGAGGTAAGAGAGTTGTGATAAGTGCAGGATACATGCAGGCTAATGGTCGAGGGGTGACTGGGACTGGTTGGGAATGAAGGGAAAGACTAGATAGAAGATCAAAATTTAATGGGCAAGCAGACTGTTGCTTTAAAAAACATGGAAAATACATTCTGAAAGACATCCCCAACCACATCAGGAGAACTCGAGACAATTATATTAAGAAATCATCATTCTGTCAAGCATTGAAAATAATATGAAATAAAATAACTAAAGTGTAGCGTGCGCATATTAATATTCTACAGTCTTTAATGTAGAACTCAACTAATAAGCAGCTGGTTTACATTTCGTATCAACTCAAAGGACGAGTTACAGTTACATAGTGACTGATGCAATGTGTTGCAGGACCTCTGTTTCTTCATAGATAGGTGTACAAAAATCACCAGATCACAGGAAGAGAAAGACTGACTTCCAGATTTAATGTTGCTGAATGCTGATCTGGAGAACTGCTCATCTTTCACAGTGGCCCTGGGAAAGACTAGGCCAGCTATTTATGCAGACTTTCACCATGGCTGCTAATTGTGTTTTTCTCATTCTCCTATTGACTGACTTGAGACTGTGGGTCTTATTAGCAGAATGCTGAATGTACCTACAACTGAAGTTAATGGGAACTGTTTATTGCATAACACTAGGTATTAGGATAAGCAAAAACTGGCACCTCAGTTTCAAAACTGGTGGGTACTTTTCATATTAACCTATCTTTCTTTCGGTATTTTCCCTATAAGATAGGAATAAAAAAGTTTGTATAACAGAGACTGTGAAAACAAATTCATTAGAATTTGGAAAGCACTCTACTGCTGCAGTGATGGCTGTCTTAAAACTACTACACAAAACTCAGTAACTATGTTTGCAGTAGATTTCCATAAGTGAAGTTAAAATGGTAAAACCAATGAGGACAGAATAAAAAAAAAAAAACAGCTTTTTATAGAGTTGGGAATTGTTTGTTTACACTGAATGAATAGAAACTACAATATGTTATTGCATAATTAAAGACTGTATCATAAGCTGCAGAAAAGAGTAAGCATTGGCATAAAAAGGATAACTTAAGATTGCACAGAAAACTTAAATTCTGAAAACTTCTAACTTTTGAGTGCTCAATTTTGCATTTAAGACATTTTTAAAGTTCCAGTGCCAACATAATTATCCATCCGAACACATTCCAGTAGTGGAGAGCGTTGATACATGACAACAGTGTTTTCTCCTCTCTTGCTTTCCAAAGCTCGTGCTGCACTGTGAGCTAGAACAAGGTGCCTGTGCTAAAGAGGGCACTCAAAAGAGTGGTGTACTTGGAGAGGCTCCTGAGACCGTGTGGGAGATGGCTGTATTGTATCCAGGTGATCTTGGTCACAGCTGGTCTGTGTCTGAAGGGTGGGATGGCCAACCACACCCTTCACAGCTGAGCTCCATCAAGCCCCTGTGTATGCTGTATGGTGTAACCACCAATCTCCACAGAATGTAACTTCTAAAGACTAACTAAATTTGCCAAATTTGGTCAGGTTGATTTCTCTTCCCGTAGCTTGCTCCTGCTTTGAAAACTCTCCTCTTCCCAAATTTCAAGCTCCTTCCTCAAAATTCAGAGTTCAAAAGCTTTTCAGAGGATTCATCAGAAGTTCTGTGATGGGATCAAGATGTAGCTTTTTCTAGCCTTGCAAACAGTTTAAGCTTTGTTGGAATTGTTCAGTCTGAAGTAGACAATTACTGTTTTTCTTTTAGGTGAGCAACTTAGAGCACTTCTCAGGAGAGTGAGACATACAGAAGTAGAAAGACTTCTTGTGCTTTGGTAGCTCTGCAGGAAATCTGGGGTTTGAGACCCTGATCTGAAAGAGGCAGAGTTAGAGCAAGTCTTAAAAGGTGGCCTCTGTATTTTTCTCCATCACTGTATGCTTATGTGATGCAGTGATAGGATAAAAATCTGTGTGAACGGTGTTGGTGCGTGCAGATTGGCTGTTTGTTATCTTCTGTGGGGTTTGAGTGGGTTGTTGGCTAAGTGCACTTGACCTGAATGTTCTAATCATGATAAGCTCTGCTTGCTGTGGGCTCCTTCCTCTGCCGTTCCCACCCATGCGCATTCTGTAGGAACAGCGGCGCCGGTTCCGCAAAGGGTCAGCTTTGTTCAGAGGAGAATGTAGTGTGAAGAAACTCTGAAACCTTCCTACGCTCCAGCTTTCGCTTTTCTTAGTGTAAAATGCTGAGTATCAGAATTTTGGAAACAGATAATTGGATACAGTTTGTATTGTCTTGCTGTGTGGAATTTAGATAAGGAACTTTTTTGCCGCCTTTGTAGTAACCCAGAAGGAGTAAGCAATTTAATCCCAAGATACTCATTTTGGGACAGATCCTGCCATTCTGCTGAAAATCCTGTAAGAGTATTTTCAAGTGGAGATTCCTGACTTCCATGTGCTTTTGCTTGTCACTTGCTTGTGACACTGCCATGGCTACCAAAGGCATTCAGTAGAAAAAAAAATAATGAAGCCATATTTTAAATATGTCAGGAAGAAAGGATTCTCTGGAGTTCTCTCTGGCCTAATGATCTGCATGGATTTTGGGCACTAATCAGGCTCCTGTAACAGTTTCATGACTTGTTTTCCCCAAATTTATAGCAAGACCAAAGAGAATATGTGATTTGACTGCCTTCAGCAACGAGACCAGGGAGGGAGGAAGTTCTGTGGTAATTTCCCTGTGTTTGTTAATCCCTATGCCCACGGTCTCCAAGTCTTCTCCCAGCCAGTAGGGATGGCTGATGTTCTGAGCATGGTTTCCCATTCCAACACTAAAACTGGTGTGAAAACTAATCTTTTTTCCATTCCTGTTCATCCATCAGGATTTTCTACATTATTTCTAGATATATGTCCTCTCCCATTGCCATAGCTGAGTGTCTTGATCCTCGTCTGCCTTTTCAGTCCTCTGACTGTATAGGCAGCTGTCTCCTGGCTGGGACAGGGGATGCCTATGGGATGAATGTAGCCAAGTTGCCAATTTTCTTTTTACACTGTGTTCTTCAAGAAAAGAAGCAGATAGGGCAGCAACATCAGTCTCGGCTTGTGAAGTAACTACTCTGCATGGCTTGTTCCCCTGTGTGCAGTATAAGCCATAAACCACCTGAAATGATATTTCAAATGTCTCTCTTTTCTTTGCTAAGTCCTGGTGTATTGATGTTGGTCACTCATGGGTTCTGTTACCTATGTCCAATATGGCATAGAAGTTGTTGCTTGCTCCATATTTCAGGAGGCTGGTGTAGGTGGTTGTGCAAGATATGGGAGTGTGCCTTGCAGTTCTGTTGCTAGGAACCAACAGTATGAAATTCTTCTTCTTAAGTTTTTATGGAGTTTTTTGGTCTCTCTTACTATGAGATAAAACTTTTGGTAGATAAATGGGCTAAGTATAAACTACACTCTGTTTATTTTATTTTATTTTATTTTATTTTTAGGTGGGTTCAAGTCTTAATGATTGGCAATTGATTTTTGTGCTTCTAAAAAGGTGGAATCTCCAGGATCTTGGTTGTAAACACGTTTGTTTACCTTCAGGGCAGAGAAAACATACTCTGTACAACACATTCATTATTGTTCAAACGCCCACAACTCTTTAGGAAGGCAGATGCCTTGTTTCAGTTTCAGTCTTTCGTTGAGTCACTCCTGCTTATGTAAGGTCTGAATTTGACTTTCTTTCTTAAGGCTACATTATGGAAATTAAAATCTTAAATAATCCCTTGTCTGCTGGGACTACCTGCTTCTGTTACGGAGGAGGAATTCAACTCGCCTTTCTTGTGTTGTTCTGTTAACAGAAATCCTCTCTTGATCCTGTAGTTTGCTCCAGGGAAAAGTCATCTTTTCTCTGCATTCCTTACATAGTTCCTAGTGCTGACTTGGGGCAGGAAGAGTTTCTCTAATCTTAGGCTTGCTACAAAAATAAACAACTACCTTGTGAACCAGAAGGCCTTCTCACTCCTATGGGGGAAGTTGAAGGGTCCCTGTTTCCATTTAATTCTGGGTTTCTCCATCATTGCCACGTTCCGTTTATGGGCTCCCATCCTGTCTGGGACACTGGCCTCACTTGTTCTGTTTTGATGCTAACCCAAGTAGGAGTGTGGTTTTTTGGTTGGGTTTTTTTTGGTTTGGTTTTTTTTTTTTTCTTTCTTTTTTTTCTTTTAAATCCTTTCAACACAGTGGTTTGAAAAAATCTCACAGTTACTATGTTAAAGCTTGGAGTTATTAAAGTGGTTGCTGAAGGATGTGGCTTTCCCCTAGGTAAATACCACACCACTCTAAATAACAGTGCCTATCACATGTTGACGCTTGCATTCCATTGCAAAGGGTGGGCCGTATTTGAACAGTGATGTACGTGATAGGTGAAGCAGTAACTGCTTATGTGTCTTTAGGAGAAAAATGGAGGTGTGAGCTTGGAGGAGACAAAGGAGGAGAGGAGAGATGGAGTACTGGACTTTGTCTTGTGACAGATTAGAAGAGCAAATGGCAATATGTTACCAGTGGATATCTGATCGGTTTTTTACATGACATATTTTAAGAGTCTAATAATCCTTTTCACTTAACACCATGTTGCTGCTTATTTGAGTGCCTCTAATTTAGTTTACAAGCATTAATTACTTAAATTGTTCAACAGTATTCTGAAGTGGAGCTATTACAGCCTGCAGTTGTGGGAACTGGAGCAGAGAAAGGGCATGTGTCTGGACTTAGATCCCACACTGAGGCAGTAGAGTTTACTTCGATCATTTGCAAATGAGTGTCTGACGTTTTAGGATGTTAGAAGCTGAATTATCATGGTAGGAAAGAAAAAAATTATATGTAGGTACATTTTAAAAATAAATACCTGTCGGTAACCTCTATATATGAGTGTGCATATGTATGTGCATGGGTACAATAATTTCAGAAATCCTGATTTGCAGACAAATGTTGGTGTGAGGGACTTAATTTTATAAACGTATGTTTTAAAACTTTTTAGGAAATGGAAATAAAGAACAGAAAGAGATCATACAACTTTCCTCACTGTTGTGCAGGACATAAGTATCTTTAGATGACTGAGGATGAACCATCTTGGTGACTAGAACTCCTTTAGAAGTATTGCAGCTCATTGATGCTGGGATCAGCCCAGTTTTACGATGGTGGCAGATGTCCCCTGTGGCTGAGCTAGACCATGATTTGACAGGCATTTGTAAAGCCTGTTTGAAAACTCACTGATAGACTTGGAAAGCTCCTTTTCTGATATCTCACCTGGATATTTTGGGTTTCTGCAAATTAAAGTAATTTGTTCTTGTCCTTCCCAGTGGACATGGAGAACAATTGACTGCTCTAATAGTTATGGAAACTTGTGTACTAGAAGACAGTTGCCATGCTTGGTCCTGTCAGGCTAAACAAACAATTCTTTCAGCCTCAGAGATATGAGTTTGTTATTTGTCATTTGTCCCTGAACTTTCCTCCGTCTTATCAAAACTTTCATAGAATGATGACCAAAATGAAGCACAATCACCACAGGTAACCGGTAGGTTCTTACAGTAACCCTAACTTTATCCTTGTGCTTCCTATCCTTTCCTACAGGGAAAAAAAGTTAATTATAGTACAATAGTCTTCCACTGTTACAGTATTAAATTCCTTTTAGGCAGAATCTCAAAGTTATATGGGATATGGTGTCTGGGGCCCTTACATGAGGGTGTGTTGAAAGCATGGTAAGCTTTCAACACGTATTCACTAACTCAAGCTGCTAGTGGTAGGGAGAGAGGAGTCTTTGACCAGTTAGTAGAAATTTTGCAATTTCTGTCAGATGGTAGTGGTTTGTGGTGAATGGGGAAGTGTAATAAAGGATAGGCATTAAAATTTCCTTAATGTCTCTTTTTTCTGTTCAGACTGGAGATTCTCCTGTGGGCACTAAGTTACTGGGGTGTTAAACTGGTGGCGAGCCCAGGCCCAAGCTGCTGGGCAGGCAGGGCAGAGCTGTGTGTCTTAGTAACAGTCTGCACCACCTTAGCAAATAAGATGAAGCGCATGCTCAGCTTCCTTCCCAAGCGCCTGGAGTTCACCCAGGGGAAATTAGCTTCCTGGCTTGTTGCCAGAACACAGTCTCTCTTGATGTTATGCAGAAACCACACCTGATTTAAGGGGATTGGCCCTTCTTCTTGTAGTACGTTTGGATTTGAGGTCATATACAGTTCACAAATGACATGTTAGTGCCTTAACAAACTGCGCTTATGTTTTAGGCTGAACCTATTTATTGGTCTATGTATAGAGAAGTGTGGATATATTCGAGTTTTCAGTACTTGTCCTGTTTGGAACTGGTAATCTTGTGTCCTGCCTAATAGTCTGTTAGGTTCATTTTTGCATCTAAAAAGCGTTGTCTTTCTGGATGTCCCTTTCTCACGACTAGTGCTGTCAATCAGTGACCCATGGTCAGTGGAGGACAGATGGAAAATGGATAGAAAATTCTCAAATTGCCTAACTGTGGCATAGGAAGTTTCTGAAGACTTGAACTGCAGTTGTTTTGGAGGTTAAGAAAGATTTCTTTCCTCCTGCAGCACCATCTGCTAAAGCGATGTTTGATTTACCACAAAATTGTTCTGAGTGATGGACAGCCTGGATAAATTTTGAATGTCTGGGCTCTGAAAGTGAGTCAACTTTCCTATAATGAAGAACTTTCCATTTACTTCTTGGATAATAACATTTCAGTTTCCAGCAAGACTGGTGTTCTGGCAGAGCCCTAGTAGGGGCAGAACCTCTTTGGTTCAGTTTTTCTGAGTTCAGCAGGGACAGGTGGCAGAGCTCCATCCTGCTAGAGAACCAGTGGCTTTCAGAGCAGAGCGCAAGCTGCGATGGTAGAGATAACGGCCATGTTTAATGCCTGCTATCAAAGGTAGGCATTTCAGTATCCCTTAGATTGGAAAATGTAGATTCTTATTAAAATAAAATCTGTCTTTGAGTCAATAGTATTGGCTTTTACAGCATCTCAGTGAGAAAAGTGAAGGAAGCCCTTGTGACAGCGCAGCTATAAAGCTATCTAATTCCTTGACTATCTTGGCTTTTGTCCTGGGAATAACATACAGGTAGTAGGTATTTCACTTGATAATGATCAGAAGCAGAATGCCAACGTTTATTCCTGCAGAATAGTCACAGACTGTGGCTCTTGATGCTGTTCGCAGAAAGGCAAGCGATGCTTTCACTTCTTCACACATCATTTTGCTCTGATTTGGAGAGACACTGCTCCTGGAATTACAAGTAGAATCCAACCGTAGAGTGGGATGTGGGATTTTGTGCTGCTAGTAATGTAGTCCGATACCAACCATACATTTCTCTTCACTTCTTCCTTTAGTCCAGGCATAGTGAATATCCAGCAAGCTTATGTAGTATCCTAAAGAACAGCGAGCCAAAGAATGTATGCGTCTCACTGCATGATGAGGAGAAAACACAGGAACCTGAGGCTTCTGTCTTGAAGCTTTGTTTCTGCTTATTGCATTAAGTGTTTCTCATGACTCTAAAGGTTTAGCCCAGCCCATCTTGAGTGTGGTACAAACAGGAAACGAAAACCCTGCAGTCAGAGGATACACCTGCCAAACACTGGTTGAGCAGCTGTGGCCCTCACCCATGGTTGAATGCAAAACCGGAAGCATCAAGGGCTAAGTACAGGCTGAGCACTGTTTCTTCTCAAGCTTTGGAGACTGGATGGTGAAAGAGAGGGAGGGAGAAATGAAGGTGTAGTCACAGTTTGCCTGGCAGTCTGATGAGAGGTGCTGATCAGGAAGTTGCTCATGTAACATGCGAACTGCTGTTCTTCAGGAGTGTGTGTCCTCCCTTGCTGTTGATCATCAGTCTTGCGTCTCCAGCTGGCACTTATATGCTAGAGGAAGAACAACTGTGTGACTAAGCAGTGAGCGTTAGTTCCCTTGGGGACTGAAGCAGATACAAGGATGGTCAAGGCTCCCAAGGCATCTGGCATGTGGAGGTTGCTCATTGATTTTCTTGATCAAGGTCATGGTTACGCTGTTTGTATTCCTTGAGTGACAGCTGACAGCGTTTGAAGCTACACAGTTGCCCTGGCAGAAGGCCAGTTGTAGTGATTTGGGCAAATTATTAGTTGATGTTGGGTGGCATAGCACCTCTGGCAGTCTGAAGAGTGATGCTGTTATGTATCAGGTTAGGGCACAGACTTCTTTAAGCAGGTGCTCAGACCTCCAGACTCTGGCCTGTCCATTGGTGTAAGTTATCATAGAGCAATGTTTCGATTCTGGCACTAAATAACTTTTTGTCTAGTGATCAACAATCACTACTGTGCAGTGTCTGTGTGCCTTGGGAACCTGTTCACTGCCCAGTGACAGGAAAAGCTGAAATGTGGTAGTAATGGGACTGTGTCACTAGCTGTAAGGGCCTCACCCTGTCTCGGGAGCTGAATCAAGCATTGCACTCAGGAACTTAGTTATAAAGGTTTGTGTGTTTGCCCACATACTCCTGTCGAAGCTTGCTTGGGGAGCATTCTTCTCGTTGACTTGCTCTTTCACCTCCCACCCAATGAGATCTTTGTCTCGATTTGTGATTCACGTCTGATTCAGCCAAGTGGGTAGTAGATTTGGCAGGAAGAATCTCCTTAGTTTGAGGATTCCAGAAACCTTTAATGAGGGGCAAAAACACAGCAACTGGCTGCTGAAAGTATAAAGTAAGTGCCTTAATTCAGGGATTTTCTTTGTTATTTGGGTATTTTTGTTTTAACTACGGGCTCTGCTTCCGTGTGCAGAGCCTTTGTGGATATTTAAGTTATATTTCTCCCGATAAGTTAGGGAAAAATTGTATGTGTGCCTCACTTTCACCATTGCAGTATGATGTCTTCTTAAGTCTCCTAAGTTTCTTCGCATACCAAATGATCCCAAGCCTGGGCATTGTTATAGTCTGGACAACTGAAAAAAAAAAGAAAGTAATGGAATTTTGATCAATGGCAATAGAAAGCTTTTCCTAGCTGCTTTAGATATTTTAAAAGTGTGCATCTATGTATATGTATGTATTATTAGAAGAAAAAACAAGGATGATTATAATCCTTGATTAATGCAGCTGAGGGAGCTGTGGTGGTTCAGCCTAGAGAAAAGGAGCTTGAGGGGAGACCTTATTTATCGTTCTCTACAACTCTCTGAAAGGAGGGTTTAGAAAGGCGGGGATTGGTCTCTTCTCCCAAGTCACAGCCGATAGGACAAGAGGAAATGGCCTCAAGTTGTGCTTGGGGAGGTTCAGATTGGATATTAAGACTTTTTTTTTACACTGAAAGGGTTATCAAGCATTGGAATGGGCTGTCCAGGGAAGTGGTTGAGGCACCATCTCTGGGGGTATTTAAAAGACAGGTTGACATAGTGCTTAGAGACATGGTTTAGTGATGTTTTTTTGTCAGAGTTAGGTTGATGGTTGGACTAGATGATCTTAAAGGTCTCTTCCAACCTAGACAATTCGATGATTCTATGATCCTAATTTGCTTATATTGGCCGTAAAAATGCTGTGCCAGGATCTGGATATGACCAAGTCAACTGCCTGCCTCTTTCAGGTCTGCAAAGACAACTGCGCTAAGCCTCAAACTGAAAGAACTCGAAACCAGAATTGCTCACGAGGCAAATTCTGTGACTGTAACTGAAACGATACCATGTTGCTCAGCAACTCTCACTATCTTTTAAATTATTATTTTTTTTATATAAGATCACTCAAATCCCCAGATCTTTCCAAGAGATGAAACCATACGATTGGCTGTCCCAGAGCTGCATTCCCTTGAAAAAATGAAATCCCTGATAACCTTTGAAGCTGGCTGCAGTAAAGCTGCACCTACAGAAAACTCACTGGTTTGGGGTAAATGATGCTGATAGCAACTTGTCTTGGTGGAGTATTGTGATTTTGACAAAGCAGTAGATTCGTTGTTAAAATGTTTGTGACTTTTTTTTTAATAGGTTGTAATTATAGTACTGTAGATATTGATTACATTCAGAGAGAGCAGCATATCCAGTTACAGGGTAATTAAATTAGGCTAGTAATTGTCTTGGTTGTGGTCTGCTCAAAATGACTTCTTATGGAAGCTTTTTATGGTAAAAGCAGGTAATGGCTGCGTTGAGACAGATTAAAGCAAAGTTTTGTTCCAGCTAGGCTTAGTTCATTAAAATAATATGGTTAGTAGCTTTGGACCTACATTTAAGTTCTTTGTATGTGCAGGCCCAATGTGTCACGTCAAAGCCAAGTCAAAAAAGTGACAAACAATGCTGAAAATGGAGAACAAATCTGAAGATGTTAATTTCATTTTCCAAATTTAATTAAATACTGTAGTAAAATGGCATAAAGAAAACAAACTAGCTTTCAAGCTGATTTATTTCAGTTTTAATAAACTAAAGTAAATAAAACAGTCAAGGATTTTGTAGATAAAATTAGCTCACAGGGCTTTAAAAACATTTATTGAGTTAAGTAAATGTATATGCTATAAAAAGTAAAGCTGAAACAATAATAAAACTTTAAAACATACACAGAGTTTAGAAGGAACAAATACTAACAGAGAGCTATTTGCAGGACTAGACCCTACCATCTGCTCACACTGATCCTTACGAAGGCTCTGTGTATAATCTTACGGACTTTATGAGTATTTGTTGTAGTGCTGGAAGAGGGTAATAGGGGTGTGTGAGCCAGGAAGGAAGAGAAGAAGGGGGAAAAAAAAAAAATCACAGCAGAAAGGTGAGCCACTGGAGAATGAGTAATACAGTGCATGGATAAGTCATAACTGATACCCAGTTTAGTAATGCTTAGTGTTAGCTTAGGGCCCGTTCGTAGAAGGCAGTTCCAGCTAGTGGTCTGATGGGTTCCCAGGTGTTACTTTTCCAGTCACTATCATTACGGCCACTGTGTCTGGAAAGGCACCAACACCCAGCAGCTTCTCTCATGCTTGCTCATTGGCACTGCATTGGCTGAGATTGCCAGGCTGGGTATTGCTCAGTGCTTTTGCCTTTAGGGCACATGGCTCTTGCAGAATTATTTTGAAACACATGTAGTAACTTTTTGATAATTATAGTTTTCTGTACTCCTTACAAGTCCCTGTGGAGGATACTTGTTCCTTCACTGAGTAGGCAGTGGCAACCAGTGATACAGATCACATATCAGCCCCCATGTCCCAGAGTGGCAGAATTTAGCCTAAGTGATGTAAAGACTTCAAAAGAACAGTAGATTATGATGACTGACAATTAAGTACTCTTTCTTAAAGCCATTTACGGGGGGGTGGGGGTAGGGGAGAGATTACAAAGAAATTCCTCACTATCCTTTTGTTTCTTGCTGTCATAATAGCTCTCTGTAGGCTTGCGTAGGCTCTGTACTAGTGCACAAAAAAAAAGACAACAGGATCTTGGATAAAGAAACTGCTGAAATTTTCCTGGAAAAGAGATTCAAGGGACATTGTTTACTATAGTCTAGCAGAATTTCCATGAAAATTTACCAGCTCAGGCAAGAAACTACTCCTCCACTTTGCTGATGATGGAAAACTGAACCTTTTTAGGGACTCTTTTATGTTATATTTCTATGTACTTTTGTTCTTTAACTCACTATAGTTTCACGTAACATGCTAGGATTATTAAAACTGATAGGTTTTAGTTTTTTTTCTCTGAAAAAAAAGTTTTCCTTATTCCCTCCCCTGATACTTACTAATGTAGATGTGATTGGTGTTTTTAATTATTGTAAATTCTTTACTGAGGACTCAATTCTGCAAATTCCTGTGTATGTTGCCTGTTTGTGAGTGCTTATCTGAGGGTAGTTACATGTGTTTAAGGTGTTCACAGAACAGAGATCTTTATTTTCATTTTACCCTTAAATAAGGGAGAGATTTTATTTATTTTTCCACAGAATAGCAGAGGAAGGTTCAAGTTCCTATCCCCTGTTGTCCTTAGGAGTCAGAGTGACTTACCTGTCCCTGAGGAATTCAGCATACACTAGTAGGGAGATTTCTGTTGCTCTATGCTGCCTGTAAAACACCAGCAGCAGTGATCAAAAAACCCCCACCCAGTTCAGGGTTCAGTGTTCTGGGTTATTAGGATGTTATAGCCCTTGTCCTGAAATGGTAGGAGGGTTTCAGGAAAGCTGGGTAGTTCCTGTGCGTTAATTCTTGGGGACAGTGAGGCCTGAGCCAAAACTCCTTAAAATGGATGAAACGCCTCCCAGTGAGTTTAGTGGGTTTTCTCAGCTAAGTCTTAGTGGTGTATTTGGGCAGGCTCATCACGGCTCTGCTTCTGCATACTAGGAATGTATGAAATTGTGCTCGCAGTCACGAGAAAAGGCCTGGAGAAGGCTGTGCTCACAGAAACCAGTGGCTTTCAGTTGCTGCTCATCTTTGCTGTTAATGGATAAGTATGATGGCAATGGCCACCTGCATCCAGGGTTGAATGGGTTGGGAATACCTCATCTGGCCAACACTTTGGCTGCATGCGCTAGTGCTAACACAGAGCGAGTCCGCCACATCTGCTGCATGGGTGTGTGCTTCTCTTCAGTGCTGTGCTTCAGATTCAGAAGTGTAATGCAGATAACGCAGATCAATGTCAGATACCGAGCCACCGTCCTTTGCATGCATTGTGGCTGCATTGCGGGCATCAGTTCTGCTATTCTCCTAAATTTTTGTTCTTTTGCTACCAGGGACACAGTTCCAGTGGCACAGCCACAGCCGGACCTGCTGGCAGGAAACTAGCTTTTCCCCTCATCAGCATCTCATACCTTTTATGTGCTTAGGGGCACATATATATTTAGTGTGTCAGTTACAGTTAACATTGAGTAACTTACATGTTGAATCTGAGAATGTTAGTAAGTTTCATTTTTTCCTCTTGGCCCTTTTGGGAATGGGCATATATATTTTGGGAAGAGGCATATAAAACAGCATTGGGCATGTCAAGGGCATCTGATTCAGGCAATCCTGATAAAGAGATAGCTGAGTTTTCCCTGAATATATGTGAATAGCATACACTGACTGGGAATCTAGAATAAATGAGGGCTTGGAGAAACCCAGTCAGAGCAAAAGATGAAGAAGACTGAGCAGGAATCAAGAAGAATTGGGGAGATATGGACTGCAAATACAGATGGGCACTGGTAGCAGTCCTCCTTGCCATTGCAGCATAAAGCAGTGATTTGAGAAACGCGTACTACTATTGCTAACAAAGAGGAAGATATCTTGCTTTAGAAATAGAAGTGAGAAAGATTCCTCCCACAGCAGGCACACAAAGTTTTCATCTTCCCACTCACACCACTGCTCCAACAGCATGCAGCCCTGTTTGCATCCTGGCAATTTGCATCCTGGGTTGGGTGAGTTGGGAGACTGGAAGTTGCAGGAGAGGAAAGTGCAACAGCCGAACACCTGCTGATGGCAGGACGCCCTGTGGGATGGGTCTGGAAGCAGTCCTTTCCCTCCTAGCTTGAGCCTCATGCTTTCCCTGCCTTGGGGGGAAAAAAGGTTTGTGAAGAGATTATTTAAAATTAAAAAAAAAACAAAACACAAAAACAGTTGTCAATGTCTGCTTACTGGATGAGTAGCTTAAACGTACTCATCCAAGGCAGCTGTAACCTAAGCAGCCAAAGTCCACTTGAGCTGGGGAATTTGAATTTGGCCCCTTGTCTCCTTCACGCCCACAGTACAAATGAAAGCTGCAGCTTCTTAGGGCTTGGTGGGAGGGAGGAGGCGGGAAAGCCACAAGAGTGTGGTGTTCCATGATTCCGTTAAGTGTCAATGTAATTGTCGGAGTTGCAAGGGACCTCTAGTCCAAGGGATCATCTAGTCCAACGCCCCTGCTAAAGCAGGATTGCCCAGAGCACATAACTCAGGACTGCATCAAGATAGGACTTGAAAATCTCCAGAGAAGGGGACAGTTGATGTGCATTCCTTGAAAACCTGAGCTTCTCATCACTTCTGGATGTAGCAGTATGACAAGTTGTTGGGAGACAGGATGCAATTTGTTAGGAGTGGGGCATTATGATGAGTATAGGATCTTTCTGGGAGACTTACGGAGCAATGCTGACTTGTGATTAAGGGATGGGGGAAAAGCAGTGATACCCTGAAAACTGGGCTGGAATCTCCAAAAACAAAATCTTTGGCAGGAGTTACATTCAAAGGTTTCATTTTAATTCAGAACCATGTTTACTTTCAACTGTTCTTTAAATAATTTAGGGCTGTGTCCCTCTGGAGTAGAAACAGCAAAGTAGACTGGAGGGCTTCTGCCATCAGTTAAATCTGGCAAATAGACTGTACAAAAATAATTTGTCTTTGCTAATTGAATAACAATAGTTGCATTGCACTTTGCTCCAGAAGGAGCCTATGGATGTTTATACATGGTGTACAAAAGTTGCTCTCATCCTTATTAAACAGCAGCTACCTCTGTGATAGAGCCAAGTCGCTGTTCAGCACTGCAAGGCTAAATAGGAAGAAGCAATCATATTTCAGAATAAATCATGTTCATATGGTGATTATTTTGTTATGTCCCTTTAATTTTCAGGATAACTTAGAACTTTCTTGTGAAGACAAACCCTTAAAAGAAAGATCTCTTGCATCTGTGAGTTCGCATATCCTCTTAATACATTCTGAGATAGCCACTGGGTTTTGACCTCACATGGTGACCATCGTTGCTAGAGGATACCTTATAAGAAACATGGTATAAGTGAACAAGTTTTGGGAAGGATTGGCGAGTCTGAGTGTGATCTGGAGAACTATGTTTTGCTTGTGTGTCATTGCCTGCACTTTCATTTTTTGTATTTTTCACTTCTGTAGAAGTATAGTGTAGAAGATAATAAAACCCTAAGCACCTAAACTGTCAGATCAATATCCCTGCTAGAGAAGACCTGGTTGTTTTGAAGGTGGATTTTTCAGGTGTTGACCAATGACCTAAACTCATTTTCAGTGAAATCAATGCCTCCTATTGATTTTGGTGAATCCCATTTAGGCTGTTGATAAGCACTTCTGCAAATGCAGCCTAATCTCCAACTATACTTGATCTCAGCAAAGCACCCTCAGCACTAAATGGTTGTCCACAAGTCCTGTGCAGCTCCATTTTTTTCTCCAGCAGGGTATCTTGTCCCAGTGACAGAAGAAATGAGCCTGCTGTCCTTGTTTGTGAGGCACTTTGGGATCCCTCAGAGTGTAATGTGAACGCCAGTGGGCTGTGGTTCTCTCGCAGCCGGGTTTCAGTTCCAGAGCACAAGACTTTTTCACTTTCTACTTTTTTTTTTTTTTTTTTTTTGCTTTTAAATTTTTTTTTCTTTCTGCCTTTGGGACAGAGCACTCAGCTGCTCCGAGGGGAGCAGCTGCTCCGTTTCCCTCTCTGCCTGCAGGGGTATCCACACAGCTGCACTCTGCCGCAGCCAAAGGTGGCCAGAGAAATGCCCAGCTTTGTTAAAAAGTAACAAGATAGGGAAAGAGGGGAGGGAGCAGGAAAATCCGTGACCTGGGAGTAGTTTCCACAGCACATTGTCAGTGGGTGCTGAGAGACGTGAGAGATCTCTGTGTCCAACTAAGATGCATTTCCTATGCGTCTGGCGCGGTAAGACTCACCTGCTGACTTGGAGAAAGCCGTTAATCACAAGGTGATGCTGAAGTTCTCTGGGAAAGGAAGTGTTGCTGACAGTGGCAAACAGCTTATGTTCGTGTCTCATGGAAACTTAAATGTGCATAAGTGTGTGTTCAGCATCTGCTTTCCGCGTACTGCATGACTCAGACACGGGAGGGTCAGGTGTGGCTAAGAACAGGCCTGTGACGTGCAGTGACACTTTTTTTTTTTAATTTCTTGCAGGCAGCTTTCTTGTGGATGATAGGGCATTATATTTAAGTATTTGTTCATTCTTGGTTTTATGTGCGTGTTTTTCCAATGATGATCATTGTGTCTGTTTGTGGTTCCACCTTTGAGCGTTTACAAATTAGTCAGGAACAATTCAATGTTCATGAAGCTAGGTGTTATGTTGATGGCATGTCAGGATTTCAGCTTTTGCCCAGCTTAATATTTCTTTTCTTTGTATTCCAGAAAAAGGCATGGCATACAATTAAAACCATGGTTAACTTACCAGTCATCAGCCCCTTCAAGAAACGCTACTCATGGGTGCAGCTGGCTGGGCATACAGGTGAGATGGATCTCTCCAATGTGTTTGTCTCTGGAGCGGGGGTGGCAGCAGCAAGGAAAACAGTGTTTCTCTGTTTCCTTCCTTCAGGTAAAAGGAAACGGGCAGTATCATGTGAATCTGCCAAACTAGAACATCTTTTCTTCAGTTGTGGTGGAGATAGGGAAGGGGGAGTGATATACCTGAACAATGAGATGAGCAAGGAAGGAATGGTCAGACTCTGGGAAGAGCCAGGGCCCCAATGTATCCTTGTCAAGTGGTATATGTAAAATATGTGTTGGAGGGAAACAAGAGGGTCTGTGGAGTTGAAGCCCTAGCCCCTCTGTTGCTGTTGGTTGTGGTATGGTATCATCTTTCCTGACTTGAGTAGCCAATATGGTGCTTCCCTAGTGGGAAGGATTGCTGTCCATGCCTGTATGTGCCTCAGCCCTGGCAAGGACAGTGTTTCTAATACCAGCCCCAGACCCCTCATCTGAATGTAAGTGTTTTCTGCTGAAAATTGACTTGCTGGCCAGGCATTTGCATTGCGACTCTGTCATTGTTCACTGTATGAGTGCAAGGAAAAGCTCAGTTGACTGGTTTGAGTTTTATGTCTGTGGAACTTGGTAAGTGTGCTCCTGATGTAGGCTCTGTTTCATTGGTAAGACAAAAAAAAAAACATCAAAGAGAAGTTACCAGGTTTGCTTCTCTTGAGCTTTGTTTAATTCCTATGCAGCCCTTGTTCCTAAAGTGCTCATGCGGGGTTTATTAGTACACATGTGGGCAGGCACCTACGCTGCATCGTGCTTTAATGCAGTACCTGAACCACCTCTTTACATGCTAATCCACTAATATGATGCACTCCAAAGCTGTGCAGAGAAATTTATTTAGCCCTAAAAATGGAGTAGCTGAATTTCATTTGATGGTGTTGCTGGGCCTGACTTGTATCACATGGAGTGCCAAGATGACCCAGTCTAATCGCAGTTTTTATCACAGTGTGTGTGGTGTTGGCTTGATCTGTGTGGAGTGATGCACTCACTGGTCGTGTAATCATGACCCTCTTGGAAGCTTTTGTAGTAGGGTGGAGGAGTAGGGTTTAAGAGTTTACTAGAAGGTGAGGAGAGATACTGCTCTGTTTTGCTTTAGATAGTGTGCTGTGTTTGCATTTAGTCCATCCTTTTTGCAGCTGTTCTTCTCTGATGTGACAAGTTTTTTCTAAACTAAAGCCTGGGCCATCACCACCCTCACCGTTGTGCTAAGGCAGTATAGGATTTGTCAGAGAAGAACCAGTTTGCAGTGGCTGAAGGATCCTGCTGTGATAAAAGTTGAGCTCCTACTTTAGTGCTTATTTTATGTCATGTAGATTAAAAGGTACTTCTGAATGAAACCTGTACTTTCCTCAGACGTTATTGGCAGGTTGTGGGACAGGAGAGCGACTTCCACAGCTGGAGTCTAATTACTGCCAATCTCGGCCTATGCAGACTGTCATTTGTACTGGGTACTGTTCAGACACAGGGTTGTAAAAAAAAAAAAAAAAAAAAAGGCAATTGCACTACAGGCTGACCCTGCAGACTAGCAGGGCTCTGGAGGAGAGGCAGTACCTGGAGGTACAAGCATGTGCGGTCACAGCATGTGTGTATGTGTGTGTGCGCAGAAAGGGCAGTGCTTGGCTTCTGGCCTGTTTGTGGCTGTTTAACGATCACTGATTGACCCTACCGCCGCGGTGCGTACACACTCGGCAGGTGTACCCTGTGAGAGGATTAAGGACAAAGCCAACACTGCAGCTTTAAAATAGCCTGTCAGAGGATTAATCAATTCTGGCTCCAGGCTTCTTCCTGTGCATTTTAATAAGTATAGTAGTGTGTGATATCCTAACAAAGAGTTTAGCACAGAGGAAAAAACCTGATCACCTTGAGCAGCTGCGTTCCTTAAAGCTATAAATTCTGACATGGGAATGTATCCAAATGGACTTTCACTGCCAATGGCTGTGTTTGTCCTGGGTGTTTTATATTTTATGAAAAGCATGTTATCTTTTCTGTTTAGGGGAAATCTTTAACTGGTGTCATGAGGCTGAGGTAGATGAAGCTGGAGTGGTGGGGGAAGGTGTTTTTCTTTTTTACAGATCAGTCTTGTCAGCATGTGTTTGATTTTTCTTTTTTTAGGGAGTTTCAAGGCAGCTGATAGTGGGAAGATTCTCAAACGCTTCTCAGAGAATGAAAAGGAGTGTTTTGAGCGACTGATGAAAGACCCGCTACGCTCCTGTGTCCCTTGTTTCCATGGTGTGGTGGAGAGAGATGGCGAGAGCTACATTCAACTGGATGACTTGCTTACTGATTTTGAAGGGCCTTGCGTGATGGACTGCAAGATGGGGATCAGGTGGGGTACCTGAAAGAAAAAGTGCTTTCTAACCCAAATCTATTTGAAGGAAGCGGGGGAAGGGGCCGGGGGGATATGGCATGCTTTGTCTGAGAAGTTTGGTAATGTTTTTGGAGTGTTGGGATTGAGTCTAGGCAACCTGTTGTTGGCTTGGTAGTTGCCTTGGACAAGCTGAGGAGAGTACATCCTCATTGTTGCCTGACTGTACATGGATTCTGTAAACTGATTGATCTATAGCCTCAAAAATGATCCACATCAAGATATTTTCAGGTGTGAGTTAAGATGAAGTTTCTCTGCAGTGGCCTGATAATACAAATGGGCGGGGGGGGGAAATTACGTGATTCATTCACTGCCAGTTCATTTAATCTTTGTGTACTCAGTGATTCCAAAAACCCCACAAAGAGTGAAATTCCCATCTCCAAATGTGAGTGACTGAGTAACAGTGTGAAAGCCCATTTCCAATGCTTGAATGAGTCTTTGCTGGTATCAGTCTTTTTTGTAAAGAAAAGACTTGACCATCTACCCAGGACTGGCCTGTGTTTTTCCCTACTCTGAGATTTTCATGATGCTATTGCCCTGCTCTGCAGATACTCACTTTCTTTTCCTTTTCTTGCCTGTGATTGAAAGGAAAACCTCAAAAATGTTATCTAAGCATAACAAATAGATAAGGAATCTGTTGAGAGCCTGGAGTAACAGTACAGAAAGGTATGAACTGTCATAGTAATCTTTTGGCTGCCAGCTCAGATGCTCAAGAGTTACTGTCATAAATGAGTTATTCAACTTAGAGGAGTGCAGACAAGCCTTTTCAAATAGGTGCAGAAGCTTAAGTGAATTGTCAGCTAAATCAGAGTAGAAATGTGTAGCACTGGTATGCCCAGAAGAAAGAGGAGAAGGATTTGCAGCAGTAGATATTTTATTCAGAATAGGTGACATTCTGGTAATGAGTGACAGCATCTCCTGAACACCAGCCTGATTTATTACACTGTGATGAAGAAAGTACACTCCAGGTGCCTGACAAAATGCAAGAGGGAAGTCCAGTGGAATGTTTAGAACACGGATAGTGCTTTACTAATGGTTACCAGATTTATGGGTTGAGTGATAACAGCAAAATGTGGAAGGTTTGTCACCTTTGACCTTCCTGTTCTTAGTTACCTTTCCTGATTTGGAGCTGCTCAGATAATCTGCTTTACTCTTTCATTTTTACTATATGGCAAGGGATTCTGTCTTTCCCTGTTGGATGCATTAAGTAAAACCTTAATTGCTTTCTGAGGCCTAAAAAATAAATAAATCACACGACTGATGTTTTTTGAGGAGAGAGAAGACAGTAAGACTTCAGCAATCTTAATTGCTTTTGATTTCACTGTAACTGATCTCTCCTGACTGTCCTCTGAAAATACAGTTCTATTTCATGGCAGAGTAGGAATTCAATTTTCTCCCATTCTGTAAGCAGGACATGACAATGACATGTAACAGTAAGTAAAGGAATAGTTAGAACAAGAAGTGAATGGCACAACTCCCGATTCCTGCAACTGTTTCACTAAATAGGCCTGTGCAACCATTAGTCTATGTTCTTTAGTTTCCCCATATGCAAAACTGGGGTAGTGATAACAATTTTCCTGGTTGACATTTCTTGAGGGTAGGTTATAAGTTGTAAAAAAAGCAATGTTTGGGGAGGCCTTACAGTTTTGTTGGGATGTGATGTTTTTGCAGGACGTACCTGGAGGAGGAGTTGACTAAGGCCCGTGAGAAACCAAAGCTGCGTAAGGACATGTACAAGAAAATGATTGAAGTGGATCCTCTTGCTCCCACAGCTGAAGAGAACGCCCAACATGCTGTCACCAAACCCCGATACATGCAGTGGAGGGAAACCATCAGCTCCAGTGCCAACCTGGGCTTCAGGATTGAAGGGATTAAGGTAAAGGTTTCACTTCTGCCTGATCTTGGAGACAGAACTTTGATTTGTTGATTAATCAAAAAGTTAATGCACATCAGTAGCCAGGTTTTCCAAAGGATTATGTGAAAATGCAGTAATTAAAACCACAGATTTTGGTGTATTGGTGGTTTTAAAACACTCATAGTAATTATAGCAGAGTATTGTCAACGCAGTTAAACATCAAATGGATGTCAGCCATACTTGGCTCAGCCACAGAGACATTGCAGGAACTACCCAAGCAGGTACACAGAGTAGATACAATGAAAATGAGGGATTCCAAACTGAAGAAATAACCGCCTCTCCCCATGACATTACTTTTTTTATCCAGAAATGATACATATTTATTTCAAGTGAATCACAGTAAAGTGGTTTTTTTTGTTCCAGTTATGCCTACTTGCAAGATATGCTAAAAACATTAGCTTAGATATTCTTGGGATTGAGGAAATCCCTTTCCTTCTAAGTATATTACAATATCTGGTATAGATGGAGCTGGAATAAAGCCAAATAACCAAAAATAAAATAATCTGGATGAGTTTTGCTTCCATTTCATAGTTCAAGCACGTAGGAAGAAGAAAAGGATAAAAGAGAGTGATGCTGATGAGCAGAGGCTCTTTAAACATTCCTTTGTTCTCTGCTTCCCTGTGTTGTCTTCTCCCTTCCTCATTCACGGATTTTCCTGCTGTGATACAGAACCAGGGCTTCCAGCTCATGCTGTGCTGTCCCCTGTATGCTGTGCCACCCACTCCTGGCTGTTACACACAGGCATCCTCACGCAGGAACTGTCTGGGTGGTAGATGATCTGGCTCCAGTCCAGTCAAGACACTTCCTGTCTTACCCTTTAGCCATCTAATTGTGTTATCGAAGATACCCGTTTTATTCCTGTAATACTTACAGCACTTAGGTCTTTGGATGCTCTGTGTAATGGAATCAGAAACCTAGATGATCTTGAGACCTTTTCTGTATGTTCTTGGAAAGACAGTTGGTCAATGTAGAAGACTTACAGATCTATATTGAGTCCTGGAGAGCGACTGAGCTAAGGGAGCACAGTAAAGCCTCCTGGCTTGTTCACTGTGGTTTGGCTGGTTATCAGAGGTGGGTAGGGGCAGTAGGGCACACTGCATATCATAATTCCCTCTGTTGAGACAATGCTGTAACTGTGCAAAACAGGACACAAATACTTAATCTTTTATTAAGGGCAGAAATGCTTTGGAGTACTGCAGGTACTTTGGAGTTACCTTTTCCTCTGTCTCCCTGTGCTGCTATGAGGGATGTAGGTGTTCTCCTATTTTTTTACATGGAGAAATGGTGACAAAGTGCGTTGTTCAAGCGATACAGCTAATCAGCACTCCCTACACTGTTTCACTGTAGCTGAACCATACATCCACTCTGTATATTTGCAGAAAAGCAAAGCCTTGTTGCAGAGATCCCCATTTTGAGAGGAGAGCCTGTAAGGGTCAGTGGTGCCAGCTAGTGGTTGATGGGAAAAGGGGTTGTTCTCCCTGGGTGCACTGAACTCCTGGAGTTAGCTAGGCTGGGTTTGGTCGTTCCTGCCGTGTGGCTGCTGGAATAAGAGGCAGGAGTAAAGAAACTGAAATCATAGAAACCCTTCTGTGAAGTGCCTTTTTTTCTTTAGGTTGATCCATCTCCTTTCCTTGCCTCGCTTCCCTATCTCTGAAATCAGGCCAGGTTCACTTATGGCATTTGTTCCTCTTCCTCTTATCAAAAATAGTTGGAGCCGTTGGGTTTCTTTACATCTGGCACCTCACTTGTGCCTGGCAGATTCAGGATGCAGCTTTCCTCTCTGGAATGGCCTGCCTGAAGGCCAGACATCACAAACAGCATCTCTGCAACATTAATAGTTTGGCAGAGCAGAGATGCACGGGGCTGAGAATCAGGAGTTCTGGCTTCCCATTCTGACACTGAATCTCTGTGCAGTTTGGGAAGTTACTGCTTCCTTTGGTAACCATTCCATTAGCTGTAGATCAGGGATAGCTGTTTGTCCAGGAGGACATCAGATTGGATTCATAAATCTTTGTGAATCCATTTAGGTTACGACCTTAACCCAGAGCCTGTTAAGGGAAGTCTGCAGAGGAATCTGAGCAAGACCGCAGAGGTTAATAGAGGTAGCACTATTTTATGGAGTAGCCAAACCTGCCCTCCTGCCAGCAGTGTCACTGTCACATCTAATGAGAAGTGCTGCCTGTGACCCCATAGCTGCACTGCTCGATGAACTGCTCTGCTGTGCAGGAATGTGTGTGGAGGCCCTGACACAGGTATGACTTCAAGGAGAGAGTCAAGCAAGTGCCTCCTGGGGATCAGGTACATCCAGAGTTGGTACAAGGACCTGGTGTGGAATATGAGGGATGGTGCCCTTCAAAATCTGGATGTTGTTTACAGCAAGTGAAGTCAGGCAGCAGTTAGGTTTCCTGCCAGCCACTGCAGAGGAACAAAGTCATGGAAGTGTTTCTAAACAACAGGGAGGCAAGCAATTAGTCTGTCCAGACAAAAAAAAAAAAAGGATGAAAAGGGAACACACAGCAGCTGTTCCAGACTTTGCTTGGGGATTTGGGGCACCGGGAGAAATTATTTTTAAAACAACCTTACTCCAGTGAAGAGGTACGAGGCATCAGACAGCATTCCAAATTTCTACGTGCTGCTGAATATTATACGTCAGATCAGATGGCTCCTAACTTTCCGTGCCTACCTGCTGAACTTCACTTGCATAACTTACACATCTCATCAGGCTGACATGCCACACTTGTATCTGTCCCACGGCCTTGGAATAAAATTCTGTTTATTCTGCTGCTAGAAAGTCTGGTAGGTGGGAGGCTGTTCTGCATGGCTTTGCCATTCAGTCGGTTCAGTCTCTTGCATGATAAATCTGGAAATTTAGCATTATCAGGTTTTTTTCATGTATATACTAGGGGCTGAGTTCTGCTGTGGAGTAAATAGTGTTTCACCTGCTGAGACTGGAACTGAATTTACTCAGTTTTGGTGCAGTGACTTTTAACATGTGGGAGGGAACACATTTTGATGACTTGTTGATTTAGTCTTACAATGGAAATAAGGTACTTTGTTGGACTGATACGATGGAGAGGAATGCCGTTTGATAATCTTGCAGGCTTTTAGTGTATACAGGCTACTGACTATTTACATGTGAGTCCTAAAAGCTCATATCTGTTTCTATTGAAGCAACAGGGATGTTCTTGGAGAAATGCATATTTGTATAGTCTGTGTTGAACACATATCTCCGATTCATGCACTGCTCTTACTTGTAGCCCCACAAGCATGAACCAGTCACTACCAGCACATAAAATGAATTGGTTTTTCAGTAGCAGGGTGCTGCTGAATGGATGGTGAGTCGTACCGCTAGCACAAAAATACTCCGAATTTCTCCAGGACCCAGTTGGATACAAGCATGTGCTGTCTTCTGCCAAAATTCATACACCTGCTTTGCCACAGTTAGCAATTGTCACTCCTAGCATGTCAAATCCCGAGTTGTTCTTGGCTGCAACTAGCTTTCTGTTCTGTGACTTCTGGGTCACATTAATGTGCAAAGTTATATTGGGAACTGAGTCTTAACCGCAATGCTTTGATTTCCCCATTGAAAAACAAAAATAATAATAAAACCAAACAAAAGCGACTAGTACTGGGTTTGACTAGTTTGGGTCCCCTTACACGCCCAGCCAGGGTTTGACTGCACCAAGCTAGATGAGAGGACAACCAAAGAGGTCACTGTGGTTTGCCCCATTGAACTTTGTACTGCTACTACTGACATGAGAGAACCCTCCTGCAAGCTGGCAATACCATGAGTTTGGGGTTTTTTTTAACTGCACTGAACAGGAAATGCAGTGCCATTTAAAGTTATCCAATCAGCTTTTCTGTCTTTTCTCCACGTCTTGCTTGGCTTATCTGCCCTCTTCCTGTTCAACTACTGGCTTTCATCTGGTTAGCGAGAGCTGAGCTGCTCGTGGTTCAAGAGGATTGACTGATGAAGGGAATGATATGTGTGTAGTAAAAATCATCTCATGTCTTTGTGTGTTTTTGCACAGAAGGCAGATGGAACATGTAACACAAACTTCAAAACTACAAAGACACAGGAGCAAGTCCTACAGGTTTTTGTGGAATTCATTGAGGGCAACACAACTATTCTGGTGAGTCTGAACTCTTTGGGTTCGCTGATCTTTCACCCAATGAACTTGCTTCAGCGCCAGGTGTCCTCTGGTACAAGAAGGATCAATGAAACTATCAAGGAAGAAAATGGTTTGGACTCCCAGTCCCTCGCAGCAGGTGGACTGGGCATGGGGACTTGGTGGGCTGTGAGAAGGATTTGGCTGAGACCAGTTCTGGCAGCTCTTGCCGGGAGTTCAGCTCAAGTTCCTCACTCTAGCAAAATGTCGCTTGAGGTAACTTATGGCTTGCAGTCAGCTTTGACCATGAGCATTAGATGCATCAGAGATGCATAGATGGTGTCTAAGCAAGGACTGTGTTGGCAGGAAAACTTGTGGTTTGGGAATTCAGTCTGGAGAGGATAAAACCAGAGGATGGGGGCAGGAAGTGAGGTTGGTGGCTGGTGGCACTCCTGTGCGTGAGATTAGACTGGCTGTGCTCCTGTGTGTGAGATTAGCCCCAAGAGCAATTCCTGTGTGCTACTTCAGCATGGTTGGAGCTCCTTGTCTAACACAGTCTAATTCCCTTGTCACTGTGGAGAATGAAAGATTTTTAATTGCTTGAAACATTTTCATCTTTATTAAAAAGAAAAGAAAAAAAAAGGGGGGGGGATGCAGGAGGTGTGCAGCCAGATGCTATCCTGCTGCATCCAAAGCAAGCCAGGTAAGTAAGCTTAGTGTGACACACGCAGCAGAGACACTCCAGTCTGCTCAGTCACTATGAAAGCCTGTTAAAGTGTGTTTTCAGTTTGACTTTCAAATGATGAACCTGTTGTTTTGAAGGGCCTCTAGCCTAAAAGTAACATGATCTCTTCGTTATATTAACTCTTGTAAACAGAGTATCTTCATTCATTCTTTACTTCAATGTTTACGGTTTGTTTTTTTCCTCCTCTTCCTCCAGAAAAAATACCTCAAGCGTCTGCAGGAAATTCATATAATTCTTGAATCCTCAGACTTCTTCAAGCGACACGAGGTGAGCAGTGAGTGTAATGCTGTGTGGGTGCATTGCTGCTTTGCTTGGTCCTTCAGATGTACTTCAGAATAGCCTGCTGTACTAGTAAGAAGGAGTTTGTAGTAGAAAAAATCTAATATATGTTAACAACACAGATACCTCAAAGCCTCCATCAGTGATACAGAAGATTAAACCAGTTGAGGAATAATAAATGCTCCCACCTTTATAACCTCCCAGCACTTACAGCGCTGGGCCACTGCAGGGAATGGCTTGTTACTGCCAGCTTCCTGTGATTTCTCTTATCTTGGTGTGTTCCAGTGGGAATCTTTGTGGTGTAATGGTAATGTGGAAGCTTGTGTTTGCTGCAGTAGTATTTGGTTGTAGTTTGACAATGACTTTGGTGTACTGGGTTTACGTTGAAAGACTGTGTGATTCCACTCTGTATGTTCTCCTTGTCTGTTTTGCTGTGGAGAAGGCATCATTAGCATTGTAAGTTCTGCTCATTACAGGTCAAGACTGTGAGATCAGACATTCTGTTTTACCTTGTTGATTTCCTCTTCTCAGTAGAGGTGTTTTTGTTAATTGTGGGTCATGGTCTTTCTTTGAAAGTAGTCACTGGCTTTTGCTGAATTGCTCAAATTGAGAGCTGGAGAATTGCTTTTCTTCACTTTATCTGCTGGGTCCCTTTTCCCACCTACAGGCCCATTAATACCTTACTAATTGATATGGTTATGAAATTGGGCACGTAAATTGTCAATGTGTGAGTGCAGCCCAACAGTCTCTTGGGTCACAGGTGAGGAGGTCATCTGAGGAGGTAATCTTCTTAGTGGGAAGCATTAGGTGATGGGGGAGAGCTAAAGATGTGTTTTTAACCACATCATCTCAATCTGTCTTCCAGGTCGTTGGAAGTTCACTACTTTTTGTACACGATAGCACTGGGAATGCCAATGTGTGGCTGATCGATTTTGGAAAGACCACGCTTCTCCCTGATGGGCAGACACTGGATCACAGGATTCCCTGGCAAGAAGGCAACAGGGAGGATGGGTACTTGTTGGGATTGGACAATTTGATTCGCATCTTGGAAAGCATCACTGAAAGATGAGTTGAGAATGGCACAAAACTTGCAGGGCTGCTCTGTGACTTTCTGCTCTACTGGGATCGCTCAGAAGGAAACCTTTAACTCCCTCCAAACTCCTGAGGTCACCAGTGCAGAGGGAGCTGCATCCAGAACCCAGCAGTTAGTCATCACAACGACTTTACATCGGCCCTCTATGAACCTAAATAACTCCAGATTGGTCTGTATTGTACCAGCCTAACTTCAGTCTGGTCCTCAGAGAATGAAGATCTCCCTACTCAGGAAACACACCAGCACAAGTCAAGAGATCTGTGTGGTAAACCAGAATGATTCTGATTTCTGGCAAGCAGGTGGGACTCCAGATTACCTCTTAGTGAATCAGAGCACGTGTTTGGGGATTAAGGGTAGGAATAACAATTTTCAGGGAAGTGCATAGTTTTGAAACCAGCAAGAGTGGTATTGGTTTTTTTTTCCTCCCCCTAATTGCAAGTTTCCTTGCTCCTGTGTATGCTATAGATTGGACCACCAACTTCTGCTGCATTGTGTTACAGTGTGCACAAGGTGGAAATGGGTGATCATCACAAGAAATCTGGAGTAAAGGGAGACAGCAGTTTGTAGTGGCTGGATGTGGTAACTGCTGTGTTGACCATTCCTCTTCCCTACCCCAGCCCGGATTCTCTTCTATCCAAGAACAGCCTTTGCTTTTACGTAGCCTCTCAGGAGATTACAAATACTCTAGGAATAGCAGCCTATTGTCTCCAAAAATGTCTGACTTTCAGACTGGGTGGGCTGTTGGAGAAGTGCCTACCTTGGCAAGTTTGGCCTCTTGCAGCTGAACTGCAGTTCTGAAAATCAGTAATGACTCTTTCGCACACAGACCAGGGAGCTAAGGGTTGGGTTGGTTGTTTTGTTTTTTTTTCAAGGCTTGTTTATTTTTAAAGACAAAGCCCCTATACACGTGCACACACACGCTCGCACTAGTAGCCGGTAACCAATGTGATCTCTTAAGATCATGGTTTGACTGACTCCTAATGCGCGTGACTGCTTGGCCATGTTCCTGTTCCCAATCTGATGCTGCCACTTCAGTGTACAGACCGGCGCAGCCATGGGGAAGGTAATGTTTCTGCATTCACAGCATTACACTAATGATGAGATAGCGCCCAGGTGTCCTTCCTCCAAGGTATCAGCTGTTAACTCAGGGCAGTTTGGGGGAAGGAATGTCAATATATCCCGTCCCCCCGTCCCCATTGGGAATCGCAGGACTATCTGTGGGTCATTCTTCTTTTGCTGTGGCCCAGGCACGGCCACATAAAGTTCACAGTGTTTAGGTTAAAATCAAGAAAGACTGAAGTGGTTCCTTGGAATGGCTTGACATACCTTCTCTATTGGTTGCTTCTACTCACTTGAACAGTTCTTTAAATTCTATCAGTATAAATACTATCAGTATTCACATGTTCACTCACATTCCATGTTTTAGCATAAATAACGTGATGATGCAGTTTTCAAACTGAGGGCAAGACACATATTGCTATTTGATTGTTAATCCACTTTCAACACCTAAAGCTGGTAATGCACATTGAAATTGCTGTCTTTTGCCCGTGTCCTGTCTTCAGAAGAGATTCTGGGAACTTTAGTATGTAACAAGGTGACTCCATGCTTTGGGAAAGTGCTATTTGAATAATAATTGTGATCACAAGCAAAAAAAGACTGTAGAGTCCAGTACTGGAACAAAATGTATGTATAACAGTTGTAATTAGAATTGAACAGCCTAAATAATTTCTAAAATGGGTTCCTTTAGATAACACGCTACTGTAGTAAGAGATCAGTCAGATTTAATAACTTTTTCATCACCTCTAAACAAAGCATCAGTATTAAAAATTCAAGCTCAGTTGTGACCTAAAAGTTAGATACCATGGAGTGGGTATTCTGTGGGAAATAATGACACAGGGAAACATTTCATCCTAAACCAGAAGTTGCTTGAATTTGTAATTATTTTTGCTTCTTCTGTGGCCTCCCAGTTTTATTTTCATGATAGTATGTTAATGTTTTTCTGCTTAGATCTTTCAGAGGGTTTACACTTTTTTAAGCGACAGTGAGCACAGATATTATCATTCCAGCTGCCTTCTAACTTTTGAACTGCTATGAGATGACAAATTAATCTGTGGTGAATTTCATACAATTTTAAAAGAAAAAAAGAAGTCTTCCTCCTTGCCTGCAGCCAACAGGTAAGCCATCGGTTAGCAGTGCTTAAGGAGAATTACCTTTCTATGAGACTGCAATTGCAAGCAGTCCTATTAATTAAAAACATTAGAAAAGTCAGAAATTAGACTGTTAAGGTGATAGAATTCATTAGTGGTTTGCCTAATTAATCTTCAGAGTTAAATAGCCTTCTTCTGTTACCGTGTGTAAATCTTTTGCACTGGCGTAACTTACTTATGTTCTAGAGGGGAGATTTAGAGGGTAAAAGTTGATGCTCAAATGTCAGCTGAGAATTTGAGACAAACTTTTAGAGTGATGCCCAGTTCTACAGGAGAACTAGAAGCAATGTGGTACCAGCAGCTTCAAAAAAAACCCCACATGCTGCTACCACCTGGATGGGGTGCAGTACGTGCTCGTGGGGGAAAACATGGCGAATGATCCATTCCTCTGCAGTTGTTGAAAAGGTTAGGGGGGGGGAAAAGCAAACCTCTGGTAAAGCAGACCTTGTTTGGAAACTCATTCTGGATGGTGAATAGTTCTAGGAAGTTAGTTTTTAAATGGCCCTTTGGCTTGTGAAGGGATTAGAAGGGAAGAAGCCACAATCTTCTGGTGCTGTTATGGGAAAGGAGAAAAGGAGGCAGCTTTTCATTAGCAAACTGCGCGTAGAGGACTGCAGCTGAGCACTGGAGCTCAAAGAGCTCATGAGCAACCTACCACAGGGTACGTTTGGTACCTTGATTTGTGTGGGATAGCCCAGAGTGCCTGTCTGTGTACACTCACGTGCTAGTGTGAGGGAGCAGTGTAGCCTTCTTTCACCAGGGGGTAAGCTGCCTTGAATAAGCTCATATTTACCAGAGGGCCAGCATGGTGCCTGTGCACAGGCACGTAACATAGAAGAGCTGATGCAGCGTAACCAAGGTACTTGTTCACATACAAGCCCAGAGTGTAGTTCTTTAATGCCTCTGCTGAGATATTGCCTCCCTCTGGAGACACTGAGAGCATGTGTTTGCACAGCACGGTAAGATGTGCTGGCCCAGAGGCACATTGGTGCTGAACAGCTCACCTCTGACTTGGGCATCGAGGTCTTCAAACTCACTAGTTAGACCCAGCAATGCTTACTGCTGTCGCTGCTGCGTTCCTGTGTGAGTCTAGCAGTAGGACTTCTGTCCCTCAGCTTTATCAGTGACTTGGGTTTTTTTTGGCCTTGGACAAGTATCCTAGGCCTCAGTTTTGTTCCCGTTCTACAGATGGGAATAGTATCTACTTACCTCACAGGAATGGTGTGAGGCTGTCCTTCATTATTGCTTGCAAGAAGCTGTGAGATTCTTTGGAGGAAGGTGCAATATAGAAAGAAATGCACAAAAAGATATATCAGCTAGGTTTAAAAATGATGGGTGCTGGGGCCCCACAAGGATATAAATTTGGATGACATGTAACCAAATTGGTAAAATTTAAAACCCTCCTTTTTTTTTATTTTTCTTTAAAGCAGAGGGAAATTCACTTAACATCTGATCCAGTTCCTATTCTAGGGAAATATTTCAATGGGAGTTGGACCAAACCCTTAAGTATCTCAGAGGGCTCTTGCTATTTTTTTTTTTTTTGTATTGCTGTTGTTATTATTTGTTATTCTTAAGGTACTGAGATCGAATGGCCTGTATTATCCACAGCGCATCCGTTCTGAACACTACAATGCAATGCTGACCATGGTCACTTTTGACATTGACTGTATTGATTGAGTGTTTGTTACTCTGAAGTGTGTATGCTACTAAATAAACGAGACTGGAGGAAAAAAGACATCCACTGTGATTCAGTCACAGGACAGTAACATCTTTTCTTCAAGAATTGCCTTAGGGGAGGGACAAAAACTATTTCTATGTTTCTTCTGCTTTTAATCTTTAGCATCCAATATATCCTAAAACAAAACCGGTTCTAAGAAATCTAGAAGCTAATGTTGGAGCTTGGTTCCAGAACCCACTAAGTATGTTTACTTTAGAAACTGATCTACACAAAGCTCGACAGCTTCCTTTGAGGTAAGTTCCGTCTCAAAAGTCTCAGTTAATGGCCTACAGTATATCAAAAAATTGTGCATCAAAAGGCACTTGGCAGACTCAGAGCAGTTAACTGTTTGCGGGCAGTTTTGTGTGGCAACAGGGAACAAGGAACCCCTCTGGGACTGGCAACACTCTCTCAGCAAGAGAGAATGTCCTCTTACCTGTGCGCAAAGAGTACTTAGCAGAGAGGGAAACAAATAGCCACCATTAATGTCTCTTTATTTTGTGTTGCAAATATAGAAGTATACACTTGTCCAGACTTAAATTGCATAGAAGCAGGTGTGTCATCTACTTATGTACAGTGGTCACCAGAAAGGTAACCTTAAATTGCATAGAAGCTGGTTTGTACTTATGTACAGTGGTCACCAGAAAGGTAAGTTGGCAAGAAATGCTGCTGTGGTGGGAGAGAATGACAAATCAAAACCAATTCAACTAAAGGAAGAAGTCATGTGACAAAACGGGAAGATGTTAGTGATGTCATGCCTAAGGTCTCTGCATCAGATTGAAAAGGGTGGGATGGATGGGAGGACATGGCCATGTCTACAGGAGAAACTCTCGCGTGGAGCTCTGACCTGAGGGCCTGAGGAAGCATGGTCCCTGGCTGACCCAGCGGTGGAGATGCAAATTCACTCAGGAAAATCCTACTCCCAACAGTGGTGTTTTCTTCTCTTTCAGGTAAGCAGGGGAAGGGTATTGGAGGGGGAATAAGTTACACTTGCAAAAGTCCATAACTACTTAATTAGACTTGTGAAGCTTTCTTAGTGCACACCTGCCCATTGGCAAATCAGTGGAGAACTTACCTCAGAAAAAGGGCTGATATGAGAGAACACCTTAAACCTGTGCAGTTAAAATTTCTGTTTCTTTAAAAGGAAAATTAAGATACAAAACACTTGAGGAGAGAGTAAAGATAATGAAATCAGAAGCAAGAGTATCAAAAAATGTGAAAAGAAAGCAGAGAAAGACAAGTTTAATTTTGCGTTATTATTTCATCTTTTGTTATTCAGTCCCTTCCTTAAAATGTAGGTATGAGGTTGTATGAAGGAACATAAAGTACTAATGCTTGAGCCCAGAAGAAAAAAACCCCAACAACAATATACACACACGTATCTAAAAACAAGATGGTAACATGTTAAAAGACACACACATCAGGAAGAGTGATTTATAATAATCCTAGAAATGGCTGATTCTGCAGTGGGGAAGTGCTGGAAGACTTTTCACATGGATCATAGGACTGAATCAATCCCAGATCTCCAGCTCATGTCATTCCTCTAGGAAACAAAACTGGGTTTTGACTTTCAATTGCCAAAGTAATCTAATTTTGACACTATGGGTTCAACTCATTGATTATGCACTAAAAATGTATCCTTAAAAAACAGTTTTAAGCAAGTTATATTTTGAAATAGTAGCAGTTGAGCACTATGAAATCTGTGATTGTACAAACAGTAAGTTTCAGCCTCAGAACTGTAGGACGGAAGGTTGTTCTGTATGTCGTTGCGACTTATTTTTCATTTTAGGTAATATGGTTTGGACAGCATTGAGTATTTCAGCATCACAACAGGAGCAATATTAGCATTTTTTCCTCCAGGATATCAATTAAAAATTCATTATCCGTAAGGGTTTTTAAAAGCAACTAAGAGATCAGATATACACAGAAAAACTATTACAGGTCAAAGAGTCATGGCAACTGCAGACAGAATTTCGTTTACCTTTAAGGGAGTTAACAGCTTGTATAAAACTTAGGTTGCTAATGCAGAGTCTTTTAAAATTCCTGGCTCTTTCTTTTAGTGCCCATTTGGTACGTGCAGCTCCATCTTATGTCTCATTACACTGGAGTTTCACTCTGGCTCAGTGCAGCTTTGTCTATGCTCTTCCTGTAAATAAGGACATTGACGCAGCTATTCAGTAAAAACAGGTATTTGCCCAAAGTGCTGGACTGAAGAACTTGTATTTATAAATGAAGGCATAGCTGTGCCCAAGACTGCATGTGGCATTGGTAATAGAACTGTATTCTTCTCTCGCTTCACTTTTCAATGGTTTATCTAGTTTTATCACTATTAACTTTTCTAAATTAATGAATTAACTTGAGGCAAGTGCTGCATATGGGGAGAACAATCATAGCTCAAGCTGGGTAACCACGTGGACAGCAGGGAAAAACTACTAGCATGTTCCAGAGGTGGCCAGCCTGAAACATGACCAAAAAACAGCCTTTGCAAGAGGGAAGAATGGGAAAACTTCCTGCTTAACTGGGCTTTCCTGCCTCATCTAACTGGGCTGTGGCAGCTCCTGGACATAAGACGGGACAGGCAATGGGGTAAACAGGAGAGAAGCCAGAGAGCTAAAGCAAAGGGGAAATGGAAAGAAGGACATGAGGCAAGGGCAACCATCTCCCTCAGTCACTAAGCCCAGCATTCCCCACACCACTCCTGGAATTTGCCCGTGCACAGAGGGACCCCTCTGTTCTGACCACCTGGATTTGGAATTATTTCCATACCATATGTGGTCATTGCTGTGAGGTAGCCATCATCATCGCTCTGGAAATGACAGAATATAAAACTATTCATTCTAAAGCCAGAGGCCTAAAACTATAGGAAGCTCAGAACAGGTACAAAGTCAGACCAACAGAGCATGACGCTGAGCTTCTAAAACTATAGGAAGCTTGGAACAGGTACAAGTCAGACCAACAGAGCATGACGCTGAGCTGAAGATGGATTTTACTCAAAATGCATTCAGACTCTTCACTCTCTGCTTTTCTGTACCACGTCTCAGTAGTGTCCATCCCTGAATGACACAGAGGACAGGAAATCTGTGTGGTCAAAACAACCCCTCTCCTGCCAGCCCACGTCTTCCCTCAGAAAGGAACCAGGCAGAGTCTACAACAGCTCACCGTACAACTCTATTAGACCTGAAGGCAGCATGTAAGTTGCCACTGTAGGTTGGCAGTGCAACGTCGGGGTGTGGGGCAAGGACAAAAGCTTCTGAGACTGTTAAAGCTTAATCTAAATTGTTTACTTTTTACAGTGCCCTCGTTTTAGAGGCTTTAAGCACTAAACATCAGTTAGACCCTAAGCAACACAGGAAAGCCTAAGAAAGAAGCTGTCTTCAAAACAAACACCACCTACCTTCACCACAAATTGTTTACTTTTTACAGTGCCCTCATTTTAGAGGCTTTAACCACTAAACATCAGTTTAGACCCTAGGCAACACAAGAAAGCCTAAGAAACAAGCTATCTTCAAAACAAACACCACCTACCTTCACCAGCAAGTCTGTATGCTTGGAAGGTGAGAAGAAATGATAACCTGCTCAGGTGTGTGAAGCCAAGTCATGATTTTAGTGTTCTCAAAGGGTTGATCTATTCTACCTTCCTGTGTAAAGGGAATGTTTGTATTACCTTTCCCTTCACTCTGTCCCTCCCTTGCAATTCCTTTGTTTCTACCATTAAAACCAAGAACTCCAGTGCACCAAATGCTAGACAGTTACCCGGGAACCTCAGCTTAATGCTTACCAACATAGCACAGGAAATCACTGTTGAATATCAAAGTACTTACAAAAATGAAGTTCATCCCAAGTAAAGTCCATTAAAAGATAAAGAGAGTCCATTTCTCATCACCTCATGCAGCTCACCCTTTCTTGGAAAACCACCTGCCCCTTCCACGCCAGGAGCTGTGAGGAAAGCGACACCATGAGACAAGCAGCACATTTCCTTTGCTATTCAAAAGAATACCATCAGCTCCACCAGCTATTTTTTTTTCAATAGTAAATTTTTTTTCCTCGTCATTGCTTGTTTTCAAAGCACATGCTCAGAGGAGCCTGGATTTTTTTTTTTTTTTAACATCCCTACTGCTTCAAATTTAAGCAGTAGCTTTGTTTTCATGTTTTTCCACAGGGCCTGCTAATAAAACAGATGCAAATGTGGCTGGTATTTATTTACCGCCCTTACAGCAAACGAGCATCATCAGTAAGTCATGAGGACTGTAAAAAGCTCTCTGGAATATAGCAGCCTTTGCAAGTTGGTTGCTGCTGCCACAGCACGCGTTTTTGGTTTCTTCGGTCAGAAAGAAGCGCAACCTGTGTTGGTCATTATTTTCATTCAAATGCTGCAGTTGGATGGCAGGTCCATTTCTTTTCACCTGAGCAGATTGAGGAGGAGTCCTTTCAGCAAGTGTTGTATTCTGAGTCAGAGCAGCAATGCCATTCTTCTCCACCGCTGAGCTGGTTCAGTGGAACACGTTTGATGGACAGAGACAGAAAAGCAACTATCTTTAACGATGTGGGGATCCAGCAGGTAGAAGGAGGAAATGGAACACTGCTGATGTTGAAATATCACCCATCTGGAGGAACTGAAATGGAGGAAGTAAGTGAAATAGGAAGCACTCCTTCCAGACACACACATTCCCTGATCTTTGGAAGAGCCTTTTCTGTTATACTGGAGTAACACTTAGGTCATCTGACAAAGACAGCCCAGAGTCCCTCTCTCTTGATGTTTTCTCTGTTTTATGAAATGGCTTTTCATCTTTATGCAGACTGGAGCTCCTTAGCACAGCTGCTCTGACCTCGGCCAAAGCTGATGGCTGGTGGTCAGTGCTATAGTAGAGGTCATCATAAGCATAATTTACATTGCCGCAGGGGAAAGTCTGGAGTTTCACCAGTTCAATCCCACCGATATCCAGGTGAGGGCAGTTGCTTCGACTTGGAGATGCTGGAGATGCCCGAGAGCTAGGAGAAGAACTGCAATTCCCATCAAAGCCCGAATCTTCCCGCTCTGGAGTTGCTTTGAGCTTGGAGCTGGGGCTGAAGTGACAGATGTTCTCTAGCACCCACGATCCATAGGTTGGGTTCCAAAGATTTTTCGTTTTGTTTTTAAGTCTGTGGGTTGGTGGATTGCTGAGCTCCAGCTTCTGGTTTGAGCTCTGCTGGAACCAGGACCCGCTGCTGAAATCACTGAGGCACGGCAGGCTGGGCCCTCGAGCAGTCCGGTTGCTCAGATTCTCCACCAGTAGCTCTTGTGGACATTGTACAAGTTTGTGCCCGGCGTGGTGCGAGTCCAGTGTTTTAGGTGTCATCTGAGGTGTGAGAGAAGGGCTTACCAACAGGGGCACTACCCCACTGGAAAGGTTTGGGCGCATGACGGTGCTCCCTTCATCCTCTGGTGTGGGGCCACACTCCACGGGCAGCTCCGTGTTGATCACATCAGGGTCCTGAAAAGAGAGAGAAGAATCTGTTACACCCTGAGCACTTCCAGGGTGACTGTCACACCTGTGTTTTAAAAGAAATAGCTGTGAGAGTGAAAAAGCTTTTGGCAGAGGCTGACATCAGGTTTTGGAAATATTCCTGTGTGTTGTGCAAGGTGCTCTGTGCCATCTGGATGTCGCATACTGTTAGGACTTGCAAAAATGCTCTCTCATTTATGCGCTTCCTTTGAGCAGAGGCTGTGCTCTATTGAAATCCCTGGCTAAGCCGGGGGTCACTAGTATATAATTTCTCCCTCAGGAAGCTGGATCCAGGCCTGTAGCTGTAAAAGGCAACCAGGTGGTGAACTCACCGTGCCATCTCATGCCCTCCCCACTCCATTCTTACTCAGCTGTCGCTTCTGAGCAACATTAGGCAAGGTCAGAAGATGGACCTGGAAAGAGATTCTAAATACCTTTCCATCACAAAATGAAGGTGTGAGAGACATTTTGCTACTGAACTGGATGAGAGCTGAAAGCATCCACTTGCACAGGAACAGTATAATCTCATTTTGGTTGGGCTGAAGATGGGATAGTGATACCAGATACAGAAAATCCAAATGAAAAGAGCAGTTGAGCCAACAGCACTACTGCCATCGGGAAAGTAATTAGATGAGTCTGTCAGGACTCTACACTTGTTTTGGGCTCTGAAGATGGGATAGTGATACCAGAAAACCCAAATGAAAAGAGCAGTTGAGCCGACAGCACTACTGCTATCGGGAAAGTAATTAGATCAGTCTGTCAGGACTCTACACTTGTTTTGGGCACTAAAGCTAGTGCCTTTGGACAGATGCTATTCCATGGATTATCATCCACCTGGATACCAACAACCAATACCTGTGTGCAATATTTGATTCTTTCCAGGATGGTGGAGAAGTTTGGTCGGTACTCTGGGCTGTGCTGCCAGCACTGTGTCATGATCCGGTACCTTAAAAGAAGTTAAAAAAAAAAATACAAAAGAAAGTATCGATCAAGAAAAACAATGATGTAAAATTTATTCCGGTACTAAGTGACCATGGGTCCAGAGGAACTACACTCAGTACCTGGACCAAAGGAACAGGAACTACACTCAGTACCTGGACCAAAGGAGGAGAACAAAACTGGATATGTCTACGTTTCTGCATCCTTGGATCCTGAGCCATTAAGGGATCGCTACTTAAAGTAAAGCCCAGAGTGGTCTAAGCTGTATTCAAGAGGCAGTGGCTCAAGAGATGTTCACTAACACCCACCTGACACTGAGGGCAATCACCATTCCCTAATTGCCTTTGTCTAACCTGTTTGATACCCGCTGTCCCCTGGCTTGTGGGAGTAAGGAAATACTTACACTGGCCCTGGACAGTTTTTTGGTGGATCCATTCTTCCTCCACTGGTGACAAATTCCAGCACTTCCTGATTGGTTTTGCAAGGGTAGGGCATGTAGCCTAGAGAGAAAATCTCCCAAAGCAGCACACCAAAGGACCTGTGTCAGAAACCAGCCAACAATACCAATTAGGTCTCATTTGTTCTCCACAAACCCGGCACGAAGCTGTGCAGGTAACACCACAGCAGCACCCTTTCAAAGCTGTAGGCCAGCCACATTAATGGGCAATTACTGTGATTATGAGTCAACTTTGATATAAAACCCCAACCTATTAAGACCTTTGCTCAAGCTCTGAAAGTAGCTTTGCAGAGGTTCAAAATATTTGAGTCTGCAGTTGTTCTTCCTGCTGCATTCGTTACTTCTAGAGCAGGAAATGCCAGAGCACCCTTTGCTATGTATGGTCTAACTGAAAAGAACTGTTAGACCTGGCATGGAGATTGCTGCCTTACTTGGGAACACTCAAGATGTTTGGGAACAGAATGCTCAAGAATAAAATCAAGAGACATCCAGTCAGACTGAAAGCCAGCAGCATTTATTTTTTTGTCATAATATGGTTGTTCTCCTTTTCTACATCCATGGGCCAGTCAGACGGTGCCACTGAAAATAAGGTATGACTTGGACCCAGGGGAGTCAAGAGGGTTCTGCCAGGACTTCAGCAGGGTCAGAACTTTAAGAACTTTAACTATTTGCTGCAAAGGTGGAAGAAATTTCCAGCACATGCATGTTACTTATAATAGCCCATTACAGGAACTGGCTGCTCACAGTTAGACACTGATAAGCAATCCCTTGTCTTCCGGCACCACTAACAACTTCAGGAAACTGGGTCAGTGTGGCATTTAAGGGAATGTCTCAGTACAATATAGTGAGGCAGCTACTGCACAGGGAGAGAGGCGTTCTGAAGCGACTGGAAAGCTTCCATTCCCCAGCACCTGTGCATGAATGTGCTACTGTTGAGGGGGTGCTTATTTTAAACAAAGATCAAGTTACATGAGGAATCAATATGTAAATTTTTTTTCCTCAGCAACCAGCAAGGACTTCTGATTAAACTTGCTGTCATTTTATACACAACAGAAAAAAAATACACAAAAGAATAATCCTGGGTGGTACAGAGTGAGTAATTTACAAGATATATAAGCAAGCCTTGTCACTGCTACAAACTAAGTGGCAGATACTAAGGGCTGCGGGAAGTGCCTGTTGGTTTTTCACTGAGACTTCTTGGGAATCCAGACTGCTTTCTCTTTTCACTTGCCTTTATATGATACTCTATGTATAGCAAATTTTTAGTACCTCCATTTACATTAGATTTTTAAATTCTTATTCAGAATTCCTTAGTCAAGCTTCTACTGAATGCAGAGGGAAGACTTCTAATACTTTTCTGGGAAATTCTGACATCTTCTATGGTTCCTGCTGAGCAGACTTTTTTTCTTGAGCAGTACATTTCTTGACCCTTATCACTGAGTAGCAGAAATGATAAAAATACATTTCTTACCAGGTATCAGTCTTGGAGGTGAAAATGCCCTCTAGAAAAGCTTCTGGTGGCATCCACTTGACAGGAAGCATGGCTCTTCCTCCCTTGCGGTAGTAACTTGCTCTGGGAAAGATAAAACACATGGAAAATGTCACACAGTCTGAAAGGACTCAGATACATAAAAGATCACCTCAGCAACGGCAGCTGGGGATTGCATGTGGCAATGGGGGACAAGTGAGAAAAAAGAAAAGTCATCAACTCAAATAGTGCACTGAAGCAGTATTTTATACCTTTTTTTGCAACTGGGATGGAAACTGAGGGTGTTGTAGGTGCATAGCTGAAGACATCAAGTTTGCCAATGCTTTGCACAGGGTGCTGAAGCAGCAAGTCTTCTTGGCATCATAAACTAAGAATTATGATTGTTTTTTGGTTGTGCGGTGTTTTGTCTTTTTAAATTTAAGATTATTTATGATTAACTAGCTAATAAATTTGCCTATGCTTGGTTTAGTGTCCACATGTGTTTGCAGTATTCCCTGGAGCCCAGTCTGGAATAAACACAGTTGAAGTGTACTGGCTAGTAGCCACAGAGATGTTAATTTACAGTCTGTTAACTCCACTTAGTTAACTGGTAATCAAATTCAGATGCTGCTTCAGATTCCATGAGACAGTTCAAACCAGTCAAAATGATACAGATTACTGAGTTATTCACAGGACTGAAATGGCCTTTTGCTTACCTGTAAATATCCCTGGCCATCCCAAAGTCACCGATCTTGGCTATTCGTCCTGCTCCAGTGCAGGTCAAAAGGCAATTCCTTGCAGCTATATCTCTTTAAAATATAAAGAAATTATTAGCTCTAATTCTAAACTCTTAAGTAGCTAAAGGAATAAAGAAAATTAGAATCTTAGTTGAGTCATCTTTACACAAATGAGAAGAGCATTATTATAAATAAGAAATAATGCCAGGAATATTAGAATCAGACCTGCAAGTCTTAGTTGAGTCATCTTTACACAAATGAGAAGAGCATTATTATAAATAAGAAATAATGCCAGCTACATTATCATTTTTTATTAATCATCATTCTTAAACTGCATGCACATTACATTTTCTACCCAGTGCTTTCCAAGCATTCCCCACTCCCATCTCCTTTCACTAAGGCAAAAAACAGGGTCAGTATCAGACCAGGGACCTATCCAACCTCTTTTTTCTTCAGCCACATTATGACAGATTTCTTTCTTGCTCTTTTTTTTTTTTTTTTAAGAGTGGCATCTCAGCAGTGTCTCCAGCAGTTACAGATGTGATGCTATTGGGTAGGCTTAGTGAACTGCATGAAAAGTCAATGTAGGACCAGATATGGTAAACTGTTGCTTTGTTGCTTCTGGGTATCTTCCGTGGAACTAAGCAAAGCTACATATGGGAGCAGCTGTTTGCTGGTTTAGCTTGTGACAAATGGCAGTGATGACTGCATGGCCAAGACTGAAGGATTTGTGTTCGTTTTAGATACGCATTCTGAAAAGGAACTAATTAAAAATCATAGCACTGTGGGGGTCCTGTTGACTGCCAAGAAAAATGAGCTCCTTGAACAAATCATATGTTTCTTCCCACTGCCAGCCTTGAAAAAAAACCTTCAGGATTTGGAAGTCAAGCTCAGCTTTCTCTTCCATCATCAGCTGTGACTCCTAGATGACAAGACCTGACCTTAGTGACACCTCCACAACCCCGCTACACTACCTTTCCCCCTTAGGATACCTGTTACCTGCAGGGATAACCTCCTTCCCTTCCAGACCTGCTCTAAGTAATGCTGACATCACTAACAAAGACTAATACAGACCCTGAACAAAATTCCTTCTGATTTCCGAATTGTTGGCTAAAACAAAACGAGTCCATTCCCAGGTTGCTTACGCTAGAGATATAATGGTGCAAAAACTGACCCCGAGAGGATTTTTTTAAAACTGATATGCTGCTGTTAAAAGAGTCAAGCACTAGTTTCTTCCACTTCTCTCCTGAAATAGAGATTGGTTTTAAGCAATAACAGCTGACCTGTACTTTTGTTGGCATAAATGTTAGAAGTTTTATGTGATAAGTGCTGGGCTCAGTGACACGTGATAAGAAAACCAGGGAACATCTACCTGACAGGAGAAATGAAAATTGGTTTTATAAAACACTTGTGGAGAAAATTTCTCTTGAGTTCCTATTGGACTTTTTGCAGCACAATCAAAAATTGTCTCTTACTGTAAATTCAATAGATCAGGGTGGGTGGAGGTTGATGAAGGATATTACTATTTCAGTAAGGATTTTTTAAAACGTAATGCTGTAGCGATTAACCCTGAAGTTTCCAATTAGAATACTGATCCTCTTGTGTACTTATTAAGAGATACAAGAGCCAAAACTTGTTGCATGCTCTTAGTGCTCTTTTTTAATGACAGAAATCTCTAATCATTTTTTCAAAGGAACTAATTTATTGTTTCAGTTTAAAGGAGACTGAAAACTGTCTCAGATGCTCTAATCATAAAGCTATAACATATCCTGTATCTCAGCCTTGTGGCTTTTTGCCCCATTTGCTGCTTGCCACCTCTTTCCCTCCAATCTCTACCCCCTCCTGCCTAGCTCTGCCTCTTTGCTGTGTGCAATATCATGTGAACACACACATGCTGTTACGTGTGTGTGACTCAGTTGTCTGCTTGCCTAACTCTGGGCTGCTCGTCAGTGGAGTCAGAGCCTGTGTGACCCTCCTGTGTGCAGGCCTCTCCTTTGCTTTACACAAAAGGGCTGAACCCAGCATGGAGTTCATATTCAGGAAGGAGTTCAGTTGCACACTATGCCTGAGAACATTATGAGCTGGAAAACGCTTTATCAGAAGCAAAGGAGTCCAATATCCAACTGGGAATTTTAAAAGGCTACCTATTAATAACCTTTACCTCTTCTATAATATTTTATTCTTATTTGAAGGCTGCCATATCAACATTTTTTTTGCTCTACAAAAGAGGAAAAAGAGGTATGAACAGACAAATACAGGCTCCCCAAGACCGCACAGTGGGTCAGCTGCTGAGCTGGGAAGGAAGCCTTAGAGTTGTGTTTTTGTATCCTATTATCCTGGTTTTACCTCCTATTATCCCTGGTTCTACACTTCTGCCGTCAAGGACTCAAAAATGATGGGCTCTCCTGTGCTGATGGGACAGGGAAAACATTAAGATAAGGAGATCAGAAAAGAGAGCCCTGAGACCTTATTGTCTTCCAAGCTGATACAGAGTGACACTACCATCTAGTGGACTACAGGGCTAATTCCAAATCTGCCTACATTCTAGCCACCTGGAAATTAACACTTGAAAGTATTCACTGGGAACAGAAAAGTCCTTTCTCCTCAGCAGTGCAAAGAGCCGTGCAGAGCCTAACCCCTACTAAAAACCAGCGAGACCAGCCCAGCCATCTAAGTACAGGCCTGTATTGCTAGAGGAAATCTCTCTCTCTGGGAGATTAGTTCTGTCTAATCCACTGCAATTAGAGACTGTGTGAGCTTCACGCACCTTGAGGTACATCAGAAGGGACAGTTTCTCCTCACCTGTGGATGAAATGATTCTCTTCCAGATATTTGCAGCCGCAGGCAATATCCCTAGCTATGTTCAGCAGGTCCTGCATCGTTAGCGTGGAGGGCTGATTCTGGAAAAGAAGACAAAGAAAATGGTAAGGGAGGAACAGCAGAGCAGAAGAGTAGAGTTCAGGCAGGGGATAGGGAGAGACATACATACAGGTTGGGGGAAGGGTTAATTCAGCCGGGAGCAGAGAAGAACATAAGAAGATCAAAGTAAAGAGTAAAAAAATTAGTAAACTCTTTTTGAAGCCAAAAAACTTTCAGAAAATTTCAGTGCATGAGTGCAAGTTGGCGAGAGATTTATGGCCTGGCCTGAAAAGCCTAGTAAAGGGGGTGGGAGAGAACTGTTCCCTGCTGGTGTTGGGCTTTGTGAAATCAAAAGGCAAGCAGGTTTAAAAGGTGAGATGGGAGAAAAAAAAACCCCACCCACTTTTGAAGAGTGAGTTAATAAATCATCAACAGAAATTAGCACATGAACTCAGAGAGCAAAGATGCACGAGTGCGCATTTCTGCACCAGCAGTCAGCATTCATCAACTTATCCGTTCTTGTGGAAGGACAGAGATTACCCTCAGGAGCAGTATGCAAAAAAGGGATGGCTTTACCACAGGACTCCGGTATTGGTACTAGCCCTTCACCATCTGCACTTTCCTAACTAAGAACAATAAAGAAATCTCTCTCCAGGAGCCCTGCTTATACTCATCCCATAATTTATTTCCCCATAGGAGCACTTCCTTGGTGTTTCTCCAGGAACTTCTGTATTGCTCTCGGGAAGGGTGGGGAGAAATTACTACACAGCTGATCAAAAGCCCAAGAGATATCAAATAAATTGTTCTTTTTAAGGCTGCTTTCATTTCTGGATGCTGTTATCGCTGTGATTTCTCATGCTCAAACCACATAATGTACACTACAAGCCATTGAGCACTATTTTTATTGGCTAGGCAAATTGTTGTATAGAGCTCTTGGACATCCCATAGGGAGAATTATTAGAGTTATAAAATAGGCATTTCTGGAGGGGAAACGAAGAGCAAGGAGGAGAAACAGAACCACAGTCTTCCAGACCTTACCTTTGCTCTGGGGTCCCTCTGTCAGAAGACTGTGATGGGCATGAATGTTCCTTGTCATGAAATGCATTAATGATGGGGCTAGTTCTGTGTTCAGAAAAGCTGTATGGGGACATTTTTTTGAGTACTGAGGGGACTTCAACTATTGTATTTGCTATCTGCTAGCATCCAGCTAACATAGCAGCAGGTTTGTTTTCACAGAAAATTTAAAAAAATAACTGTTCATTACCTTACAACTATATATAATATTCAAATAAGAGCATTTATTATTCTCTGCTGCCCACAGACCTTATCTATGTGCAGAAATTGTACCAGTTCCACTATAAATGCCAAAAATACACAAACTCCTCCATCTGGGTGCTGTTATACCCCTTTAAGTGCATTTAATTAGTATATTTACTGCTGTATGAGGAAGAGAGTGAGCTTGACCTTTTTGCAACTTATTAATACCATAGGAGTATACACACACTAAGCTGTATTATCATAACTATTTGGGGTGTATGTCTGTGTGGAGGAGAAGCTGTGCAACCGCTTCATGTGGTGTAGGAGCACACGAGGCACCAGTCAGCCTCTTCCTGCTCCTGGAGGCAGCACCTCAATGCAACCAGCGACAATGCCAGGCCTAACTCTGCTTTTCTCTTTTTTTTGACTTCATGTGGTGTAGGAGCACACAAGGCACCAGTCAGCCTCTTCCTGCCCCTGGAGGCAGCACCTCAATACAACCAGCAACAATGTACAACCAGGCCTAACTCTGCTTTTCTCTTTTTTTTTAAGTCTCCACTCAGATATATACACTTTTTTTAACAGAGGTGCCAAGAATGACACTGTTAAGAAGCAAGAACACATATCTAGAATCAGCTATTCATTATAAGAATACTGAAACTAATTAAGTCTGAATATTCACTGTACTTGGTTGGCATCAATCAGAACCAGAGATAATTTGCAAAAATCCCTCATGACAGCTTTTTATAAAGGTGGGTTTTTTACAACAAAAATATTTGACTTGACAATTTCCTTTGCATTGGTTTAAAACCCTGTCTCAGTGCTACATGCAGGATCAGCTCTTCAACTCGGATAAATTTGTGTATCTCCATATGGTGCTGATGCACACCTGCCGAGGACCTAGTGCCACAAGTTCCCATTACTGCCTGTCAGTGTTATAACTTCCTCACACACCATCACAGTGCACAAAAACAAGCCAGACATTGAGGAAAGAAAGCCCCTTAATTTGTAGTCCAGTTGGCAGTGAACTCTGGAATGGCAGGAGAGAATTATACCCTTTCCTCCTCAGTTACTAATAGGTGGGAGCTCTGGCACTGCTTTCATTTCCTCTCTGCGTACGTCAGGCAGACAGACATATGTATCCAGAAGTTTGTAGGAGCTGGGACCCTGACATCTGCGTATGTCAGGCAAACAGACGTATGTATCCAGAAGTTTGTAGGAGCTGGGACACATACCCAGCCCTGCTTGGCTTCAGTGCCTTTACCCAGCTCACAAAAAAATAATAAAACTAGTCACACTGAAATCAAGCACAAGCCTAGCAGGGAACTTATCTCACCACCCTGGGTCGATTCTGCCGAAGAAAGCTCTTCATGTCTCCCCCAGCCATGAGCTCGAGCAGAATGAAGCGAGGCAGCGTCTGCAGGCTGACACCGATGCACTGCACGATGTTCTGGTGATTGAACTTGCTGAAAGCCGAGATCACAGCACCGTGGAAGAGAAAGGCAGCGTTAGTACCTGGCCAACACCCATCACACTCACTGTGCCTCCAGCTTTGACAACCTGGATTGAAGCAAATCCTGGTGCGGAGCAAGGTACCAAAAAAATTGCTACTTCAGCCATACCAAAATGCCTCTCTGATTATGACAGCCCCAAGATCAGGGTTATGCCTTGCATTACCATGAAAAGTTAAGCACTTCAAATATGCAAATATTACTGGCATTTGTGAAACAAAATCCCAACTGGTAGGGATTGCAAGCCAGCATTGGTTATTGTAAATATACTGCCCTCTGGTCTGGTGGACTCCGTTCAACATCTGGTCTGCCAAAGAGGGGCTTGGCTAATACCTACTGCAGCAGCTGCTGATGCGATGGCTTTCTGCCTCTTACAAAAGAAAGCCGAGACTGTCAAGAAGCTCAGTAAGACCCAGTCATTAGAAAGCAGCATGTTCCCTTGGATAGTGGTTACTGGGATAACACAGAAACTAAAAATGGAGAGGAATTTGGGGAAGAGAAAGAGTCATGTGCTACTAAGTGAATCAAAGCACTCTGTAATCAATTGAAATTGCTCTTCAAAAAAATACATCAGTGTTACCTCCTGTTCAGCTGCCAAAGTTCTTGCAGACTTTAGGAAGTGGCACTATGTCACGAGATTCATGCTTTAAAGGGAGAAAACCAGCCTCTAGGTATGAGCTGGGCCAGACAATTAGAAGAGGAACTTCATGTTGCACAAAATTAAAAATGCACAAATTCTGATCCCTTACAATCAACCCTGACTATACTATTATTTTAAAGTCCCCCTTGACTATACTATTGTTTTAAGCTTAAGGATTTGGGTTAATGAAGTAAATTCCAAGACTGGAATACTTAAAATACAGGTGGTAAGAATAACTCTTATATTTTCCAGGCAGGTTTTATATAGCTTGTAGTTCAATGTCAGAGGGTTGTGCAGAGGAGACCTTATAAAGGTTCTGCCAAGCTTGCAAAGACATCAAAAGCCAGAACACATCTAAGAGAAGTGGCCACGCTGGGAGAAGGGCTGTGTTCCACCTGTGCAAGCTACACATGCAGAGCCGTATTCACTACCTTATCCCTGCAGAGGTTTCAGAGTGTCTCACAGCTATTTTTGTGCAAAGAAAGGGTAAAAGCCCAGGACCTTCACTGCAAAAAGCACTTACTTATGGCAAACAGTTCTACAGAGAGGAAAAGTAAAACTGCTGCACCTGTGCTTAGCTACTGCCTGAAACTGCCCTGGGAAAAGCTTTTCACAATTTCTCCTCCTTCAGCTACCAAATCTGCTCTTATAAAAATTTACTTTTATTTGCAAGAGATAATGTAGTTTAAGCCCTTGCATCCAAGCCTAAAAACTTACCTTCCTGGCACAAAGCTTGTGTTGCACCACCTTAGTGCTGGTCTTGAAGAGGCTGACCTTCTGCCTCTGGAGGTGGCTCTAATCTTCAGCTTTCCTATTGCTTTCCATTTCATCATTAAAAACGTGTTTTAGCAGGGGCTTCGGGATATGATTTATACTTGGTAAAAGGGCAATGGGATTCTTTGAAAAGGAAAACATTTCAAATGCAGAACATTTGTACAAAAATGTTGCGCCTTTTTAGTCCTCTGAACATGACCAGCAGCACCAACCAGCAGAATTTTTTGTTGAGATGTTGTACTGGTTTTGGATGGGACAGAGTTAATTTTTTTTCACAGTAGTTCACATGGTGCTCTGTTTTGGATGTGCCATCATAATACTGTTGATACCACATTGATATTTTAGCTATTGCTGAGCAGGGCTTACTTACATAGCGTTAGGGCCCCTCACACCACCCTGCCAGCCAGTAGGCTGCGGGTGTGCAAGAAGTTAGGAGGGGACACAGCTGGGATGTCCCTTACTGTGACATCGCGCTCAGCAATAAAATCTGAGGGAAGAAGGAGAAAGGGGGAAGTAATTCGGAGTTTGGTATTTGTCTTTCTAAGTAACTATTACGTATGATGGAACCCTGCTTTCCTGGAAACGGCCAAGCACCTGCCGGCTGATGGGAAGTAGTGAACGAATTCTTTACAGTGTTTTGCTTGAGCTGATTACACTGTCTTTGTTTCAACCCACAAATTCTCTTAATCTTGTCCTTCCAATTTTATTCCCCATCCTACTGCTGTGTGGGGCTCAGCTGCCTGCTGCCATTAAACCACAACAGATGTGCAACAGAAGATCCTCAGTTACTTTGTTTGAGATGAACAAGTAGCTGAAACCAGTAACTCATAACGCTACTAAAACACCATCTGGTGAAAAATAAAGCTGGATTTCTTTTCTGAATCCAAGCAAGTGAATTAACAATTCTTATTACCTGCGTTACACCTTTTCCCCCTGCCCACCATCAGTGTAAAACCCGTAAACTATACCTGATAATCAGTGCTTCCATCAGGAAATCCATCTCATCCTGCTCGGAGCAGACTTCTGGCAGGGTCTGTTGAGAGATAAAGACAGTGAGGACCATCCCACCAAAGAACTGAGAACATTTAGGTGACCACCAAAGGAAAAAGAGAAAAAAAAAAAAAAAAAAAAAAGAGCACGTAACGTTCAATCACTTCAGCAACCTAGGAGGAGGGGCTCATCAGCACTCAATTTATTGGGCTGCACAGGACCTATTTGGTAGCTAAAGTTAGAACAGCTGTGTGCAGTACCTGCTGCCAAACTGCACACAGAGAGTTCACTGCTCGGTGTGGTGAGGCTGGCACAGAAACAGTTCTCATCAGCAGTGTGGGCTACAGAAGACAGGGTTGCATTTTGCCATCTCAGATAAGTGATTGCTTCCCACAGGACAGGGCAGATGATCTATTACATTGGTGGAATACCCACAAACAATTTGCGGAGTATGTTGCAAAAATATATTTTAATTCATCCCCAGTCTGCACCCGCTTCTTGTGCAAAGTCAGACCCCATCAGAGCAGTGTGAGCACGGCCACAGCTTGGGCCCTGTGGACACTCTACCAGTTTCTGGCCAGTGAGAAAAGCAGCCTTTTGATGATGTTCAGGGTGTCCACCTTACAGGCAACTGGGTGAACCAGGGGGCAGACAGGAGCCTGACAAGTAGCCATCACTGCTGAGACCTGCAAAACTGGTGACATCCTCACTGGATTATCACAACTGAACAAGCTGCTGATCTACTTCTGTTTGCCTCTGTGCTGTGGTGCTTCCTCCAGTTTGGACTGTGAAACTGGGCTGGGCCATAACAGCTGCTTGCAACTGTCTGCTCTGGGTCTTCAGTGGCACAGGGAAGCTCATAACAAAATGCATGATCTTTTCACTTTTTTTTTTTCCATAAGGGTTTTAAAAGACAGGATGAGTAACTATGGAACTCCTTTCTATTAATGAAATCTATGTTTTGGGGTGAAGTCAGAGAGGTAGATTTGGTTCTCTTAGTCACAAGCTTATACAAGAACAAAAGCAGGCTATGAGCATCCTTAACTTCAGGGCTGAATAACTGACAAATCCTCAGACAACAGCAGAAATTTCACAGAAAACCAGCCTGTTATCTCTTGTCGTTAATGACATGGAAATTAGCACGATAACACAATATATATTCACAGCAGCATATTTAATGCTGCAATATGAAGAGACTACCTGAAAGCTTCACATATGGTAGACAAGCACTGCTCTCAGTATAAAGGAAATATAATTAGAAACAATACAATTTTTAAAATACGGTTATGTCATATGAAAAACTTAGGAGAAAGCACTCAAAACCACTGAAACGCAGAAGTAATGATATAGAAGCATTACTATAAATGTTTACTGTTCTCTCTAACATAAATGCTTCATACTAATATTTGCCAGGGATTTCTTTTCTTCATACAAGATTTAGAAATTCCCTTCTAGTCCACAATACTCCCAAAATGTCTGTTTGTTGCTATTTTTTTTTCCGCTTAAGTTTGTTTTTTCCTTGGCTACTCAGATCTATAAAAATCACAGAATGATTAGAGTTGGAAGGGGCCTTAACAATCATCTAGTATCGTCTAGTAGAATCATTGTGGCAGAAAAGCCATTGAGGCAGATTCTCTGCTGGGGTGAACTGATGGTTCTGTATTGATTTCAAGGGAGCTATATTTATTTATGTTGAAAGACAATTTGTTCTTTTATTTTAACTAATCATATTATGCAGTCTCCAGATGACTAATTCACACAACTTCCCATCCGAGGGCACTGATTCTATCTCTCCTGAGCAACAGGAATGGGGCTTACAAAAGAGATTAGCCTTTTTAGATTCTCCTCCTAAGTCAGATCACAACTCACAGCCATTAAGCATGCAGCAAACAAGACAGATGCTTTACATTCAACCTGCTGCTAGTGCCATACAGCTTAAAAATAAAATTTTATAATTCCCAGATGCAGCAATGTGTGGAAACCTAGTATGTCATTATGCATGTGTTGAACATGAACCTCCAACTGGAATAGAAATAAGATAATATGGCTCTGACGGGTAATTATTGTTGTATAAGAAATTTGTGGGTTCTGACCTTGATAGCCACTTGAAGAGGGTTGGGATCCCCTGCAATGCCTACCACGGTTCCCTCATAAACCTCACCAAATGCACCGTGTCCTAGTGCCCTGGAAAGCAAAAAGAGAGAGAACAAATGTTACTACATCCCTGGATCCAGCACAGGCCAAGATCTTCTCTTCATCCAGTCCAAGAACAGGAATAGAACCCGCTCTAAGAGATGGAATCAACAACAGAGTTCTGTTTTCATCTCAGAACCCCTGAAAATAATTTCTCAGTATTTTCTGTCACTGTGACTAAAACAAGGAGATTGGATCTTTAATGGTTCTGAACCAATAAAGCAGCCTGCTCAATCCTAGGGCCCTATCACCAAGAATGGCAACAGCAAGGAAAGAAAGAAATGGAGAGCAACAGAATAAGGTAGCTGCAAGACAATGTCTTCATGAAGTGGAGTAAGACAGCACATAGGAATGAGCAAGTTTTTCCTTTTAAAGTTTATATAACTTCGATCAATATCATCTGGGGACAGTATGGAGCCAAGGAGCAACCTGGCATGTATTTCCTCATGACAGGGCATTTCCTAGTGAAAAGAAATGCTGAAAAAGAAATACCGGTATGGATTTGGAAGGGGGTTACTGCCAGGTGGCAAGTGTAATACAAAAACAAAGAGGTGAAATACCCTATGCTTTGTGTGGGAACATGGAACAGGACACTCATAAAATTATACTTCTGCTTGAGAGCTTTGTGGAATCTAAATATCTTTGAGAACAAAGTAAGTGTCACGTCTGATGTATCTGTGTGGCTTGGACTCGGTGTTTTCCAGTTAGTCAGACAGGTGACCCTCGTTTTCTTGTCCTGGATGATGAGTAAAAGAAGCATGTGAGCCCTACCTCTGCCTTTCCTGTCCTGTGCCAGAGAGCAACCCCTGCTGCAAGCCTTACCGAAGCAGAGAGATGTTCTTCCGTGGGATCTCCTTCAGCTCGCTCAGGGTGGTGGCCTTCCCTGCAAAGCAGTAGTTGGGGTTGTAATCTGTCATGATGGCTGATGTGCGGATTTTGCTCAGTTTATATTCTGGGCTCTGCAGCCGCGCTCTGGCTCCTTCCAGCTGCTGCTTCTTAAGGTGATAAACTGGGGGTGGGGAGACAGATAAAAATAAGCAATAAGATCAACACTTGAAGAGAAAACAGAATGCTGGCCACACAGAACAGAAAGAAACCAAGTCCGTAATTATAAATGCTGTAGAAGTATCTTTAGCCTACCAGTATCCCACTCTTCTCCACGCTCTGTAGTGATTTAATACTGGATATGCAAAGTCTTAATCCTGCAGAGCCCTAATCACCAGAGAGCAACTTGGGTTTCATCTGTGTCTTTGTACATTGGCTGAGGAAATCCTGCTCCAGAAGACACCTTACTGCACTGAGTCCCAAAAAGCACACCATCTCCCTGAATTAACTGTATGTCAATTAACAGACTGTGATTTCAGCCTATATAGCAGTGGCTACTAAAGAACTGCCTGCTGAGAGAGCTTTCCAAGCTCCCTTCTCAGTAGCAAACACCAGAACAGAGCAGTTCTTGTCCTTTGGAATTTTGCTTCTGCATATGCTTGTGGGATTACGCTTGGATGGTGATGGCTTTCTCCCTGTCTCCATTTGGGAGACCACAACACTCTGGCTCCAAGTATGAAAACCTGGATTTTGTCTAATCCAACTGGGAAAAGCCAAGCCAAACGCTCATAAGGGTAAGAGTTTCTTACGGATAGATAGGCTGCCACAAGTGAGGATCATTCCAAGAACCACAATCACAGCCACCACAGCAAGGAGGAGTGGGAGAGGAAGGTGTCCCTCTGGGATAGGACTCTGGGGCACTGGAAAAAGAAAAAATAGAGGTGCATTAATCAGAAAACAATCAAAGCTGCTGTTCAACATCCCTCTTAAGGTTTCTCCTATTTCAGAAAACAATACAGAGATGGTGGTCAGACCATCTTATAAAAAAATACAGCAAGTCCCTCTACAGCCCTGGATGTTGAAAAGATACCTAAATAATTTTTAAAACACTGTGAAGATAGAAAAGTAACTGATAAAACACAGACTGCTTATCCATTCTTAAGCTTTTTATTAATGGGTAACACCACTGCTCCCAAGTTGAAACTCTACAATCTTGAGGTTCTGGAGTTGCAAGGGACTGTGTCAGGAAATAGCAGTGAATACCAGGCATCGGCTGAACGGGCACAGTGGGAAACTGCTGTGGAAGGAAGTAATTTGTGGCTTAAATAACTCAGCAGTAGGCGGTATGTTATACTGGAGAGGTATTTACGCTTAAATACCTGACACACTGTGCCCATTCAGGAAATTTACACTGTGTCTCCTTACAGATATTTTACCTTCTACCTAATCTAAACCTGAATTTTTGAGATGTCGATAGAGATGCAGCTCAGTGTGTAAGGAAAGGACATTGTAAGTAATTTTCAGCCATATGTTTCACTGGCGTTTCTCATAACGCTGTGCACACCAGAGCCACCAGCTCTAACTTGGGGATTTGAGCATCAAAAAAGCCAGGAGGAGAGATGATACAAAGAATACAGACATTATCCAGTGAGGATAAAACTCCACATCTTACCCGTGCAGGTGACGTTGTCGTTGGCCAGCACAGCCCCCATCTCACACTGGCAGACTGGCATGTTGGTGTCAGGGTCCCGCTTACAGTTGTCTGAGTGGCAGTGGCTGCAGTTAAGATAGATCTGAACCTCCACCTCACCATGACTCTCCATGGCTGAATGAGGAACCAGACATAACAGGTGAATTTAGTTTAGATTTTCCCTTCTTGTTCCATTAAGGAAAAAAATATAGCAGGTACCCACAACTTCTCTCCGTCTCTCCAGCAGAAAGAACAGTGTGGACACATCAGAAACCTTACAGGGACCAGGAGGGAAGACGAGATTGGGTCCCTCAAGCAAACAGAGAGGTCTTGAAGTGAATTGACCTGGAAATGCGTGGGACTGAGGTTGTACAGTTGAACTTGATGACTGGTGTCTCTCCTGGCTTAGAGATTGGGAGGAAAAGAGTCCCAGAACACTAAAGATGTATTTAAAGAAATGACCACAGCTAAAGATCTGGCCCACAGAGTAAAATATACCTGAATTAAATCCACAAAAAGCAAAGACAGGAGGACAGGGAGCATGAAAGAGGAAATAGAGAGGAAGAAGGAAAAAGGAGGAAGAAAAGAACTAAGTGGAATAAGGAGTAGTATATTGTACCTGCCAGGGGATGCAAGAAGATCTCTCCAATGGGGTTCACAAAAGAGATGCCATCCTGCCCACCAGCTGTGATATCATCATTATCAGAGGCATGTCCCCCTGGGGAAAGCAGAGAATGGCTAGCTGATCAGTGCTGCAAAAATGTGATGCCTTTGAAAGGCTGCATTCCTCCCTGGCTCTTATCACCTGGGGTCACTCTGCAACCTTCCAGGGATCCATTAATATGTATAGTCTCCTTGATGGATAAGCACTCACTTCACCCAGCCAAGCCAGTACCAAGGCTAGTGAAGTGACTTCTTACTCCAAATGTATGTTTCTCAGTTCAGCAAGGTAAAAATAGATTTGCTTTAAACAGAAAAAAGAAATGGAGCATTTTCTGTGGGCAATCTGGGGACAAATGAAGGGGTGATTCAGCACGCCTTCCAAATATTAAATCACACAGGAACACTTCTAAAACCTTGATTTCCCCAAGTAAAGACAGATGGTTGGGAGTGGGGCAGATTCAGCTTGAAGTATCTGTAAATCACCTTCTGCAGTAGCGTATCTCTGCACTGAGAGCTCTAGCCCCTAACTGCAGGTTCCCTGAAGGGTACAAAGTTAGAAAGCATGAGGGTTCCTCCAACAGGCCTACCTCTGTAGCCTCCGCCTCCTCCACCAGAAGTACAAGCTCCTCCTCCCCCACCGAAGCCACCAGAGGTGGCCCACTGGAGCTTGGCTAGTGCTTGAGGACAAGCTTGACCCCCTTCTCCACCTTCCAGAAGAGACTTCCCTGTCTGAGGAAGCAGAGTCTCATCTTGCCAACCACCACCTCCACCTTCATAATCAGAGAACAAAACAAGAACAGGTGAGGGAGGCACAAGCAGAGGAAAGTAGGAGAGATGCTGTAAACAGACAGAAATTGGACCTTCTTAATTTCTTAAGTGCCTGCATTCAAGTTGACTCCTTTTTTAGGATAAGAGAATATACAGACAAGCTCCTTGTTGCCATGGATAATAACAAAATAGAAAATTAATGCACAACCTGTGGCATGAGCTGCATAATCAGCGCCTTAGCACCAATTTGTAGTGTCATTAGGGAAATATGGAGCTCACCACTCCCCCTTGGGATAACGGGTTACGGCTTTCAGCCATGTGAAATGCTGAGCTCCCTGGGGAAATAAAAAATAAACTGCATTTCCTCATCTCCCTCTAGTGGCACCTCTCTAAGACTATTACAGCAGGTGACAGAGAACCAGTGGACTATTTTGTCTCTCGGGAATGGATTCTAGGCACAGCTGTTACAAGATTATAAATAAGCTTCCGTTTCTGGTACGATTCCCACAATATAATTCTTGTTATTAGGGATTCAGGGGAGTAACAGGGAAAAAGTCTTTTCTTCGAAGGCCATTGTTAGTGTGGAGGACTGGGTGCCATCCCCCAAATATAATTTTCACTGAATCATTTCAAAGAAGAGAGGACCCCTCCTATGGAATAGTCTCTACTGGAGCACTCATCTCCTGTCCTCTTATCTGATCACATGACATATAAGATGACATTCTTTATAGACTACCAGCATATTTCTAACAACTACTGCCACAGAAAAACTGCAAAGGACCAAAGAGAAGCCCCTCATTTCATGCCTACAATAAAACTTTCATATTCAGCCATCTGATTCAGACCCTGTGTGGTTGTAGCATCTCACCTGCTGCCCCAGTCCTCCCACTGACTCCGGGCACTGCAGTGCTGTTCTCAAATTGCTCCAGGGGTGCGTCATCCAGCGAGCTGTCCTGAGCCTTCAGGTAGGCTTTTCCTCCTCCTCCTGCTGCGATGAGCAAAGGTTCGAAAATCCCATCCTTCTGCTGGAAAACCCCCCATCAAATATCAGAAAAACTTCACATCCCTTGGACATGTGAACTCACATAAACTCATCAAAAAGCATGAAAGCATCCCAAAGGAGAGTGGCCTGAGGCCAGGGCAATGCTACTGATTGTTTCCTAACTGCACTACAAAAATGTTTTACACAGTGTTTCTGTACAAAAATAAGTGTTTAACTGAACACCAGGGGTTTGGGGTTTTTTTGGTAGGACTGCTGCCAGCATTACAGTGGGATCCTGGTGTGATTCCCAGACCTGAGCTGTCAAGAACAGAGGAACCAGTTCAGTTAGCTTAGTGACAGTGTGATCAAGGATATGAAAAGAGACAAAGGATTTAAATTTAAAAGACAAATAGAGAATCAAGGATAGGGAGAGAAGGAAAGAGAGGAGAGGGAGACTCCTTTTTCATCACCTTTTTTTAAGAACTGAGTATCATATGCCATGACTGACAGTGAAAGCTAATTGCTCTGCTGGACACTGCTCAGGCAGGATGCAAAGAGCAAGTACTTACTCTAAAAACGTAGGTTGCTCCTCCTCCACCCCCACCTCCTCCAGCCCAGTCCTTCAGGTCCTTTTTCTTCTTGTAATCTTCTTCAATGAGAGATGACTCCCCTAAGCAGATCTTCTGGGTTTCGGGATTGCCCTGAAGGAGACAAGAGATCCACACAGATATCAGCCAGAGGCAGTACCAAAGAACTCATGCTGAAAAGAGGCAACTTTTGAGCCTAAGTGAGAAAAGGACTTTCAAATCATTGGGTTTAGTATTAGAAGACACACATATAAGTATTCATATAACCAATTTATGTTTGTCATGAGTGATTTTTCTGTCATTATGTATGACTAATACCACTGTATTTAGGGGAAAGATTCCCACCATTTTTGGTAGGCTTTGGATTCAGACCTTAGTATTTAAACTTAGAGAAACTAACACAGTGCAGCCACAACACTGCTGGATGCTTCCATAAGTAACATTAAACTATCTGAAATCCCAGCAGACAGAAAGAAACCCAGTCTGTGGAAAAATAAGAGGGAGCACACAACTCTTGCCTACTAGCTCCCTGCTTAAAATAAGCAGAAGAAAGCTGATGAAGAACTTATTTCAAACACCAGGAGCTTAAAGCGAAGTTCCAGTGGGCTTCGTATTTGTTTGTGCATTTTGGGATTGTTTTTCTTTTCAGAGTTCTTTATATTTCTTTTGAGATTCTTTCTAACTTGGTTTATTGGTTCTTCCCAGTCTCCTGACTGGATTTCATCGCCGGATCCCGGGATTTCTCTCTTTCATCACCAAACCCCAAGCCACCCACTGAATGTCACTGAATCGTATCTGCAAAGCCTCTGTCCACATGTGCTTGTGCAGCCCTCACCCCAGGGCAGGCATCCTCCCCCTGCTGCCCCACTAAGATGTACAGCAGCTCATCTTTCTCCAGCTGGAAGGTGGCCGAGATGAAGACCCCGTGGGACCTCTTATTGTGGTTCTTGGCTCCCTTCCCTCCAGCTGCTCCATAGGCAGAAATCCTGGAAGAAAAAGTAAGTAGTTAAAGAGGCAAATCTCATACTTCTCACTCTCAAAGCAACTCCATCTGCAAGCTCTCCCCAGCCTGCAGTCCCAAACAGGCATTGCTACCGAGTGGTCTCCTCTGCTGCAGCATCTCATGGCTCTTCTTTGTCAGACACCCATGCAGCTGAGGCTGCTGAAAAGGGTAGATCAACTCTACTTTAGAGCACTGGAAACAGAGACTTCAGGAGCAAAGAGATGAGCTAGCATAGCCAAATCTAGAAAACTAATGCTTCAGGACTGAAATTATGGCAGCACTTTCACTTGATTGCATGCCCACAGTCACTCTTGATCTCTTCTAAGTCACCACCCCATTCTTCTGAGCTTTGTGGTAGCTCAGACACAAGTCCTTTCAGCTCCTGCTCCTATTTTCTCTTACTTCACTGCCCCCTCCACCCACTCACTACAGATGGTCCCACACTAATGCTTGCTGAAACTCCACAAATAAAAAGCAGTTAAATGCACCTGCCTCTCCAGCACACACTGATACCCACCTGTATCGGTTTGTGGCTGGCACTCTCCAGACTTGCACTCCTCGGAGTTTGCCCTCTTTCTCCACAGACACTGACACGTTGCTGTCCTTATAGGCACTGTCACACTGAGCTTGAGTTGGCCCATGTGGACCACTGGCACCACATGTTGTGAACCACCAGAGAACAACAGATGTGTCCCCTGTGACCAAAACAGCAAGAGTTGGGGCAGATGTGAGCTTCCATTTATTTCTCAGATATGTGCAAAAGGCTGCATGGAATTGGCTTGATGGCTGCACTCAGAGAGTTGCAGTCAATGGCTTGATGTCCAAGTGGTGACTGGTGATGAGTGGTGTTCCTCAGGAGTAGGTACTGGGACTGGTACTATTTAGCATCTTTGTTGATGAGATGGACAGTGGGATTGAGTGCAGCCTCGACAAGTCTGCTGACAACAATACCGAGCTGTGTGGAGCGAAGGGATGCCATCCAGAGGGATCTGGACAGGCTTGAGAAATGGGCCTATATGAACCTCATGAAGATCAACAAGGCCAAGTACAAGGTCCTGCATGTGGGCCAGGGCAATCCAATGCACAAACACAGGCTGGGCAGAGAATGGATTGAAAGTAGCCCAGAGGAGAAGGACTTGGGGGTGCTGGTGGATAAGAAGCTCAACATGAACCGGTAATGGGCTTTCACAGGAAGTCAACCGCATCCTGGGCTGCATCAAAAGAAGCATGGCTAGCAGCTCGAGGGAGGTGATTCTGCTCCTCTCCTCCACTCTTGTGAGACTCTACCTGAAGTAGAATCCAGCGTCCAGCTTTGGGGTCCCTAACATAAGAAGGACATGGACCCGTTGGAGGAAGTCCAGAGGAGGGCCACAAAGATGATCAGAGGCTGGAGCACCTCTCCTATGAAAACAGGCTGAGAGAGTTGGGGTTGTTCAGTCAGGGGAAGAGAAGGCTCCAAGGAGACCTTATAGGAGCCTTACAGTACCTAAAGGGGCCTACTCTTTATCAGGGAGTGTAGCAACAGGATGAGGGGGAATGGTTTTAAACTGAAAGAGGGGAGATTTAGATTTGATATTGGGAATAAATTCTTTCCTGTGAGGGTGGTGAGACACTGGAACAGGTTGCCCAGAGAAGCTGTGGATGCCCCATCCCTGGAGGGGTTCAAGGCCAGGCTGGATGGGGCTTTGAGCAACCCGGTCTGGTGGGAGGTGTCCCTGCCCAGGGCAGGGGGGTTGGAACTTGATGATCTTTAAGTCGCTTCCAACTCAAACCTTTCTATGACTCTACGAACTCACAGAGCTATGTAACCAAAGGGCAAGTGTAATTAAAACAAACAACTGTTCCTATTGATATCTTTCCTTAATGATCCTTTGATAACAAAATTCACATCATTATTATTCACAAAGAACATTAATAATTTTTATGTAAGAATGAGATGATCAAGAGAAAGACCATGTTGCAGCAGTACATGCTGTCTACAATGGCTGTTTGATCACATGCTTATTATTATAATCAAACGGAAAAATGCTTAAACTTGCATTTACAATGTTGAGAACTTGCAAGCCAGTACATGCTAAAGTTAAATTTATCTGCTCAATTTTAATGCTGCTCCCTTGTAACACAATCCACTAAGATACCACCCTTAATTATATGATCAAAGAGTACGTATATTATTTCAATTTTATTTTAGCCATAGCAGAACTACTTCTCTGTTTGCCTTTTTCCCCTCTCACCTTATTTCCTACACACTATTTAATAAATCATAAACTGCAGATAAACCCCATCAACTGGGGGTTCTGAGAAGGGGTTCATCCAAGTGTCTCACAGACATTATCAAATTTCTCTTTCTGGTGCCAGTATGAAGCAAGGAGATATTATTCAACTTTCCAGATGAGAACTGAAGCATATACACAGAAATAAAGGTTGAAAACATCTGCCATTACAACCAGTGACCACCTATGAAAGGTGGTGAAAGTTTTAAGTGACTGGTCTCAGGCATGCACAAGAACCCTGTGGCAGCACGTTCAGCAGGGGCCCTTTTCCTCCAAAAACAATTTTTCCTGGCTCTCTTGTGTTTCTACAACAATGCAGCAGATAACCATCTCCTCCATTTCAGAACCCTTGTCCAAGACTTATCCATCTCGTCCTGTGAATAAGAGAAGGCCTAAGAATAAAGCTATTCAATACTATATCTAAAAACTGTGTGATGCAGTGCATGCACAAGTGCCAGAGCAGAATTGTTTAAGAGTTAAATGATTGAAATAGCAGTAAAAAGACCAAATTTTGAAAAGAAAAATTCTAATCTTGTTTAAAGGAAAAGACAAACAAAAGTAACCCCAACAGATGTCGTCCTGCGAACATGCAGATGGATCACTGGGGAAAAAGCATTAGCTACATTCCAGAAATCTCTGCTCCTTGAGCTAACAGGAACTGACAGCAGTACAGACTGTCTCATTTCAGGTGGACACCATCTTCAGGAGGTGGTGCAGTCACACACAGGTATTTGTTGGCAGCGAAACAGCCTCAATCACAACCTCCCCTCCTCAGGCCCTCCTTCAGACAGCTCTTCTCACCCACACAGTTGTTATCTGTCCTCCAGAGTGGCACATTCTGCTGTAACTACACTTCCCCTACCAGTAAACTGGTCCCCAGTGTCCCCTGTTCTCCTAGTTTTTCATCCATTTTTTTCTGCTCAGTGGATTTCCAGATCCTCACTTCCCCTCCCTGGATCTTCATCTTTACACCTCCGATTAGGTAGTGTAGGTTCAGCTAGGTTCAGCTTCACTGCTCACCAAGTCCCACTAAAGCTCTTTCTATACCCACCTTTCTTACTGGTCTACACTTTTTATTCCTGAGCCAGCTATCGTGCACTCTGAATTTGAGACATGCAGCTTCTGCTTTTACTTAAAGCTTCTTTACTTAAAAATTCTGCTTTTCTTTAAAGAGGCCCTGCTATTTAAGGCCTGGTGAGTTGGGCTCCAGCAAACTGCTGTCCTATAGCCCAACAGAGACTACCTGACATGGTCTCCATGTCTTTGGGATGGATTGTATTTAGATGCCCTGTCACTATAGGGGCAGGCAGATCACACACAGGAGATGGGAAGGGAGTCACTTTTTATAGCCAAGAAAGAGGATTTCAGTACTGACTCATGTACCTGGGAGGGAGGGCTCCTCCAGGGGGTTCAGAAGATGCTCATCCAGGATACCGATCTCCCGTGGGTACTGACGCTTCCCACCAAAATGATTTGGTTGTCTTCCTGTAACAGTTTGTAGAATGGGTGAGAGAGACGGGAGGATGGTAGAAAAGAGGAATGGAAAATTTTAAGATCACATGAATAAACCAAGTACAACCATTTGATTAAAATGAGAAAACAATACTTTGGGGAGAAAAGGTGTTTTAAACAATCATAATTTTTTATTACCCTTTTAGGGCCATGTCTTGGGTCAGCTACTTGTATCTGTGGCTCTTCACACAAACACAAACTCTCTGTGTTATCCCGCGCAGGCTCACCTGCAGGATAAGCTCCTTGGCCACCAAATTGCACTGGTTGTGATTGCAAGAGACTTTAGGAAAAGCACAGTGTGGGAGAACAGATACCAGGTATTGGTGCTCTGCTGGCCAAAGTGGCAGGTGACAATTCTGTCAGTGCAAACAGGCAAATGAGCGGAGGTGTAAAAGAGAGGGATAGCAAAAATTGTTATCTTTGGTTCTGAACGGCATCTTGACAAGTAAACCAGCCTAATAGATCGCTCCCCTTTCAGCAAACGACTTTGAGCACTGCAAACCTTGTTTATAGAATAAAATGCTAAATAAAATTACATGTATCCCTCACATACACAGTTGATAAACAGCAGCATACCCTTCACACAAGCTGTAAATCTCTGGAAAAAAGTTTTTGAAAAACACAGCGCAAAACGCTACATTTCTGACCAGTAAAACAGGCCTTTAAAAATCAGTCCTTTCTCAGAGATGAGGGACTTCAAAGCAATTGCTGATCCAAAGCATCTGAACGCACTGAAACAAAGCTGCCTTAAAACAGGAAAAAGTAATAACTGAACCCTAGTCTTATAATCTGTAAGCATCCTGTTTCAACAGTTAAATTATCCATTTTTATGCAGACCTTTGATTGGAAAATCACTGTAAGAAAAAAAAGAGCCCTCCTTCCATTTTATGAGCCCTCGGTTAATTTCATACTGAACATTTTTCATTAGTTGAAAAACATTACAAATATTTCAATTTGTTCCAGTTGTGAGAATCTAACAGCTGTTTGATGCTCTATTCAAAAGAGACTCACTCAGTTCCAGCTGGACAATTATCTCTGCCACAAACCCACTGCTCTAAATAGCGATAATTAACACCCTTGTTAGCTGTGTCAGAAAGGCCAAATAACTAATTGAAGCATGGAGACCTTGCTGAGCTTTTACTCCTGAGAATATTCCCCCCAGGTCAGACTGAAAGAACATTGATGGATGGAAGTAAAAGGGAGCTTTATACTGACACTCTCTGTTCATACTGAGATAGAGAACTTCAATGGATGGAGCTGTCAAGCCAGAGAAAAATGAAATTAACCCAAAACAAATGATCTGGATCAAAGACAAGAGGGAAAACCAAATGAAAAAGCCAATGCATGGCCAGAAAAGATGCTTGCCTCCCAAGGCCTGCACTGAATTATGAATCCCAAAGGTCACAACAGTTTCAGATCCTTAGAGACGTACAAGAAGTCTGGTTATGTTTGCCAGAGAGAAGGAATGTAAATCAGTCTCTGAAACAGAGAGTCAGTCTGTGTGTCTGTATGGAATTTTTGCAGCATCCCAACTGAGTATCCTAAGGCAATTCCTCGTTTCCAAACAAACATCCTTTCCTCTTTCTCCAAACAGTCTCAAACCCTCAACACACTGGAATAAAGCTTCTGTCTCCTTCAAGCTCAGCAGCAGACAAGCTGCAAGACAGGCTGAGCATCACGCTGCCCACATGAGCCATTAACTCTTAGAAGGCTGATATTTTTTGCACTGCCAGGCATGAATTTTCAAGGTGGCATTTTCTACAAACATGACATAGCCCTAGGATCCAGGGGCTGGTGCTCTAGTCTATTTTACCTTCCAATTCCTCCTTTGACAGCCAACATGTTGACTGTAAGTGAACGGAGGGGAACAAGACTTAATTCATATTAAGGTGTACTTATATCAGAAAAATATGAAGAGCACAGGACTCCTTTCTCTGGGAAAGATAAAGCTGTCAATTTCCAATTCCTGAATTGGAAATTCCAATATCCCTGAAAAGGGATAGATGGAAGTGTGAAGGAGAAAGACAGCGCATCTCCTGCAGGCAAAGGGCTAAAGTAACTGACTCCTACTTCCCTGTCTCTGGGGCTGTAGTGAAAAAAGATGTAGTGGTCCTGGGGCCAGGATTAATCAGAATAAGGTGCCCCACAGGATCCTCAAAGTCTGCATGATCTGCTCAGAGATGTCACTTTACTGATGCAAGTTGGATTATTCCTGGAAGCCTCTCCAGCTTGTCCTGGGGTGGGACAGAAAATAAAGAAGCTGCACCAGCTTCCCCCTTCCTCATCCCTTTGGTTGATCTATTTCATTTATAGTCAGCACCTCCTGAAACCAGTGAAATGAGGCAGTAGTGAAGCTTGAACCACCCCCACCACTCACCTCAAGCAATGAGACCAGCAGGTCAACAGAACCAGATTTTGCTGGGTTGGGGACTCCAAAGTCAAGAACTAGAGATACGTTATACAAAAGCTCTCTTTGGACAGTCTTGCCATTAATAAACCCATCTTCTGGGAAATTGTAAATTGCACAGAACAAAATGTAATCCCTAGGTCAGGGCAACAGAGTGCGCTTTGACAGACCACAGGCCTGTGATCTCAATTGGAAGCAGCACCAAAAGGTGAAAAAAAAAGGTAAAAGCAGTGACCACATAAGAGGACCAAAAGGTGAAAAAAAAAAAAAGGTAAAAGCAGTGACCACATAAGCACTGAGGAGGGCAACAATAACACTGTATTTGCCACACCTGCCCATGTTTTCACTCAACTCAAACTCAGTCCTCTTCCTATGAGAGCACTAGTTCACAACACTGTATTTGCCACGCCTGCCCATGTTTTCATATTTAGACACCCACAAGTCAGTCCTCTTCCTATGAGAGCACTAGTTCAGTAAAAAAATAAAATATCTTTTTGGCTGTCCCCTAAAAGTTCTCCCAATGAACCAGACCCATGTCATCTGGTCTGTGACACTGTCTTACACAAGGTGATTGTATGAATCAGAAGGTGGTTCTGTCTTACCTTTTTCACATGAAAAACATCTGCCACTAGCCAGGAGCTGCCATCCAAAGAATGGTCTCTTTGTTTCTTGTTCTTATTGACATCCCCTGAGCTGCCCTCACTACCCACTTGTTTTCCTCCTAAATCTTACTGAACCTTTCCTCTTGATTTTGAGGTATATGGAAAACCTCACTTTCTTTCCCAGCTTGCATACAGACAAGCAGCGCTTTCAGAGTCTGCACTGGGTTTTGTTCAGCAATTGAACTACAGGATTGAAATAGATGGAGAAAATAATATTTACATCCTAAGCAAGCAGCAAATTCTTCCTTCCTGCCATACATCCTTCCTGCTTCCCTCATGCAAAGAATTCACCGCTTGGATCTTAATTGGCTCCATCTCTGACATCTGAAACCTCTCCTTGCCAGGGAGAAATAATTTCATTACTGAAAACACAGCAGAGCTGCCGGGCTTCTCTGCAACCTAACTGAATTAAAGTCATGAGAAGACAAATGCAAGGGGGTTGCTTTCAGAGGCGAGAAAACATCAATTTGCAAAGAGGATTCAAGGAACAGCAGTAAGTGCATGGCTTCCGAGAAACACGTTTCCCTTGTGAAGGCTTTCTTCTGCATGAGTCACACATCTTTGGATCACACCTTCAGATGGGGTAAGTGGAAGCTGCCCCTGGACATCAGTACAATTTATATTAATTGAAAATGAGGAGTAACTTGGACGATCTAATGGACAGGCTCTGATAACATTGCTGCAGTGGCATTTAAGGCCCACCTGTTTACCAAAGGATACATCCCTACACCAGAGCCAGAAAAATGGCTGTGGGTAAACTAGATCCTGTATCTGCTCTCAGGAGGGCAGTAAACTCCAGCAGGTGGGTGCACATCAGCTGGAATCACTCCCTCCAGCTTCCTCAAAATATTTCAAGTATCCACTTGTCCAGCTCTTGCTAACATGCTTAAGAGGGTAGAGCTGGCTCCGTTTTTCAGTGGAATACATTGTGGTATTTGCAGTAATGAAGTGAAGGAAAGCACATCTGTTATATACCTGGCAGTGACAGTTGACCTACTTCCTTGCAGGGTAGAACAAACTTGTTGCAATAGTCTAAACTTTACTGTTAGAGAGTCACTTTATTACTTCATCTTATTCCTTTCCTCCACTAAAATATGGTGACTTTCCCCTTTAATGTCAACAAATTCCCTTCAGCTATCAATTGCCAGGGGGCACAGGTCAGCGGGGACTGCTGAAGAACAGTGTGATGCAATCATTCCTTAGCCCCTGTGTGGAAGAAGTCTACTATTTCTTGCCAAGACACACAGACAGGTCTCAACCACGTGACACAGGATATCCCAGATTAGAAACAAAAAGAGCACTAGAAGGCTCTGACACACTATAAAATTGCCTCTACTTGCAATCTTCAGTAGGTCTGAGATAAAAAGGCATTGTGCTGTAAAATTGTGCCGTAAAAATGAACACAGATGATCCATGTGCACTCTGTGGGGGGAAAAGAGCATGTATGTCCTGGATTTGTGGGACACTGATTACACTACACAAATTCTGTAAGGGATTCTGCAACGTTTGTGGCTCACCGTCACTGAAGCAGTCCAGTCCAAATGTAATATTGTCGATAGCAATGTCAGCTTGGGAATTCCAGCCCCAGGTTGCCAGGAGTTGCAGTTGAAACCTTTGCAATAAGACATAAGTTTTAGAGAAGACAGACAAAGGAGAAGGAGGAAAAAAAAACAGCTAAAACGTACAACGTTCCCTTATCATCGAATCATGATCAACACTATTTAGAATGTTTCCTTCAGAAAAGCCCTGCTGAGCAGCCAGAAGGGCTTGCTAGAAATCTCAGCCACACATCAACAGTTAGTAAGGACCAACCAACATTCATATAATGCCACATTTCATGGGGAACAAGAGTGAGAGCCCTACTTCCCCTGCTATCTGCACACACAAGTAGCAAAACAAGGTACTGTCCCTCACTACTAGTTATACACGACCACCTTTATTCAACTGGTATAAACAGGAATGTGCAAAAGGGAAGGGAAAAAAGACTCCATCCCCAAAGAGACAGCCAGAATAAAAACTGAGCAGAACAACAATATGCAAATAGACAGGAATCTTGGGCCTGATCCTCAGCAAATGTAACTCAACAAGGTGACATGAGTTTATTTCAGCTGAAGGTCAGGACATTTTTAATTTCAGCTGTAACTCACTAAAGAGTTCACTTTCTGGGCTGTCTCATCATTTTCCACCATGACCAGGTGTTTAGCTACTTATCTAGGAGGCTTTTCATGTCCCACGTGCATTGCCACATTCTGAATTCACAAGGAGGAAAGAAATTGGGCTAAGGGATCTCCTTCTAATGAATAGGACTGAATTATTTTTCATTAAATTTCAGAAATAAACAGATGTCTGATGTCCAGTCTATTTAGAGCTTATTAAAAGCATATGGAGAGGACCTCTACTGCTGTCACTGGTGAAGCTCAATGATAATTTATGAGAGATCAAGCACTGGCCTGGCTAACGCATTAATCATTCAGCCTAGGAACACACTTGTCCCAAATCAGTGGCAATAAAATCTGTGTGCATATTCCATCCACCAGCCAAATGTTGGTCCATATCCATAGTTAACATAATGTTGCACAGCTGCATCAAAATCTTTAGGGATAAGCTGCTTTTACCCCAACTCAGCAATAGCCCCTTGGGCTTAAATGAAAGAATTCACACCTACAGGATCTGAGCGCTCTGGGAGTAAGTGTAAGTCACAAATGGGAGCTTAAAAGAGAAGGAAGAGAGACTGAGTATATTAAAGCAAGGCAGAAAGGCAGCAAGTGCTCACAGAAGCAGGTGTGACAGGACAGAAGGGGCAGAGCATGGAAGTAAGAAGACAAGAGGCCTGGGGTAGAGCCCAAGTGTGCTGGGAGCACAAAGACCAGGGTCTCCTCCTGCAACATCTTCCAGCAGAGTGTGTGCTGCTTCTGTTGCTGTTAGAGATCAGTGTAGCAACTGACAACTTATTACTGCTGTCAGTCACTTGGTTAGCTCAGGTCACACAGGTCTGCTTGCTAGATTGAACTGTTCCAGCCTCACCCACAGTGATTGCCACTGTTGAGCCACATTAGTTTTAAATTTGTTTGAAAATAACATACAGAAAGGTTACACAAAGTGAAAAAAGACAGAACTACTTGAAACAGGTTGGCATAATACATTCATGCATGACCTACCTACTTCTTTCATTTTGTCCAAGTGTTCAACTCTTTCAAATATTACAGTTATTTGAATATCAATTTTTTTTCATGCAGTGCTGGCTAGTGGTCCCTAAAGCCTCTTGCTGTCCATTCCCTCCTGCCACAGAATATCTATTTCCCTTCAGAACCGAGGGCTGATGCAGAAATCAGAGGCTTCAGGGAACAATCATAACTGATCCTATATCAGAGGAGGCAGAAGGTCTAAAATACCTCTGAAGAGTCCCTAGGTCTCTGCTGTGGTTAGGTCCACATGAAAGTGCCTGGGGGAAAGAGCAAGTCTGGACAAACTCACTGGTCATACTTTACATAAGCAGAACTAAATAGATGCTAATCCACAGGGCTCCAGACTGTGTCAGACAAGAATATTAAATACATTGCCAGCATGCCGACCTGTCCTCTCCTAAAGGAATAATTCATGGCAAAGTTGCATATGGTGAACACATGACAACACTTAGACCAAAGGTAGTCATGAAATTAAACTAGAAAGAGGGTGGAACAGCTTTACTGTTGGTTAGGTCTGAATTACTGTCATTTCCAGACCCAAATCCCTTAGCCTTTTTCATAAAAATGCAGAGAATATTTGAAGTTAAAAGAAATCTCCTTACACCTTCTAATCCATGAAGTTTTGAGAAATTATTTATTGCCAATATTAGGTAGGTATTTTTCCATTTATAATATTAGCTGTATAGACTTTGAGATTATTTTTTTTTTTAAGTGTCATGTGAAACAGGCCTTCCTGAGGAAGATGCAAAAAAAACTGGACTGGAGCAATTTAGAAATTGTTTGTGTCGTGCAAAATAACCAGCTTCCAACACCAGCTACATGGCTTGAGACCAAATGACAGGTCCCAAGGGACTTGTCCCTGGGTGAGGAAGGACAAATACTTGATTAGAAATAGATTGGGCTGAAATTGTTTGAATCTTCAACATTTGACTTCATTTGAAAACCAAAGTCACACTAAATTTTCACATCTAAAACTGAAAATTTTAGTGCAAGGCTGATTTGAGCAAAGGTCTTTTCCTGAAATTGTTGCATCAGTGATGTGGCAATGAATTATCTCCAGTTGCCTGGGCTAGTCATGGACTAGACAGTTGTATTGGCTAAACTGGGGTTTTACCACTCATTTGACTTACGTGGCTGTTTTTTCTGTGGTAGTACTAAGTGCAACTACAATAATATACCTGTTTCTCTACTGGGAGCACTCTGCCACTGGGACTATACTGGTTTTCTCAGATTGGTAGAATGTAACTAGTACAGACACTTGCTAATCCCAATACTAAGCACTGCTTGAGGCTGCTTCTAAGAGCAGAAACACATCATGGGCTTGTGCTGAGCTAAGCTGTGCACGGGCATGAAGATATGCACGTATGACAGAATACTTCCTCAGCAAGCAGAATTGCAGTACTCCTGTGTTTTTTTCAGTAGAAATGGCTAAGGAAGAAGGCAAGAATGAAAGCAATGCTTCACAACAGGCGGTAACAATTTACTCAATCTCTAGAGATAACCTTGGATGCTGCCAGTGAAGCTCTTACCGGTTCTGAAGCACTGGCATTGGTAAGGTGATGAGAAACCAGTGGTCACTCCAGCTCCCTGCTCTTTCCCACATTGGCAAGGTGACTGGAGCTCCCTTTCTCTCTTCCTTGACAGAGAAGGAGACAGTACCATTGTAGCTGCCAAAAACATGCACTGAGAATTGGATCTGTAATAGAGGAAGAAGAGAAAAAGAATTATATACTGTGATAAAAAGGGAAAATTACTCACTTCTCCCATCCCTGGGGATTTGAGACACCAAGCCTTTGATACTGGGTCAAACTGTTTAATCATGGACCCCACCAAGGCTTTTTTATGACTCAGCACAGAAATTTCTTGGTGGAGACCCTGACTGACAGTCCTATTAGGCAGCTGTTCTCCAACCACTAACGACAACATCCATGGTCTCAGACACCATCCGGGTGAGAAAGCGCTGATTTCCTTGTTATCCCCTTTAGGAACACAAAGTAGTAAAGCAGAGGAACATAGGCTTAAACTCAAGAAATGTTTTATCATTAAATGTTTCCACTAGAGATGGGTTATTGCAGATAAACAATCCTAACCACATTCCTCTTCAGTGTTCTTACCAGTTTAAAGATTCCTATGAAAGGGCTTTGAGCCACAGTTTAAATCTTTTAAGGATTCCCATTGTAAACACTCAGGTTAATGTGTTACACTGATAAGCCTCAATCTATATGCAGGCACCATATAGGGCACAAAAGCACCCCGAGGCGGGAGCTGCCCTGCCCCAAATGCCCTTGAAATGAGGAATTAGGCTGTCTCTATAGCCAGAAAACCTCAATCCATGTACTTGCTTCAAGTCATAGGCACCATTTGGACCTGATCACCAAGCCAAAGATATTTTGAAGCAGGATTTCTTCCTCTTTCTTTGAGGGACCATTTCCACTTTGCCACAGAGCAAGAGAGAACTGCTATTTCCACCATGGCTTTGAACATTTAGCTGCTTTTTCTATTACAGAGAGCACCAGCACCAGCAGTAAAGGGAGCACACACACGCATGCACTGCAAAGAACAACCACAAGAAGTTCCTTGCTCCTGAAATGAGCAAATCCATGCCAGTGGAGGACAGGATGGGTCCAGATCTCCTGTGTCCTGTGCACCATAACCAACAGTTATTGCTGCCTCTCCTCCTCCTGGTTTTGTAAACCTAGCTCCAAGTACATTTTATTTTGTTGGAACTACCCAACAAACTTGACCTGGATTTATAAATAAATATAAATGCTGAAGTTTTATTTTTGGCACCTGCACTATATTTCTTTTGCCAGTTCTAATTAGGAGTCATCAAAGATTTCTGTTTTTCCCTAGCAGGGCTGGATTCCAGCTCAAACTTGCAGCTTAATTTTCCTAAGTGTTATGAGTGCAATATTATTTAATATTTTTAATTCCAGCATCTTGTAGTTCCTCTTATTCTTTGTAGAGATCTGAGCTGGAGGCAGGTTACATGATTATTTTCCATGCCAGGTTGTTCTTACCTTTTGAAATTTCTGATGAATGTGGACATAAGTTTATTGTATTCCTCTATTCCTGGAAAATCTAATACCTGCTAACTTCACATTCTTGTTCTCAGTGAGACTGAGACTGAGTTTTTTAACTCCTATGAAAGTATTGCAGAATTTAGGAAGAGAAGCCTCAGCAGCAGCAGGTATGCTCAATGTCTCAACAGCCCAGAAAGCCTGCTCCCTTTCCCTCAAACCAAGGCCACCTCATACAATTCAGCTGCTGGGTCCCCTTCAGAGGAATGATTGGTACAGGTAGGCTGGGAAGTTTTCCATACTGAGGAGCTGATTTGGGCCTCCTGCTCTCACTTACTGGGCCTCATGTCTCCTTTCCAGTGGTGAACAAGTAGCTATCTAGTTGTTATAATCAGCTCTTCTGCTTTCCAGTGTTTTGTAGAGCGTGCAGAGGCACGGGAGAATGGGCATATTGTACAAACAGTGCCTAACACCTAATGACTAACTCCACAAAGGCACTAAGACAGTATGACATACCTGGTAGCCTTCGGTAGCAATACTGGCTGGCAAGCTGGTACTGTAAGCCCTGGCCATACCACTTGTCTGATTGCTGGCTGCTCGCAGGTAGAGGAAGTGTCCTATGAACAGAAAGGTAAATCAGAAAAGACAAGATGCTTTTCCTTTTTCATACTCTCTTGAAATAATTTATCATCGCTGTGCTGAAGCACAGTTTAAGCAAGATGACAAGCATGGCTTGAGAGCAAATGTCTCAGTGAGGCAGTTAAGTTGGATATAATAAACACTCTGGTAGAATTCAGCAACACAAAAGCTGACATCCCAAACCCTTTCCTGGAACATGAGTGCATAAACCTCAGACACCACTAAAGCATGTTTCCATACAGGGGCTCACACCAATCCACAGTGAGCTCCAGATCAGCCTTAATTCTTACACCATTAGCCTCAACAACTCTTGCTGAGACAAACACTGGGCTGGAAGAGCTTCTCTGTAGTCTTTGTTCCCAGGGACAGTTTATACAAGCTCTCAAGAGACAAACAGGACACTCATATGGACACCTTTCAGTCTGACAAGTATCTGTGAGGCAAGAATCATCTGTGCTGAGTGCTTCTGACTTTCAGCTTGAATATCTGAGGGTCTGGCTTCCCTCTTGATTTACCAAGCTGACAGTTCTGGTAATTAACTGACTCTTTTTTAATTGTTGTATTCTATGGTACAGAATGTGTATGGTCACGTGGTCTTTGGATACACTTACATGTGATGCTCCCTAACCCACTGGCAGAGTCTGTCAAGGATTTCCAAAAGATTTGTTTCTACAAGTTTTCTAGTTCTGTTGGGCAATTTTTACTTCACGATGCAGCAGCTATCATGTTGCTGCTGAAGCACTCTGCAATCGCAAAGCTCATAAGAGGAAGAAGTAGGGAAGAAGTCTATATAAACAAAAGAACTAATATAATTTTGTCAAAAGTGAATAAGAATCCTAATCTCCAATAGTTTTGTGCTAACTTTATTGCAGAACTTGTTTCATATGAAGTTTTGAATTATCTTAAGAAGTTAATTTTGGCTACATTTAAGTTGTTACAGGCAATATTGATGCTAAAGTTGATTTGGCAATGCTGCCAAAATTTTAAAACCAATTAAAAAAAACTAAATTCAAGGCTATTGTCTACATACATACATGCACACACACAGTAAGAGACAACTATGAGGAACGTACCTCCTGTGGCTTGCAAGGTAGACCCTACAAATGAGTCATCTTGAATCATTTCAGTAAAGCCTCGAATAGACCAAGGAGATGCTGCAGTTTCATTCAGCGTCCAGCCACACAGACCCTCTTCAAAAGAGCAATGTGAGCCCTCTGGGAGACTGTCTACAATGGAGAATTAAAATAAAGCAGGAAAACAGGAGAAACTTGGTTATGGAAGAACACAAACAGCAAAAAAAAGTAAAAACTCATTGTGGTTGTCTAAGATACCCAACTTATGCTGCACAGATTTTTCAGCATGAACTGGTCTCATTTGTTTATTTCCCATTAGAAAGCCAACAGTTCTGCTTCTGGAGATATTTGAGGCTTTGCAGTTCTGTCCCGCTCTAGAGACTGTGTAAAACTGCAGCTCTCACAATCTAGTATGTTTGTAAACTGCCATATGTTTATAAAGGCCTTCTTGTGTATGAGATTATAGACATCATGACATTTTCTGTGTTTCAGTAGAGGAAGGCCAACCAAGAGATTATTTTAGATCTCTGTGCTTGCAACAAAGCTAAATGATGCTTCTTAGCACCACATATATTAAGTCAGGATGGATTTTTCTGTCATGATGCATGAGATGAGCTCTGAACTGGGATCTTGGAAGGACAACTTATGACCGATTATGTTGGTGGATGGCACTAGAAGGGAGGTTCAGATCTTGGGTCCAGAAGGAATTTCTCAGACCAGCTGCAGACTGGTTTTGCCTTTCTCTGAAGCAGCAGCAACGATGAAAGGCAGGTCATTGATCTCCTTACTGCAATATTTTAAAAAACAAGCCAAAGCAAAAACCCCAAATCCATTTTATCCTATATAGGATATATAGGATTTCAAAGAGAATCTTGGTATCCAATTAGTGTAAATAGGCTAAACTAATTCAGGAGGCAAAACACTGAATTAATCTAGAGATGGAAACAACATATTTTTCATTCTAAATTATTTCTTCTAATGGGATAAAGGTTCCCACAAAGTGCCATGCCACATACTCACCACACCTCACCCTTTCCTGTTCTTTGGCAGGGCAATCACTGATGAATTCACAGATTTGTAGGTGGCTGACACAGCCTCCATGAAGGCAGGGGAAGGTGGAGCCTTTGTCATATATAGAAAGATCTTGGTTTTCTTTATCTAAAGGAAAAAAAGAAAGAAGCCCAGAGATGAGTTGGCAGAACGTGTATGAAACTTCATGTGTATCAGCCTTCACATGAAGGACCTCAGGAAGTGTCCCTTGGGTGATAAATAATACTCACTTCCGCTTTTTACCATGTAGGTTTATATCCAGCATGAGATTCTTGCAGATCACTTCAGGTCTCACGGAGACCAAATTTATTGTTCCTGTCTCTCTCATGTACTGTCTTCTGTTGTGTTTGTTCTATCTTTAGATAATCACCTTTTTTTTTTTTTTTTTTAATAAGGACCTTGCAGTTTCCTACCGTGGCGTGCTCCTCAGCCCTGCCCATGTGACTGCACACCTGCCAGGCAGCTGTGTCACACTGCGTGACACTCTGCTGCAGGAGGCAGAGACACCCACTTAGCTCTGGTCCTGACAGACACTTTGCTTTGCCCTACTGAGGCTCAGGCTTAACCAATGCTCACGCTGCTGACACACCTCTGTGGCACCCTGCCCGTGAAGGGAGCTGCTTCCACAGCAGGTCAGCTCACTGTGAGAGGACTTTACTCATGCACCCAAGTCAGTCTAGTCAGGTATACTCCAGGAGGAGTCTGATATTTCCCAAAAGCAAGCCTCCTAATGCACCCAGCCTTTGCTGTGGATGTCTGTGTGCACAGGTCTGTTATGGACCTGCAGGTTTGTGTTAGGTCTCTTCTGTACCTGCTCCTCTTAGCAGAGCTCTGCAGAGAAGTTCTACTGGGACTGTTACTGCTCTGGAAAAATACACAAGAGTTAGGGAACCAATTCTAGAAACAAAAGAAAAGGACACCTCTGCAACAATCCAGGTCTGAAATAGTATTTCCTCATGGCACTGTTGTGCTGAGTACGTGCATCAGCTTATATAGGGACTGTTTGGGGGTGTTTAGCTTAGTGCTTCAGCCTGTATGCATCCCCCCAGAACTCCATGACTGTCAAAGAAACATTGCATGAAAAATATAATGTTTGTGAAATTAAAAGATTAATAACTGCAATAAAATTAAATCTCTAATGCGATCAAAACCAGTCTCATGATATATTATAAAACAGCTCTGTGAAACCAGTATTCTCTTTTTACATTTGAAACTTTTTACATTTACATTTCAAGCTATTTCTTCAGTGGCTGCAAAACAGAGGCAATAGCATTACACTAACGCATGGAAACCAGGAAGTGAGGACGATTATGTCTCCAACCTGGAGGCTGCCTGTGCCGACAGACTCTTGTACTTCCAAGAAACCTAAATGACATTAGCAAGGTTCTGCAAAGCTACTGAGGATCATTTGCAGGACATCCACAACAGGACTGTAAGTGCTACGTAAAACTGAGGGCTTCTGAGCTGAGCACTCAGTCCTTTGGAGAAAATAATTACATTCCAACTATTTTCATTTTAGACCAAAGTTCTCAGCCTGGCAGTAGCAAACAGACCCCATGGGGTGCAGATCAATGTTTCTTTTCTTTACAGATCTTGGTCTTAGACCCCCAATAAGGAAAAGGCCTTGGTGACACAAGGTTGTCTTTTGTTCTTGATTATTTAAGAAAGAAAAAGATTAAATGCTAAAATAATCCAGGCAAAGACTTTTTTCCATTCCTGTTGCTGGTTGCAGCATAAGCCCCTTGGTTTTCTCATACAAAGATCAAGCAAAGAAAATCTGAAAAGCAGAGAGGATCACTTAAGTCAGTTCTATAATTCTGAGCTTCAGTCCTTGGAGCAGGTACACTTGGGTGCATACACATAAAACACATGCAAACGTGACCCCTGACAGGTAAGCAGTGCCAGAAACCCCAAAGGAGACTCAACTTTCATTTGTCTCCATGTGAGCGCCACCCTGATGACGCTCATCAATTTTGGTGAGAATCCTGCTCTTTTTTCTGACTGCATTTGGTTATTCCAAACTTGACTGTATTCCAACATACCGTGAAAGCAGTTCCTCAGTTGTAAGGAGCCCACTGCCAGTACTCCAACCTCTTGTGCTCCACAGTTTGAATACAGCAAGGTGATTTTAAATGGTCTTTCTATTCGGCCAATCTGGGCCATCAGGTATTTCCATTTCATCCTAGAAGACAACAAAGAGCTATCAGACATACACACAGCACAGTCCATGGAGTCTCTGGTATAAAGATTCTGCACTGTACCAAACAGAAGAAACAGTATTCACATGGAGAATAGATTGATGAATGTAGGCTCCAACATAACTAGCAGGTCTTAATAAAAAACAAGTGATGTCCAGCCTAACAAGCTCGTGTTAAGTTATCCTTGCTGCAGATCCTACTGCCAATTATTAAAAGATCCAACCATTCCCAATGATTCTTAAGCTAAAATGGGGCTTAAATTTTCACCAGTTTTGGACACAGTCCACCATATGAGGCTTCCACATCTATGGTTGTGTTCTGTTTGCTCTTGCAAGTACGGATCAACCAAGCAGCTGCAAAAGGCTCTGGATCCCCTCAAGCCAATACTGACATTCTATGTTCTGAAGAAAATGTCTGGTCCTGAACGTTTCTTGGTTGTGTCAAGTGTGAGAACCTTCTTCTGTTCATTCTCTGTCTAATGTCCCATCTTAACAAGCTGGAGTGCACCCACAAAGCAAGAGGGAGAAGAGAATGGTGTTTCAGAAAATGCAGATTGTCCTGGCAATTTCCATTTCACTAAAGAACAAATGCCACAGTCCCTAGACAGCAAAGGTTTCTCCACTGTACAGCACTTGTGGCATTTCAGAGAAACACAGATGGTCCCATGCACTCTAATTTTAAAGATGGTTGTTAGGCATCAAAAGCTAAAGAAAGATACCAAGTAGGAATTTTCAAAGTACCTCACTCAAATCAGTCTGATGGAAGTCAGAGTATCAAGGTGTCATTAAAAAAAATATCCAGCAGGATTCTTAAAAATCTTATTTTATTTTGTTTTATAAAAACTGTCCTACTTCATCTTAACAAGACAGTATAATACAGGTGAAACCGTGTGTTATTATTTTGTAAAGGGGTTATAGCAGGGATAGTGCAAAGGAATCCTTGCTCTAAGCTTTTTTCTGAAAAGAGTACAAGACAGATAAATTTACCGACCCCTTCATGCTGACGATGTTGCCAGGGGGACCCTGGATGAGTGTCCCTAGGTCAGTGCCAGTAGGATGATAGGGAGGCCAGGCCACACTATTATGGTGTGTTGCTCAGTCTCTGCTCCTGGTATTTTGCATTTGGGAAATGCCTTCAGCTGCCATGAAGTGATCATCTAAGCTCTTGTCCTGCACCAGAAACACCTTAGAAGGCAAGACCAGGACAACAAACACATCTCTACTGAACACAATGTGAAAATCACAGACCACTGAATTTGCAACTTGCAAAAAACTCATAGCAACTTTAATTGTTTATGACTCCACTTCCTTGCCACTGATTAGTCACCTAACTCATTCTTCCCTCCACAAACTAACTATATACCTTCTTCTGGTGAGAGTTTCTTGCTATTCCTTCTATGGCATTCCCCCATCTTCCATTTTCACTGTTGTACACACACATAAACACCCACACATACCCTAAACTCAACTGAACTTGAGCTCCTCTTATCAATACGACCCTATTTCTCCTGTTTCCTGTCCCATCAGAAATCTCCAGCCCTGACCTACAGCTGCACCATCTCTACTACCCAGCAAAGGAGAACAACTGCTTTACTTATATTTTGTATTACAGTGTAGCTTCAGGAACATCCAGCACTTATATCTTGTAAATACACTTACAAATAAATATATCCCTCTCTACCACCCTGTGACACAACATCCGAGAGCATTCAGTACTGGCCCAGAACTCATTCACTTCTGCTACATGACACAGCTTTGTTCATCACCCCATTGCATCCTGTTGGACACAAAAATCAATGGGCCATAATCAAATTGGTTCAATGAGTCACGGAAGTTAAGCACGGTTTTTAAATCTTTTGAATTTACCTATTAAGCGTACTAGACCTTCCAAGCACTGAGACATAGTTCTAGTACCTCCATCAAGTTACAACCCACCCCCCAGCTGAGACATCACGGTATCGCTGGTGTTATCACACCCCTGAGTGCAAGAACCTACAGCACACAGCCCATGATTCACAACCAGTGCTACATTTAGTGGTAGCAACTAAAGAGACTACTGGCCCACAGCTGAAAACAATGACTAGTTCAGCTGCTGCACCTTAATCACACATGGTTTACAAGCCAGACACTTCAGAACTTGCCATTTATAGCCCGGTATATCAAATTGAATGAAAACCACTGGTGATCTAAGTCAGTAAAACAACCACTGAAACATCACAACCGAGAAAGACACACACTGTCCATTCTGCCACCACTGCTGGGAGAATTGCGGCACCTGATTCAAGAGCAAGGCCATTGTCTTAAACCACTGCTTGTATGAACTGGCAGCTCTTCTGAGTCAGGGCCCTAAGGTCTCATGAAACATTCTAGTTCTGCACTGAAATATTTCTAGCACTTCAATTTTACTCCATTTATAACACCACAGGAAAAGCTGGCAAGCATCCAGAGACCACAAAAATGACAAGTATCTTTGCATCACCCGGAATATTTCTGGGTATGGAGTCTCATCATCATCAAGGTATTCCCCTCCAGAGAAAGCTTCCCCCTCAAGATCCAACTGCAGCAAGATTTCTAATGCTGTAAATAATTACACCTTCTTTGCTTGGTCCCACTACCCAAACAGGGGCTAGTCAGAGCCAATTTAATTTCCTTAATGGAACCAGGAATGAAGCCCATTGTCAATCCAGCAGAAGATGGATCATTGCAGCAGACTTCCAGATAAGTCAAGCTTGGCAACACCTTTACTATTGATTTTTTGTCAAACCAGATCTCAAGTAACAAAGTAATATTACTCTTCTTCTAAACAGAGATGTTAAAATTTATCTATATGTATGGAAGGGCTGTCAGAGTCTGACATAATTTTAAGAAATTTGCATGGATGGTAAGTTTGGAGTGGCAAGCAACCAGATGCTTAAGGCAGGAGAATTAAAGATTCACCCTCCAAACTTGTAATTTCAACTTCTGATTTGTATTTTCAACTCTTGATTTTCATTAGTCTCTCAATCTCCTGTGCTGAGGAGTTTTTCTCCCCCTCCTTACCAATCCTCTCTATGCCATGCCTTTCCACATCCAATAAAGAAAACTGATCATTAATTTTAAGAAAGACTATTTTAATATTAAGAACAACAATTTCTTCATTAAGAGTGAAAAATTCAATAAAGCTGAAGAGGAAAGCTGAAACCTTTCCTGAATTGAGGGGGTTCACTGCATGGGTTATTGCATGAAGGTACGTATGTTAAATACTTCAGGTTCAATCAGTGAACATACAAATTAGCAGCTTTACATTACTTTTCTACATAGAGGAAGTTGTTTCAAGTCTTCACAAACATCCAGTCCTAGCCACTGGGCTTAAAAGGAAATAGATAAGTAAGCAGAACACGTCTACTCCTCCTGCCTTCACAACCAGTTAGAGGGTTCTTATTTGACCTAGGGTATTTCTGGGTGCAGTTTCAACAGAAGCATGGGGGGCATTAAATCGTATTTCTACATTAGTGTGCAAAAATCATAGCCTTATATAACAGCTCGGCAGCCTCTCCTTTTCTAGCTGCATTTCTTAAATGAAATGGCTGTGCTCATTGTTGTCAGTACATATTAGGCATTTTCCGAGGACGCTTAACAGACTACTCCCTTTCAAAGACCTGTGTAGCTGGACACCTAATTTACAAAGCCCAAACGACCACAGGTGTTTCTAGACAATATGGCAACGTTTCCATGTACGACAGTAGAAGTTGAGTAACTTTTTGGATAAAAACAACCACATTAGCAGAGCGGAAATGTCAAAGATGGTAATTTTCTATAAGTGTCTCAGAAGCTGGCAGGGCATCTTAGTATCACCACCATCCCAAAAAAGGGGGAAGACACAAAAAACTAAGTAGTACTTGTTTTGTGAGGTTCGCTAACTGAAAACCCATGCGTGCACACAGCTGTGAACTTTTTGCTTTTTGGCCTATCGTGTCTACCATGGCCAGTGCCTTATATTTCAGAAAGAAAACAGAACAAACTCAACTTGGCTTATTGACCACAAAGGGAAAATACTGTCCCTGCCCCAAGTGATGTTTTTTATTTTCACTGAAGTCTGAGTACTTAGAGTTGAAAGAAACTAGCTCCTTACCTAAACGGTTTTGGCTGACAACACTGAAATAATTGTGGTCAACAACAAACACAGGCATGTGAAACCATTCAAAACAAAAGCACACAGGACTGGGAAGATTTTTCAGATGTGATAGTTTCTGGGTCTGCGTGCTAAAAAGGGAAAATGTGGTATAAGCAAAACAGTAAAAAAGACATTAGATGTGACCTGAACAAGCACCATATCTATAACCCTGAGAAAGAGAAGATGGCTTTCTCAGCCAAGTGCTGATGAAGGCTTGGACTTTCAAGCAAAGCAACAGGCTCTTAATGTTTGAACTCTGCTGAGATAAAGAGAAATGGAATTTTATATATTTTTTTGCAAATACAGAGAATTTCAAACACCTTACTCCCTCAGTGGTTCTCCCTCTAACAGCAGTAATTCAGAATACCCACACCCTATAGTGTATAAATACTATGACTTTGCCCTACTTGTCCAGAGGGCATGGTGTCTGAAGGTCCATACGTTTCTTTGTTCTTTTACCAGGGTATATATGTAAAAAAAATTGGTGTTAGCTTCAACACTGCCAATTTAGTGACAAATCCTAATAGGTAGTGAGATGGATAGAGGAGCAACTTTCTCTCATGCATGACATATCTAACTGTGTAGCTGATGGATCCTGAAGGAGGAAACACCTTCAGGAGAAGATTTCTAGGTCCAGAAAGAGGACAGTTCACTGAAGGGATCTGGTGCAGCTGGAATTTATGAAGAAGTACAGCTTGATCCTGCAATTGAGGGGTGACAGAAGGGACTGAAGCAGGCCCAGATTCTTCTGGAATTGTGCAGAGATTTTAAAGTTTCCATGTAAAGAAGCAGAAAAGGAAGGGTATTTGACCTAACATGGTTCCTTAACTCTGCTTTGTCTCTGTTCCTTCCCCTCCTTTCTATCTTGATTCAAAAAAGGACTCAGTCACTTTCCATCTCTGAAACCTTAGTACTAAACCCTCTGAGCTTACCAGTGCTTCATTTCACACACTAAGAAAAAGTAATACCAACGTCTATGCCGACTTCCAGTGAAGCTAACTCTATTCTAATAAATCTAAACACCATCACTTTTAGAAAGATTATAATTTTGATTTCATGTAGAATTGTTTAGCAGTGCTCAAATAAGCCGATAAACAACATCTATGATCCATTCCAGAGATGCTGCAGTGATTGTGATCAAAGGCTGGTCTGGGCAGGTAGGTATACCAAAAGGGTATTTTATGAGTCCATATAGGGGAATGGAGCTGTGGCAGCAATTGCAGAGGCTTGTCAAATACTCAAAGCAGCAAGGGCAGCTCTAGGTAAAAAAGGGCATTAGAAACTGATTCCAAAAAATGCAACAGATTCCTTATGAAATTGGCAAGAAGAAGGGGAAGGAGTAGCCAGGAAGGAAGTGAGCAATAGCTAAAAGCAGGAGAGAGAGGAGGATCTGAAAGAAAATAAACATTTTTTTCAGTCAAACTCTGCTATCTTTGGCTTACCAAGAGTCTTGGCTACAGATCTCCATGGCAGCCCGGGGAGTGCCAAAGAATTCAAAGAAAACAAGAACTGGGATCTATTGCTTAAGTTCTCCATGGGAGTCAGTCAGGTGATGGAAATAAAAAGCTCTGTTGTGCGACTGACCTAGGTTCTTACAAGGCAGATTGCAGCAAAGGAAAAACAAGCACATGGAAAATGGCAAAATCAGATGACACGTGGACTTTTCTCCCTCTTTTCCTCTTGTGATTCGTTCCCTTTGTCCATTTCTCCTCCTTACTGTGTTCTGCTACACGCATGAATGAAAAAGTAAAACACTGGGAAGATCAAAAAGAATACAGGACAAGATCCAGGGTTGCTACACTTTCTTTTTTTGTCTTCACCTCTTCTCACCCCTACCCTCTGTTTTTCCCCTCCCTGAACTTTACAAATGAAGCAAAAGAGGATGTTCCTGAACTTAGCAGACAGAAGGAGGAAATCACAAAAGAGGTAAAGTTAACACTACCTCAAAATGAGAAATGTGACGCTTGTGACAATGATAGGACCCCTTGAATACGTAGAATATCAGTCACGTGACCAAGTCCTGGCAGTCCTACCTTCATTTTCTGCTGTAACAGGAGCAATGATCTCAAGAAGAGAGAAGACATTGATAAACAGTGGCCTGGAGGGACTCCACCCTAGCCTGCAATTCAAAGTCTAAAAAGCTGCAAATTGATTGTCTTACCCGGCATCCTCCTCATGGCCAGCTCTCAGAGAAATTATTGTATTTCTGTTTGTCTCCATATATCTGATTTCAACTGTGAACCTCTGGAGGAGAGGAACAGCATCCTGTGAATGTATGGCCAGTTCCAGCAAGCAAGAGTCCAAGCTCCCAGGCAGGATGGGGCTATGCAGGCTGAACTCGCATCTATCTGGGAGCCTACTGGTGTTCAGGAGGAAAATGTCCCCTGTGAGGAGAAAAAAGAAAAAAAAAAAAGGAAGAGACACACAGTGTGGATGGAAGAGAGATAATAAGAGGAAAATGGGTAAGGAGTTTGAAGCAAGGAATCATGAGAAGAAAAGAGAGGACTACGCACAAAACCCAAAAATAACAGAAAGTAGAGAAATGAGAATAAAGTGAAAACGAGGGAAATAAGTAAAGAAGTGATAGAAGGAATGAGAAAAGAAGAAACCAAATAAAGTAGAGTGAAGACATGTCCAACAAAACAAAAGCCAAAGACTTCGCAAGTCAGACAGCAGACATGTGGAGCCAGCCCTGGCTTGTAAAGGATTGAGTTTCCTAAAAGAAATCCAGTCTCTGTAAGTAAAAGTAGCTTATCCTAAAACAGGGTGAGACAAAAGGAGTACATAAAGGGGCTGGCTATATACAAGGTACATACACACACAACTCAGGCAGTATACATACATTATAAGGCTCTTAGTGACTCCTGGGCACTGATGGCACATTTTACAAATTGTGCATCAGAACCAGCATATGGCAATATTCTTGGTGACCTGTGCCTGAAGCCTCAGCCTGCTGGCTCCTGTTGCTGCCACCCACAGCTGCTACCAGTGCTGGGGGAAAGCAGATGTCCATTCAAGGGGAACTGTAAATCTGCCTACCTTCAACATCTCCACGGGAGGAACTGTTTTCCAGAACCAGCTGCTGCCTCTCCTGAGACACCAGGACACCAACTGAAGATAACACCCAGTCTGGTTTTCCAAAATTGTCTGTAGACGTCACCCATGAACAGCTTGAACCGATGATACAAGAGATTTCTGTTATGAGAAACCAAAGGTTCCATTGAGGCCTTCCCCAGTTCAAAGGGCAGGGGTGATGCAGGCACACAAATGAGAAGATCTACAGGGAACGGGGGCTCTCTCTCCCAAGGAATGGAAGAGACGAAAGGAAAAAAGAAAGTTTATCTTGTGCAGTAACAACAGAGTCACTCCCAGTGAGGACACAGGAACATGCCAGAAAGAGTAAAAGTCTGCAAACTCTCGACAGGTGTAAGAAACATCCTCCCCCTGGTATCAACAGTGAATTTACAGCAGTGGAAGGTCTAGCCTGCATGTACGTAAGACCCTGAATGAGAATAATACCTGGTCCAGCAAGGATATTGAAACTGTGTGGATTTAGCATTTTGGCAGAAAGGAACAAATTAAACACTAAGGTCAACCCTCTCAGCAATAGAAAGAGCTTGACAGGGTCTCAAGCAAAATAGCTGAGCAATGCAAGCCTTACATATTTTTGTATTAATATTTTTTTTAAACAGTTTTGCTTTCCTCCAGCAGGATGGATAAGAACACCCTCTTAACAAACTCCAGAGTCCATTCACCACACTGAGAACACTACATCATCCTGGTCAGAATTTTTCATCATCAGCATATTATGAACCAGACAAGAAGTAATTCACTGTTCTCTCATCAATCTAATATGAACTCCCTGAAGGGATGTTAGCTGCACAAAGCTCTCCCACACAGAGTGGGCCTGAATAGATATGGTAAGCTGATATTAACTTGCATGATATTTATTTTCAGTAGTAATAATAATATTACAGTAATAACTGGAGGACCCCCAGGCCATATGAGAAATAATAAGAGACTAAACATTCGTATTTGGGATCCTAACATTCAGAGGGTATTCAGACTTTTCAAACATGAATGACATGTTTTCCCCTTGGCAGGGGAAAACACATATAAAGAACAGAATTAAGGTAAGGGATATAACAAGGATAGGTGGTTGCACAGGAACAGAAATAAAAAAAATTCTGTGGGGCAGAAATAAAAATACAAGAACCTCCAGAAGACTGGCTATACTTCAACTAAACTTCCAGAAATGGAACAATCTTTTGAGTGCAACAGCCAAAGTAGACAAGTTTTCCTATTTTTAAAGTTAATTGTAACTACATTTTTATAAAACAGCACCTTGTGTGCAGAGGTAAGAGAAACACAGATTTTGCAGAGTTGCACACCACAGTATGGGACAGTCTGTGTACTCCCACCTGAACACTGCTGCTGAAGGGAACTGCCTCTCTCAGCCTACCAGCCTGGCCAACCTCCCAAACAGCTTCTCAGCCCAGCTCATCAAATCCATACAATTGAGCAAAGGTCTAGCACACTGATTGGCCCATCATTTTGAAATGGGAGCCACAAGCAAGTGAACTGTCCAACTGTGCATGTGTGTATGCAATGCCACCTTCCAGCAGGGCACAGGAGGGAGGGTAACAGCCACTCTCCTGGCTCCGGGGAAAGATGTTTGTGCACAGCTTCAGGCTGTGGTTTGATGATCCATAGTGAAACAGCTTTAGGGATCTCAATAGCTCAGAAACTCCAATACTGTGTGAGACAAAGCAGAGTCCTGATCCAGATCTGCTGCGATGTTTCAAATTTATTAAAGTTTGACAGGTTAACTCAGTACCCACAGACTTATTGTCACTAATAGTAATATTTTTTCAGGTAAGAATCTAGTTGGTCGTAAAACCCAGAGAGCAATTTCTCTCACAACAGCACGACAGTGCAAGAGCAAAGTGAAAGCTCAAGAAAAAAAAATAATTCCTTTTCTTTTTTAAAAGAGGATTATTTGAAACATATTTATGACAAAATCATTTCAGTAAATCTTAATACCCCTTCTTACAGTAGCAAGGGCTTTACCAATGCAGACTTAATCCTTAGAATGTGCCTCACATCACAAAGCAGTTTGCAGGTCAGATAAGTGAATGTAGCATTCTTCAAAAGCACCTAATTCCCATACTCTCCAGGCTGTATAAAGCCTGCCTGCCACAACCTGAGGCCTGAGAGGATCTGAATGCCCGGAAGAAGAGTTGGAAATAGATCAGAGAAGTTGTTGACATCTGGGAAAAAATGGCCTCTGAGCTATCTGGCAATGGATCATGTGCATTGCATTGTGATGGGAAGATCAATCAATAAGAACCTGTTGTTTAGCGTAAGTCACAGAGCAAAAGAACTGGGTACCCTCATGTGGGCACACTATAAGAGAACACTGAAAGCTGCAACCTCTGACACTACTGCGTACCACCTTACAGATGCTTCATGTCCTACCTTGCTTCACACATGTGAACCTTGCCTTTCCCCAGAAAGGCAAAATGCAACATAAATGAAAAGGAAAAAAATAAATTAGAGAGATAAATATATCTATATTACTACAATCAGCAAAGGACATATTTTAACATGTTACAAAAGCGATCTGAAGAAGTTTAGGTTGAAGAAAGCTCATGGACAGTCACAGGGCATGTCAGAAAGGAGGTTCACACCTTAAAGAATTAGATATCATCTGCAAGATATTACTTTAAGGAACTCCTCTCTGGCAAGTCTAGGTCACCTTGCCACCTCCTGTGAGGAATGTATGTGACCTTTCCAGCATGCACAGGTCTGTCTTTATTGTTCAGCATCTTCATTAATGACCTGGACCAAATGGGCAAAGTGCAACCTCAGCAAGTTTGAAGAGGTACAAAACAAAGAGGAGCAGCTGACACGCCACATGGCTGTGCTGCCACTCAGAGCAGCCTGGACATGCTGGAGATTGGGCCTATAGGAACCTCTTGAAGTTCAACAGAAGGAAATGCCAAGTCCTGCACCCGGAGAGGAATAACCCCCGGCACTAGTACATGGTGAAGACCAACTGGCTGCAAAGCAGCTCTGAAGAGAAGGACTTTGGGGTCCTGGTGGACAAGCTGTCAGTGAACCAGCAATGCCTCTTTGTGACAAAGAAGGCCAACATCCTTCTGAGCTGCATTAGGAAAAGAATTACCAGCAGATCAAGAGGGGTGATGCTTCCTCTCAGCACTGGTGAGACCACTTCTGGAGTGCTGTGCCTAGCTCTGGGCTGCCCCATACAAGAAAGACCTGGAGTTACTGGAACAAGTAACTCCACAAAGTCCACAAAGGTCCACAAAGATGACTGAGGGACTGGAGCATTTTTCATAGGAGGAGAGGCTGAGAGAGCTGGGACTGTGCAGCTTGAGAAGGCTCAAGGGGATTTTATCAATGCGTACAAACACTTGATGGGAAGGAATGAAGAGGAAGCCAGACACGTCTCAGTAGTTCCCACTGACGGAACAAGAGGTAATGGGCACAAATTAAAAAAACAAAACAAAACAAAAAACCCAGGAAATTCAATCTGAACATAAGAAAACACTTTTTTACCATAGGAGTGGACAAACACTGGAACAGGTTGCCCAGAGAAGTTCTGCAGTCTCCATTTATGGAGATATTCAAAAGACATCTGGACATGGCCATGGGCAACCTGCTCTGGCTGATTCTACTTGAGCTGGGGTGTTTGGACTACATGATCTCAAGAAGTCCCTTCCAACCTCAACCATTCTGTGATTATTTCACTAAATGAAAATGCATCACTTCAATTTCCAAGTTTCCACATCACTGATAGCAACTGTTTCATTTCTCTTGATGTATAGTGTCTGTTCCACCTATCCTGGCGTATCCAGTAATATCTAATTCATCCTACCTATCTCACAAGCATTTTGTTCAGCTCACTGGGCTTCTACAATGCCTAGAAAAATAAAATTCCAGTTGAAAAAAACCACACCTTCATTTGGTATCAAGAAAGGCAGTTTGTTCTATAGTTGCTGGAAAGCAGCTCCACTAATTCGCTTTCATTTCAAGAACTCCCAAACCCAAATCTGATTAATTTAACCATGTTGATAGAGAAGATTATTCTTTTAATCTTTTTTTTTTTTTCCACTTTTTTTCCTTTTTTTTTTTCTTTTGTTCTTTTTCTCTGTTTTGTTTTCAGGGTTTTTAATAAGTAAGGGATTCCCTTAAGGTTACACTGGCCTTTCTGAGTACTTGCTCCATTTCTAGAGAGAAAGCCGATGGCACAGCTTTCTGGTAAAGGGTCCTTGTGACTGCCAGCATCTATTTTGCACCTAGATTCTGAAGCAGAAAGAAGAAAGATGTAAGGAAGAGGACTTGTAGTACCTGGTTTAGAAGGCTGATGCAATGACGCCATCCTATTTTTTATTGGGGAGCGCTTCTGAGGTGGATTTGGTGAAGAAGAGTTTTCTTCATGTGACCCAGAACAGGATACAACAACTATAATAAAACAAAAACAACAGGGGAAGAGTTTGGTGTTTCTATACAGAATCACGCTCCCATATTGTTAAACATGAACATATATTCAACAAAGCTGTTAGATTGTACCCACATTCATTACAGTGTGCTGGTGCAGTACTGTCCTGATGATGTTTCAAAACAGACCTACCACTTCCCAGAAACATAACTACAACAAAATACTTTACTTACTAATGCGTTCTTTACTAATCTTTATTCACTCCCATTTTTACCAGTATATAAGCTGTAAAGAGACACTGTATATTTCAGTGGTGCCCATGTTGCTGTAACAGTATATCTAACTGCCAATCAACAGCTACACCTCTAAAGCACTCGTGCTGGATGGGGCTTTGAGCAATCTGATCTAGTGAAACATGTCCCTGTGGCAAGGAGGTTGGACTAGATTATCTTTAAAGGTCTTTTCTGACCCAAACCATTCTATGATTCTATGATGAGAAGAAGAGTTGAGCTGTAAAATATATGTTAGCTATACAATACCCAACATAGACTTATCAGCAGTGTTTCAGGAGGACCTGCATAAGTGCTCTCATTGTCACCACACAAGAACAATGCCCCATCTGAAACTAACCCTAATGAAACCTCTGCATCACTGCACACATTCACAGAACAGATTTCTTTCTTACTGCCAGGCACAAAGCATGGATTTTCAAAGGAATCGGGTAACTAGCTTACATTTGACATCTAGTAATACATACTCTCTTCAATGCCCTTCTTATTAATCCACCTTCACTGCTCTATCCCAGGGATACCTTTGTCATATACCTGTAAAAATCTTCATTGGTAACTGAGACATTTGATCGTGACACCAATACATACATATTTGTGCATTTTTATTCAGATCAAATCTTAAGAGTCCTGATGTAAAGTTTAGTTGTGCTGGAAAAAAAGAACAAAAACTGTGAAGATATAAAAGGCCACAGAAATTATTTTCTACTTCACTAACGCGGGTATTAAATCCATCATGCTAAGATTAGCTGGTTTTAGCCTGAGGTGTTCTTCTGGATCAAATATTTGTAATTCAAAATAAAACAAATTTACCAAAACTACTATTCATTGTAGTACTTCTGACAATTAAATATTCAGTACCTTCTGACTTCTCCTCTGAACAACTCATATCAGCAATGGCTTTTTTATTTATTTAACCTGTGCATGTGAAAATATGGAAGTCCCAAACTAAGCATGCAGTAATCTTTAAGATTGTCCCCGATCTTTTGTTTTCTAGGAATCATAAACAAGTTGACCAAAATGAATGTATTTGTTTTCAAAAGGTGTTCAAAGACAGAGAGAAGCAAAATTAGTTGCTTTCAAACCTCAGCCATGTGCGTTATGAATTCAGCAATATAAAAATCTGAAAGTATGTCAGAGGAGACAGGAGTCCTATGCGCATGAATTGAAGTTGAGAAAAAAATGTATATACATGCTATTGATAACAGCTAAGATATTCTCAACAGAACTAATTTGAATAGTAATATTATGAAAACATACAGAAGGATCTAAAAAAAGAAAACAAAAAAACCTTGAACATATGTTCAACTTGTCCAAACTTAGCACTGCTTTCAGTTTTTCGGAAATATCTAGTCTGATTTTAAACTGCTAAAACATTTTTCATTTTCATGTATAATGACAATGAGCATCACAGAATGAGTAAAACGCTGTAAAATGTTTCATAGCACGAGAATGCCCTATCTCTCTATCTTTTATTATAGTACTAAAAACTGGCATCAGTGTTCATGGGGTTCCAAAGAAAGGATAACTTCAGAACAGCATCACACCCCAGCAGACGCATGCTGTACTCATGACAGACCCTTGGTCCCCACAGACCAACTGTTAAACACTACATTTTTTTCTGCCTCTCTGTTCAAATATGTGGGGACATTAATGTTTGAGAAGCTGATTCTGCATTGTATATAAGACACTGATACTAGTCTGCTAAGTAAGGTATCTTAAAGGTATCTTCAATAATGGGATGAAATCCTCAAAAAGAATGTGAATTCTTGTTTGTTCAGCCTTATGAAAAGCTTGCCTTTCTTGGCTTGCCTTGTGAAAAATGACGGGGGAATCTCTTCATAAAACTGTCAAAAAAAAAATCCATGCCAAAACCCAATGACGTATGGCAAACAAACCTATTTCATCATATTAAAAGAAATTCCACTGTGGAAAGAGAATAAGACCTTTTGAGAGCTTGAGTCTGCTGCTTCCAACTTACGTTCTGTGTCTGTGGAGATATTGTTCAGTTCTGTATTTCCCAGTCTTTGTTCAGCACTGCTGTAGCTTCAGTATTTACTTCCCTCAGGGCTTGCCGTAAAGCGTGTTCCACCCACTCACCTCCCCACATGCTCCAAGCTGCTCATGTATTTTGGAAGTAGCCTGAATATCATGGGACCCACAAAACATAGTACAGTCATGGCAGAAGTTCTGCTAGAGACATTCCTCCTGATAAAACTAAAGCTTAATAAAAATATTTGATTTGCACTCCCTACCACCCCCCAAATTACATAAACACCTTTGGGATTTTCCTCTTTCTCATTAGCAAAAACAGGTTCCAGTGGCAGACTGCCATGAACAGAGGCCTAAGCTACTTGAAACAGGAATTTATCTCTTTAGTCTGAAAAAATATCCATTGCCATTGGTGATGTCTGAGACATACAGGGTACAGAAGTTTTTTGTGCTGTTGAGATAAATATCTATGAAAATTGCTGGTCTGGTGTTAAGATATATTAAAACTTAACTACTGCTTTGTGGCTTTTTCTGGCTGGGACTGAGCAGAAGAGGACTCGGAATATGATGAATCCATGAGTGAGGTCTGAATAGTGGTTTTGTAACGCTCCAGTCCAGCCCACGTTCTTACATTACATCTCAATCTCTCTCACTCATTGAACCTCTCTGATTGAACTGGAAGTCTAGTGCACACAGTCACTTTTCACTTTCTTTTGAAACTGGGAACTCCAGAGATACTTCAATAACCCCCCACCTCATGTACCCTCATACATAGAATCACAGAATGGTTTGGATTGGAAGGGACTTTAAAGATCCTCGAGTTCCAACCCCCTGCCCTGGGCAGGGACACCTCCCACCAGACCAGGTTGCTCAAAGCCCCATCCAGCCTGGCCTTGAACCCCTCCAGGGATGGGGCAGCCACAGCTTCTCTGGGCAACCTGTTCCAGTGTCTCACCACCCTCACAGCAAAGAATTTCTTCCTATTATCTAATCTAAATCTCCCCTCTTTGAGTTTAAAACTGTTACCCCTTGTCCTATTGCTCCATTCCCTGATAACGACTTCCTCTCCATCTTTCCTGTAGGCCTCTTTTAGGTACTGGAAGGCTGCAATATGGTCTCTCTGGAGCCTTCTCTTCCCCAGGCTGAACAGCCACAACTCTCTCAGCCTGTCTTCATATATGCTTATATGTAATTCTTCTATGATATGAATTTCAGCATTAAACAAATAGTAAAGACTGTCTCTTATCAACTACATGGTATCTCAGTCTTGACCAGCAAAAGGCAATGATTAAAGTGAAAAGAAATAAAAGATGCAGAGAAAGGAGGCATGTGATTTTAAGCTAAGTCTGCCACTAAGGAACATAAAACGGTCAGGAAGAAACAGTAAATGTAACAATATTCAACTGTCATAGGAAAAATATGGGATCTTTTAACAGCACAGCACAAATCATTTCTTTTTCTGTAATCAAACACAATAAAATCAGAAGCCTCCAGCACTCAGAAAATAATTCCATTTCTTTCATTATCTTACAGAAAAAAGCATTCAGACACCTCCAGGGCTGAAATTTTTCCTGAATCCTGATGTTACTTCGCAGAAGAGAAGAAAATTGCAGAAAATTCTTATAGAACTCACAATGGGAAATCAGTTCCAGGTCTGCCAAGATATCTTCCTACCAAAACAGGAATTTCCTTTAAAGCATTTTCTAATGTTTTTCCCCATCTAATATCAAAATGGCAACTCCATATTTCTCACTGCTTCTCTGAAAAGATAAGCTTCTGTACAGACTAATAGATCTGACTGTCAGGAAGTCAGACTAGACAAAAAGAAGACTCTTTGTCTTGTCTACTACCTATCCTAGTATTTTTCAATTACTCGTAAGCCTTCCACTTTCAGCTCAATAAATAATCTCTCTCCTTCATGAGTATTTACAGCTTTAAGTTATTAACCTTTCACCTTGAAAATGTCACCGTGATCTACTCCTACTTGCCAATAAACTCTTTTATTCTTTGCTCATTAGTTGGTTGGTCCCCATGTCCCCTGCTTGCTCCATCACTCCTTTTGTAATCTGTCCAGATAGATTGTAGGTGATGGTCAAAAAGGGGAGTAACATGACAAAATGCAGTTTTTCCAAAGCTTATTATATTAGGTGATACTGTAGGATCTTCTTAGAGCCCTCTCCAGTTTTTCAGGGTACTTGCTGAAAGGCAGACAGCAGCACACACTAATGCCATGCTATGCAGAATGGCCATTCTGCTCTCTCCTGAGATCTCCCTGTTTATCCATGCAACAACCTCATCAGTCATTTTGGCCAAAATAAATCCTCTTAGTTGATTGTTCACCGTGACATCAATCCTCTCTCTGGCATATTTCCTTCCAGAACAGGTATTCCCATCCACTGTAGCTACATTATTTCCCTTTGAGATGCCTGGTTTTACCACATTGGTGGGTTAGACTTGGCCTTATTTTCTCCTATCTTAATCTTCATGTAATCACCAGATCCTCAGTACAGTTTTTATGTTGTCTTCTGACTTACTGCTAAAACTGTTAAATAGCATGTAGCCCAGAACTTACAGGAAACTTACAGGCAGAGTTAATCAACAGTGACTCCTATTTATACATCTATCTTAAACCTACATGTGACACAGTGATTTGTACCAGCTCAGCCATGCACTAAAGTACATATGGAGAACTACGATTTCAAGTACGTGACTGAAGTCAGAATGTCCTACATCCCCACTACGACTTTTGTCAAACGTGTAACTCATTTTAAAAAATGACACTGCATCAAGAAGTCTTTTCAAATAAGCCCTTAGATTGACATGTAATTATAAACTCTTTTCTAGTTCTTTGAGCCTATATTGAGAATTCTGCTATTTTCACTCAGACTGATGTTAAGAAAGCAATCTTCGTATTACCAAGTAGTCTTACTCACACAGGTAGTGAGTATATCAGCACATGTAGTTAAATACAGCCATCCAGCATATTCCATTTGCCCTTTTGTAATACTAATACAGCATTAACTTTCTTCCAGTTCTCAAGAATTTCTTCAGTATCGCAACACTTAGTAAAAAATCAGATGTCTTCTAAAGCTCCTTAGCTAGTTCTTTCAAAATTCTTGAACACAAGCTGTCTTGACCACTTGTTTTACGAACTAGGTATTTTAGTATCTGTTTTTTCACAACATCTTTGTGTTGTATGAAAACTATTGCATTATTTCTATGTACACTGAAGCATGAATTGTTGGGGTCTTTTTCCTAAAAGAGAAATACTCGTTGAACTCTCTTTTGTCTGTCTTATTGACAAACATACTGCACACCTCTATGGCAGATTCATGTAATTGCTAAGATGTTTTTCCTACTAATGCACTTGGAAAGCTTCCTTATACTTCCTAAATCTGCCACTGGTTTCTTCTTAATTTCTTTTATTTTCTTCATCTATTGCTAAACTTTCAACTTTTCAACTTCCTTTACTGCAAGCAATGTATTTTTTCCTTATTTTTTATACCAGCATAGTGTCCCCTTTCAGCTTTCCAGCCTTTTACACAAACAACCCAATTCTTATCTGTATTTTTCTGCCCACTGCCTTTCTTTGAACTGAGTTGGTGTGACATTGTTTTAAACTTTGGGAGACTTACCTCTTCTGGAAGTACCAAGAAATTACACTTCAGATGTGTATAATCAAACCACAATCACTTCCACTTGCATAAAATCCACTTGCAAAAACTGTTTTGAGCTCAGTTCTTACCTCAACTCTTTATTTGCTGAGAATAGTTCTAAGACAATATCCTAATATGTGATATGAAGATTTGCATTCAGATATTTTCATCTACTCAATACTTGCAAAGATGCTCTCACACTGGTAGAATGAAACCTCCAATATGCTGCTTGTACTGAAGGGTTCACATACACACAAAAAAAAACAACCCTTTTTTTCTCCCCTTACACAAAACAGGCTAGTTAGGTCTTCAGCTGGATTTGACAGTCTACAGCAGTGAGTACATCAACATTTATTTTAGGTATTAATTGTTCTTTTGGCCTTCAAGATAATTTGGTTCAACGGCTGGGGATAAGGAAACGTCACATTTGCCATGCAATGCTGTTCCCAACCTACTTCTGTCCTTTGAATCCAGTCACAGGAATCCTCCCTTCTAGATCGACAAATCCCAGTTTATCAGCACATAGGTTTAGAAATTAGTCATTCCATTCTGTTGTCACTTGTTTATTAGCCAGTCTCATCATGTTGGCAGTAAGCAATTAAAGGACTCGTCTTTTAGTCCTCGGTGCCTTGATTAATTTTATTCTCAACACCTTGACTCTCTGCTAAAGAAGCGATTTTTATTCCTCGCATTTTTATCATTTCCCTTGGTTGCTAATTTAACACCATCTGGACAAGTCTGGCCTAACAAGTCTAGAAGGTTCCTTCCCCTTCTGTGAGCTGGAGGCCAGTCAAACCATACAGCCTCTTTTTCCCAGAGAATATAGATATAGACCCAAATCTTATACAATTTATCTGGTTAGCAGAATACTTACAGACTTCTTTTTTAAAAAAAAACTTTCTGTATTATGTGCAGAACATGAATAGCATCTAAGAACATACCTTGTACGCTCTTCTTCTTTGACGTCATTAGAAGATTTCTAAAAATGAGTTACGTTCTGTGAAACTAAAACCAGTCTTTTATGCTAGTATGGATGATCCTTGGTGCTCCTTGCTTATTTACTTCAGAGAACCTACTCAGCTGTTGTAATCCTGTCTGGTATCCCATCTACAAGAGAGAGCACACCACCTCCTTGCCCCCTGCTGACAAGAATCTTCCATGAAGGGTGGTAAGTGGACCAGCCTGAAGAGCTTTTCACAGCTAGGCACTGAGCAACTCCCTGTTACAATATTCACTTAGATTGCCAAAGATCATCTGTAGTTTCCATGACACACAGAATGACTAGTCACGTACAGTTGTACACAATTCCTACAGTCCTCTTTCCCACTGCTCACAGCATGCCTGCTTCCTGCCTGCCTCCAGTTACACACAATCCTGCTTTGTCTCCCATTTCCTCGCTTTCTCTATTCCGCCACTTCCCTGGATAGCGATGTTTCCTGAATCATTTTGTCCATCCAGTCTTTATCCTCTCCAACACTTTATAGAGCGTGTACTCATCCTTTCAAGCCTCAAATCTTTGTTTCTAATAAATTCACTACGCTGCACTTAAACAAAGACTAAACTCCATCACCAAATACATTACGTTGCAGGTTTCCACCACTGTGCTACAGCTATTAGACAGAACTCACCCAGAAAAAGTTTTGCCCATGTCATCTACATTTTTCTCACAAATCTCACCTATTAGATAAGATGCAAGGTGGAATTCTTGGATCCTCCTCCTGATACTACTTCTCTAAATTGACATATTGCCTTTGAATAGGAACTTGCTAATTATGATTTCTTAGTCAGTTTTCAGTGTACATGTATATCTACTGAAATAGATCTGAATGACTATTTTAATTACAGTTGAGAAATAGCATGCCAAAAGCACTTCTTGAAATCCAAAAATATGCCATCTACTGCGTCCTCCTAATCTACTAATTGTATAGTGTATACATACGCATACTCATGTGTGCACATATTGTCACATTAACTTAGAAAGATTTCTCTTTCTGTAGCACAGCTGCTCATTACTCATATGTTTTTATAACACTAACTGCTTATTACTCACAGATAATAAGAGCGAGGTTTTGCATTGTGTCTCACCTCTATTAAAGCTGCCAAGAACCAATTACATGCTACCCCATGATCTGAAGGCTTTCCAAGGCCCTTTGAGATGCACTGTTCAGGGGAGCTCCATTCTGCTCTCCTACTTTCTCTCCTCCGTTCAGGCTGGGGTGACTGCCAGCAGAAAAGGCACCTACCCTATTTCTGCTTGCTGTGTACAGCCATGATACTGACAGCTAACACAGGTTACACCAATGTTGGTTCTGAATGGAGGGGTTTGTCCCATTCATCCCCCTTCGTAGAATTTCACTGGTCTGAGCTACAGCCTTGCATCTGAAAGTTGGGTGTTCCTGGGGTGATGGCATGTAGAAAACACACTTGCTGCTTATATCACATCTGTGTCAGAGACAGCAGAATTCCAAATTCCAAACTCTTGATCTGGTACATTTTCTTCCCTTGATCCTCCATACACATTAATGGAGAAAGAAACGTTTAAAATAAATTAAGAGAAGCACAAATGTGTTTTTCTCAGAGGGAATGTGGATCTTTTTTGGGTTTGTAAAAACTGACCAAAACAGTGGTGGAAAAAAGAAGAATTAAAAAAAAAAAAAAAAAAGAAAAGAAAAAAATATCAGAAGTGTTCAATGAACCAAAAGGTGAACACAGATTTTTTTTTAATTCTTGAAACCTTTTATTCCCTTTTAGAATCTTAAAACTCTCTTTCATTTTTCTACTATCCATTCTTAAGGAAAATTTTCTTTTCTTATTGGTTAATTTTTTTTAGGTTAAACTTTCAATATTTTCAATTTAGTTTACAGTCGGGCCACACAGTGGGCTATTTTGTCAAAACCAGAAGTGTGACAAGCTTGAGGGAGAGGGAAGGGTGCAAGCCTCTCAAGCTGACTTCGTCATTAGAGGAAAGGGATGTGAAATTGCACCCTAAGATACCTGTTTTAAAACCAACTGACAAGAGCCATCATCACAGAGGGAGCATTGCTTGGGTGACAGGCTTGCATTAGGTGTAGAACTCAGATGAATAAAATTAAGGGACATGTGTCCAACTCTTAAAAGAGGTTTTCAAGCAGCTCCAAAGAGCCAAGAAAGACTACATGATGGAAATACATTTTGCCTTCCAAGGGAACAGCACTTCAAAACTGTTGTGCTCTTGTGCATAAATTTAGAGGAAGAAATATAATTGTTTTATTCCTTCAGAAGTGCATTCATTATATGGTTTTTCAGTTGCAGCTTAAAAGGAGATACGTATGTGTGAATTCACACATATAGATGTGGCAGGCATAATTAGTCACAAGGGAAGGTGAAGGAAGGTATGAAGCCTGTAGATACGGAGAGAGTTAGAAAGCAGCAGAGAAGGGCTCCCTCAAAAGACTACCCATAGCCTCACTCGCTGCTGATGACCATAAAATGCTGAGCAGTCACTATTTTCTCATGGCATGTTTTCATACGAAAATGCCAGTTCCATTACTTAATAGGAAATACTAATATCTTCCAAATATTCACATGGAAACAATTATAGCAGTTTGTTAAGGTTGAAACATATCTTCTTTACTCTGTAATCTGTTCTGAGTTCAGAGTTCGTAACATCAATGCAGCAAAATGGTGTAATACCTAGCTGAAGGAAAATATTTTAATACTTTCAAAACAGACTGTTTGCCATACTGAATGACTCATTTTGATTAAGCCAAAGCATATATTTGGAACAATATGGTTTATGAAAAATGTTAAGATTTTGAGTCTTCATCATGATGAGAAATGAAACAAGATTTCCAAATCAATTTCGCATGAGAGAGATATTTACTTTTCAACAAACCCCTATGCTAAGATGCCAAAAATACCTTCTGTGAACTGCCCAGAGGGACCAGTAAAATTAGGCGAAAGAGCAATGGGAGACATAATTGCTAGACTAGGGGCAGTTGCCCTCTAGATCACCCACAGGCTTCTGGATGCCTCTACATTTTTCTGGCCTGTGGCAGGAGCTCTGTGTCCCTGCCCTTCAGCTTCCACAGCATGGCAGTGCCACCGTTTGCAGCAAAAGAGAAATTGTGTGCCAGCAATAAAGTGAAAGAAATATAATTTTCAGATCCAGGTTTTGATTGAATTATTACAATGAATGTGGAATTGATCTGGTAGAATTCAATTTAGTAAAAAGAAAATTATTTTCAATTACTTGATTTCACACAACATAACGTTAAGTGGAGAGGACAAAAGTGACTTTATGCTGTCCTTGAGCTCCCTAGATCCTCGAGGTTACTTAATATTCCTTTCCATCCTTGTTTTACTAGGAACAGCCTTAGGAATGCTCTAAACCTATACACTGCTCCAAGAACCCCTCAGGGGCTGCTCTTCTCACAGAGCCTATCCAAGCACAAAGGCACATTTCCTCCACTTCTTTTTCTCTTTGATCTCCTTTTGACACAAGGATGACTGCCAACAGTCTTCATCATCTAAGGATTCCCCTTTGAGAACTTAACCCTTGCATAGCAGCTTAAGTCAGCTATAAGGATGCTCCATACACCGTTACAAGCAGTTTTATTATCTCTGGTAACTCCTCCCAACCAGGAATGCCACAGCATTGTGTCTAGCAGAGACACCACTCACAAGTCCTGCTCTTCTATTACCCCTCTGAGTCAGCGTGTGTAACAACACAGATGGTGAAATCAGCCTCCTGGGGAAGGTGTTTTTATTGAAAGAAAAGGAAAGTGTGATGCAAAGACTTCTTTACTGTTGTCTTATCAAAACTCCTGGTTCACATAAAGAGGAAGGAAGAGCTATCACAACCAACACTAATTTCCCTTTCCAGGACTCTTGGACGTGGAATGCTACAAGCTTTCCTCCAATGTTCAGCTTCTATATGAATCTGTTGGGAGATTATTGGGGGATTGGAAACTAATCCATACATGGCAGATAATTCCATCTTTTTGCAATTTCATATCAGAAACAATACCAGCGATGTATTTTTAAAAAGGTAACAAATATTTTAGAAGGTAGAATTTCTCACAAAGTAAGAACAAAGAGCTTTAAAAAGGTTACAAAGTCCAGTGAAACTGGACAATTGATATAAACAATAAATGCCTTGTTAATGAATATACCCTTGAAGAAGAACAGAAGGCTGATAACAAGCGAACATCCCTCCACAGGAGGTGCTGAAACCAGTCAAAAACAAGAGAGCTGCTGAGCAAAGCATGAAGTCAACAAAGATTTGCAGTAATTGGGGGAAAAACAAAGGTGGCAATGGGAGATCATGACCACCAACTCAATTAGAGACTGAACGGGAGTACTCCCCCATGATACTGAAGCATGAGCACATCAAAGGACCTTACAACTTTAAATGAGAGACTGTACTACCCAATAGCAATTGTTAAGATAGTGTACTAACCAATAATTGTCATTATGGGTGTGTATTTCTGGGTTTTGAACTGTAGAAATATTCCTAAGAGTTTGTAGGCCGGTGTGCTGCCTTTGTGGATTCCCACTTAGCACCCATCTCCGCAAAAATGCTGTAAATAACTAATACCTCTACTCCGTGTGTATATTGGCATCTGCACACTGGGGAAACAACCCTACTTTGGGACAACATCGTCTCCTAACTTCATTAAAACATACCAAAATCCATGCTTTGCTGAAGAGCACATGGCTACCGGTGAATTTGGCAACACTGAAAGGACACTGGTAGCAGAAGAGAAATGCCTAAAAACTTGCACGCTCCCAGACAGTTTCTGTGCTAACACTCCAAGCCCCGTGCACAAACCGCATGCAAAGTGCTTCTCAGTACAGTTTTGCCTTGAAGAGAGCATGCACAGGTGTGTACTGTGCCCTCACATACAAATGTAATTTCCAAATACACAAAGCCATTTGCACAACAATTTGCCCAGCAGTGAAACAAGAAAAATATTTTACCACATCTATTTTTAATAATGAGAAATCACTCAGATATTAAATTAAATTAAATAGAGGATATATAAACCAACAGCTCATTATATACTCTTGTTTCCAAGATGTGACAGCAACAAATGTAGCAGAAAAAAATTAAACTACCACTTTGGGAAAGCACCAGATGCCATGTTTTATGCTGAAAAATTCATGTTCAATCAAAAAAGGACAGTCTAATACACATAATGTAATTTGTAAAGAATAAGTGGCCATTTCGTTTGACCATACCAATCTTTGAGAACACTGTTTGTGATTTCCTGCTATTGGGCATGCTGTATTTTCTCTTCTAAATCACAAAATCCTCCTTGTGGAATCAGTAGTAAACATATAACACCGTGAACTTCCTCTAGCTCTTCTTCTTTCAGCACCCTTACTAATGATTGACTGCTTTATTAAGATTAGGCTACCCTTGCCTTTACATATTCTCATGAAAACGAGCTCTGGTCTCAGCTTCCTTTTAATGAAAAACAAAGAAGGAAGATGAAGAAAGAGCTACAGCACCCCTACAGAAACACAAAAGACTGAGAGAGCCTGCTAGTTGCTTCTACTACAAGAGCCTCTATTTGTCCCTTCTGAGACTGCCCCAGAGATGATGGTCACCTCTACCCAAGGATGAGCAAGGGATTAGGAAAAGCCTAAATAAATCTATCAAAAAGAAAACACATAGGTATTGCAAATTCATCATTCAGTAAGTATATAATATAAATGAAACCAAAGAAACCATTCCTGTCCCCAAAATAACTCTAAACACCCCCCCGCCCAAACCCACTCACATACAACTTCAACAAAATAGTTAATAAGGGGGGGGAGGAGGTGAGGGGATGCAGAGGTACCAGCTATTTGACTTTTTTCCTAGGAGACTGTAGACAATGCTGTTAAACCATCAATTATATAAGGATGCTTACAATTACATGGCTGCTTCTAATGTTGCGTTGGTACAGGAAGAGCCTCTGTAAAGAAGGCAAAAATCCTTGCAGCAGGAAAGGCTCCCAGTTATTGTCCTCCAAGTACTGAAATGCAGTCTGGTGCAAGAAGCATTATATTTGATTTGAAGTACTGATCCGAGTATGAAACTGTAAGAATAAGGCTCAAATCTCTTATTCTAACATAGCACAAATACTCCTGTTGGAAAAAAGCATCCAGAGGAGGACTCAGCAGTAAGTACAGAGCATAGACTATAGAATGAGAGAGATTTGCTAGAACCATGATATTCCTGGTTTTCCTTGGTCTGATGCTGGTATAAATTGTTCAAAAATTGTATTTATTATTATTACCAAGCTGCTACTAACATTTCTTCTGAAGTGGAGTTTCACAGTAATAGCTCAGCAAAACACTGTAAACGGCATTTTTATTACTATAGTTATGGCTACAGTCCTCATTTTTGTTAATTAATTTGAAATAGAATTTCAAATGTATCAAGCTAAACGAGCTGGACAAACAGCAAGTAATTTAGCTGATAGTTATTGCAACATATTTGTCACTTACCAATTCAGACTCACAAGAGGGCAGAGAACTCAATTATTACTGCCTAGGCTCGACGCCTTTACACCTGAAGACAAATGAACTGGGAAGCATTTAAAACACCATCATGCTGGGAAACCAGAACAGCAAGACTTCGCCAAGAACGTCACCCAGTGACCCAGCTAACAGAAGTGAACATCAGAATTTCCAAGAGACAGTCAAAAGCAACCTTTAACAGGTAGGACCTGTACAATTTGCATGAAGAGCAAATGTCTGGAATCCTTCAAAGAGAATTCAGAACCAAAAAAATCCAAAGTAAACTCAAGGATGGAAGAGATTTTGGGGTTGGTTTTGCTCAATATATTGTGATACATGGTGATAGAGACGGCCAGTCAGCATCTGCCAAAAAAACCCGTCAGCAAAATATAAAGCCCCCAGCTGAGCTGGAAGGGGTCACAGCACAGGAAACTACATGATCACAAAATCCAGAGTTAGCTGTTGGGGCAAATGTAGAATGAGGCAGAGTCACACACTGCTTTGCCAGGTCACTTTCCTGACTTCTTACTTCGACCATCCAGTTCTGCATTCTGCAATGTGCTAGTGTGCTAGTTTATGAGTGAAAAGTTTTATTTGCATTGTTTTAAAAAGAAGAAAAATAGCAACGATCAGCAGGACTAGCTGTTAGCAGTCTCTTTCACCTAATAGGCTTGCCATCTAGGACCAGGACAGAAATTGTCCTTTTCTCAGATCTTTCATGGAATTTCTCCCTTATCTCAGCTAGAATCACTGGCAAGCTTCTTACTCTTTCTTGCAACAGTATCAACAAGAGCTTGAAAACAATAATCTGAATTCAAAAAGTCTCACAAAGGTACAGCAGCAATGTTAGCCTTTTTTGTCAACATGGAGAGGCATACCAGAAAGGTAACATATCCTAGACAACTAATAAAGAATAAGGGGTATTAGAGTTCAGGACAAGAAAAAGATGTGAGTAACAAGAAGCTTGTTATCCAAACACGTGTGTTTCTATAACCAACAGAAGAATGTGAAAAACAACCAAAGTTTCTGTTTTATTTACTTTTTCCCCTCTTTCCTACTTGGTCACCCTCATGTGAAAATCACTCTGGGCTCCATGACTTCAAAGGATAATATCTTGTACACAAGGAAAGATACCTTCACCATTTGACTTGTAATTTAATATTATGATAATGTTTTCTTTTAATGAAAGAGTGGAGAGTGTTTATTTGAAAGTTGGCTGCTGGCCACCTCTTTTTAAGCTATATGAGGCTGTGGTTTTTTACAGCTGTATGAAATGTCTTTTATGAAGTTCAGGATGAGAAGAGAAACCCTCAAGACCTGAAGAACCGGGTCCCATTTTCACCTCTCCCATTGATTATTAACAGTTTAGTTATGGACAGAAGCTCTGTCCAATGATAATTTCCACATAGCTAACACAAGTACACAATAGGACCAGGCTCTATCCAATGTGGAGGAAGGCAAAAACCCAGCCCAGAAGAGCTCACATTCTCAGACAAGAAGCAATGAAGAAACATCGCAGAAAATAAAGATGCATGGAGAGAAGAGGAATAAACACATATGCTAGGAGAGAAGAGACAGACACAACTGAATTGCTCTCAAATATTAAAATGCTTTTGTTGGTTTTTTTTCAAGTACTTAAAGATAAAAGCTATCAACCTTAGGTAGTGCCATTGCTTTGAGAATACGTCACTGGGGTCCCAAAGTGAGTATTCAATTCCTGCTTTACTGAGCGGACGCCTAGATATAATACCTCCTGGAAACTACAGAACATAACATGACTGTACAGTAAAGTAAGTAAAGTACACTTAACAAAACTTACTACTACAGTGTAGCAAAGCTACTTCTTTAAGTTCTCATTTGCAAGCAGCCAAAGGCTGCAGCTAGATCTTGGGTAACCACACAAGGAAGTACAAGACATGCCTTTTTAGAGAAGCACTTGTGTTTTGCCATAAAATAGTGACTGCCTCAGAATTATTTTGCTTAGAAGCCCCACTCATCACTCTTTATTAAATGCACTGATAAGGGAAAAATATACTACACCATGATTATGGTGGGCTTCCAAATAAGAAGTCAGTATCTGCATATATACTGATACTTACAGTCCACACATTACTATAGCCTTTATCTAGAGGCATCACTAAGCATGCATGACCATATGCATATGTGTGTGCCACTAGCGACTGAAACTTGATTATGTTTGCTTTGTGCAAAAAAAAAAAAAAAGTCATGAAAACATGTAGTTATGCAGAGGCTAATTTTAGTCGTGTGATCAATTCTTCCCTAACTGGTAAAAGTGACTTTTCTTTTGCCAATGCAATGCTTTTTTTTGGATTTAGGAAATCAGTACTGATCATTTTTTAAAACTCCAAAAGGCATTTTTTAGACCTCGAACAAGTGTCACTACAATGTAAGTCTCACTGGGAGTTCAGGGAGATCAGCTTCAGAGCTCCTTGGTCATTTATAACCACCCTAGCACAATCCCCACACATCCTTGCTGGCTGTTTCACCTGCCACACGGCCCCAGTGTGTCTGACAGGCAGACAGGTGAATCTACAAGGGAAAAAAGCTTACTTCTGTGAAGGAAAGAAGCAAAGGCAGAAAAAAAAGTGGACCAGAAGTCTAAGTAGAAATGTCAAAGGGAAATCAAAGACTGAATTTGAGAAAGTTTGTGTCCTTATGGATGAAATATGTTTTTATATTGGAAAATCATATTTTAGAAGTTGCAAACACACAAGGGGGAGAGAATAACTTTTTCTACTGTATATTCTCTTTACCTCATGCTCTTGTCTGCTCCAAAGAATTTACCTGCTCTTCTCAAAGGGCCAGACACTGCAATACTTCCTTATATGAAATAGTGTGTCCCCCAAGAAAAGCACCTTTGGCAAAAGGCTTGCCTCAGTATTGCTAAATGTAAGAAATGAAGCAGGAATATGAATAGCACAGTACAGAAGAACTGTGCAGGAGGCAAGAGGGCATAGGAGTTTTGATGGTGATACAAACTTTTGAAGAATGACAGACCTGCTCTTGCCTGGGATACTTTACCCTAGTTCTGAGAAAAGGATATACCATTACCAGGAATCTTGGGAAAAATTGTCTGCATGCAAAGTACAGTGGTCCTAGGTACAAATCACATTTTTCTTCTTGACTGAAATCATGACCAAAGACATTCAGAATCTGCCCAACACTCCATACTGAAAACACTCCCCCAGGAATATAAAAGCAGAAGGAATCTACAGGATACACTCACCTAGATCACATGAGAAAATGTCTCCCAGTCTTATACCCAGCTGTGCAAGTTTGATTTAGGCCATAAATAGAAAAAGACACTAAAGGCTTGACTTGCTTGATCTCTTGAAGGAAAAACACACTTATTTGCGTTAAAGGCAAGGACATACATTTTATCCTCTTCAAAACACAACTGGATTCTTTCTTTAGGGCACTGTCTGTAATTCCTGCCACTAATGTCCATCACATGTCTAACAGGCCAAGAAGCTCTCTCCCCCTCCTCAAAAGGGCAGCCCTTGTTCTGCCCAAATTCCCTGAAGCCATAATGCTTTTAAATTGATTGTTTTTCTCTCTTTATTTATGCATCTTTTTAGTCACTCTACAATCTATATACCCTCAACAACCACTTTAGTTACTTTTCCCAACATGTGTGTGCATGAAAATCCACTGCTTTATGTCTTAGGCTCAAAAACCCTTAGAGCAAGCTAGGAAAACTGTAAAAGCTTTATTTCTTGATTAGTTGCTTGGTTTGTTGTTTTTTTTTCCCCCAGAGAAAGGTATCAGGTATTGCAAAAGAAAGAGATGAAAAATAGAATCAACCCTATATCCTCTGTCCTCTCAAAAAGATGTCATCTCTCACCTTGTTTGTGAGCTCTGTTATTGTGGATCAGCAGAGGAGACAAGGCAATGTCCATAAAAAAGGTCCCGGGGCCCATGATGAAGAAGAGGCCCCTGCCTGTGACAGGGAAAGTCACAATCTGTTGGTGTCCTGTAAGACTTTGTGGACAATGTCCTGCCTTGATGGTTTTTGCCTTCACATAAGCCAAGACTGAACAAAGTGTCTTCTACCCATGGTTCTTCAGCCATTCCCAGTAATAGGGCTATGGGAAACTGGGAAGGAAAGAGGCAGATCAGTGAACATCCAGTTGAACATGTAGCTCACATGAAGGGGATCAGCAAATACCCTAAAAGCACATGTTACCTTCTCATTGTGTTAAACCATTAACAGACACATCATGGGAAATATCATTATTCGTGTTAGAACCTAACTCTGCTCTTTCTTTAGAAATCAGTCCAATAAATGAGTTACAGAGGAGCAGGGAAGGATGAACCCAATTTCTTTATTACCTCAAAAAATCAGGGCAGCAGGCATACTGCACGGTTAATACTTAATTTCCTTGCTGGTAGGACCAGCACATAGGGCAATTTGCTTGGAAAATTTAAAGCCAGCATTTTAGAAATTAAGAAAAGTAATTTCCTTACAGTGTATTTTGTTAAACAGAAAGAATCTTAGCATGTGGGATACTGTTATTTAAGCTGTCCAAAATCGATTTCAGACGTTCAGAAAGATTAAGCTGGTGGAAAGGACTTATACTATTACTTTTTGCTTCTCCCACAAGCATTAGACAGAACACATGTCCAGTTACCCACTTTAGTCTGAGACTCCTGCAATACTGCAGCAGTCTTTGTGATACAGTTCAAACCTCATTTAATGAGGGAACCGTCTTTTTCAGGTGAAATGATGCAACTGGCACATGGAAAAGAGATCAGACTTAATCCTTGGCTGCTACACTTGGCCTGGGTCAGAACACCCCTAAGACAGCTCTGCTCCATTGCCACAGATTTGAGACTTTAGTATCACAGTCAGCTCTTGCTTTTTTGTTTCCAGCACACGCCTAGTACAGGGTGAATGTTTTGTGGTCCTTTCTCTTCTAAATTTCCACAACAGGGCTGCCTGGGACTGTGGCAGGGCTGCACTCAATAACCCAAGGGACCCAATTGGTTCTATAGCCCAAATAGTTTGGTGAACACCCAACCAGACCAAAAGCCATGAAGAAATCAGGGTGTATGGCTGCTTTAGCATCAATGACACAGCAATGTTTTTCAACAGTGTTCTGGGTATTCTCAAGCAATAGAAAGTCAAGGTGTCCTCCTGGGCTGTATTTAGATATTTAATATATTTGTGCTTCCTGCAGAACAGACTTTCATCTGTAAGAGCCTTTCACCTATCTACTGAAATCCAGTCTTGATTCCCACCCACAGCTTGACATTATTGTAGCCTTCCCTCTGTTCTAGCTCCTTAGCACATTGTATTCAAGTCACAACCATTTCAGGATTAACTGACTTTCACTAAAGAAGCTTGTTAAATATAAAAGCTTTTGACCTCCAGTGAGGTCTCTGAATATGTCAATTTGATGAGTCAGTTCAAACAATATTATGATATTTCAGCGAAGCTAAATGTTGGCTTTTTAGATGTTTTTTCTTTTGCTATTTATATGCACATTTCTGCTAACTCAGTTCACAGTACAGTAAGGTCCTGGTTTTATGTGTGTGAGCTGATGTATTGAAGAGATTTGCCGAAATAAGCGACCAGCATTTTGTGGATAATTACCTGTTATTAGTTAATTTTGGATCTTAGAACGAGCAAACTGCAACTTACAGGGTATTATTTTGCTGCTACTTGAAGTATTGTGCAATATGTGGGAACAAAAGATTTAATTTAAAGAGAGCTGAGTATCTTTCAAATACCAAAGCTAAATTATATTTTTTCCTCTCAAGGCTTCTGGGTTTAAAACCACTAAGAATATACAGAACATAGGTCTATGCACGCCGCATAGACTTTCTTTTTAAAAATTAGCAAGAAAATAGTAAGAAGAAACCAACGTATCACTAGGCCAAAACTAGTTTAAATTCTATAAATTAAAATCTAACTATAACCAAGTCTAGGCCACAAAGAATTTGAATCAATAAATCAAATGGGTTAATGGCGATGTGTTAAATAATCAAATTCTGGAATCAAATGAATGCATCAGCTAATCAAATCAAATAAAATCAAATAGTTAACATAGACAGAATCGCTTTTCATCAATCCTCTACTAAGAGATTGAAAGCGATGGCTCCTGTCCTTTGATCTGAAGCTGTACCTTAGTTCCGATCTAGCACAGTGGTCTTGGTGCAGTTCTTGCGGGACATGACATCCCAGGATGACTTTAAACCCTCAAACAAGTTTTAAGGGAGTGCAGCAAACTTCCTTCTGTATCACATTGTTGTTATACAAACTACTCTTACTCCATTACTCTTACTTCTGAGTTTGCATACAAACCCCTGAAGGTTTAATGAAAGTCATTATTGAAACTGGTTGGTAACTCACAATACCAGCTCTGAATAACACTTCTTCACCTGCCTACTAGTTTCAAAAATCCTATTCAGTTCTCATTTACATGCAGGGAACTATTAACAGCATTATTTCCTACCATTGCAACCATGCCCATGCTCTACATATTCTTTAGGTGAATGAACAAGGAAGCTTCCTTCCCTCAAGGTTAAAGGAAGAGATACTTAAGTTTGGTGGGTTGTTTTGTTTTGCCATCTTGAAAGCTTTGATGCAGATGACTGCATTTAGCATCACAAAACAATGCAGCTTGTTAGGAAAACAAAAACTAGTAGTTTTGTTCCCTAAATGGAGAGGTGTCCAAATGACATGGTCTGTCTAGGGGTTTCCCATATAGACACTGGGAAGAGAAAAGTATCTCTAGAGAGCAGTTCACTGCGTGTCTGCCAGTTACAGATTTGTGACAGAATTGAATTTTCTCCAGACAGCCTAGGGGGGATGAAACCCAGTGTTTCAGGACTGAACTGTTACACTGGTACAGCCAAGGACAAGTGTCTTCACTTCCCAGTCACTCAAAAGTGAATTGGAGAATTTTTTCTGCTCAATAGGACTAGTATTTTTTTTCTTTTAAAAACAAAAAGAAATTATATGTTAGGACTGGGATGGACTTCCACTTACTCAGGGAGTCAGGGCCCTGGTACATTAGAAATCCAGGGACAGCTAAGTCACTTCTGCATCGTAGAAATAGTTGGTGTGGTCAAATTCTCTTGTAAGACACATGCTTTTGGCTACCTTAGCCAGAGTTTCTAAATGCATTTAAAAACAACAAAACCACAGTACTTCGGCATTTGCCTTTCAAAACTTGGCCTCTGTCACCACAGAGAACCCCAGTGACAATGGCACTTTCAAAAGAGCCCACAGTGCAACCAGCAGCTGTGAATGTTACAGAAACACTACTCAGCTGGGGTGAACAGGAGACAATGTCAAGGGCGTTCCTTTCCTCCCTTCTTTGGGGTAATGGTTGGACAGTACAAGCATTATCAACTTCATTTAAAAGGACCTTGGAACCTTCATAATTATAATTCACAGCCGAACCATTGCTTTCCATTCCTCACCCAAACTCATGCAATCTACTAGTAGTTATGAAAATAAACAAAAAAAAAACCCCAAACCAAAACCCCCACGTGCATTTTTATGAACCTCTTAACCACCATCCTATCACTGCACACTGAGAAAGTAAGGGGAGTAGAGAATAAATTTTGCCCTCAACTTCTTCAGTGCGAGTGCCATTTAATTTATGAAAATTAAAGTTTACCCAGATGCATTTGGATAGGAATTATTCCAATTCAGTTGCAAATAAACTGGAATAACAGCTAATAAAAGGAAATTCTTCCTGTTTATTTCAAGTAGACTAACACCCACTATGGGCTAGCACTGCTAGGAATTTAATGTAGCTTCCTGAATTGGCTAGGTATTTCTTAACCTTCATACTTACTTCTAAATGGCAACAGCTACACTAACAGCAGTTAGAAGTTTCTGTAATAAGTTCAGCACTGAAGCTGAGATATGAGATTTCTGATTGTATGCTATATTACGTTTTGACACGGTCATATGTACACTGTCATTAAATATTCAGTAACTTAATAGTGCTAGGCACATTACATTTTTATGCTTGCAAGTTTGGCGAGTTGCATAAAATACTCTCTTAAAATTCTATATTAGATCATTTTGAGTTTCTCATTGTGCCATTTTCTCCAGAAATGTGTACAGCTGGAAATAACCTTATTTCCAAGTTCTTCTATTTCTTCTATTGAAACTCCTCGTTTCCATCATTCAGACACAGATTTATTTTGGGAGGGAGAGGCATGCCTGGGGGTGGGGAAGGAGAAGATGGGGCATTCCTCACTACATGAGGCTTTCGGAGCATGCTGCCAAGAAAACTTACCATCTCTATTCTCAGCAAATACTTTTGCAACATTACGTTAATTTTCTGAAGTGTAGATGCTGCTGCAGTATCTGTAACACAGGTTTTGAGTGTTTACTGCTATGTGATTTCTACCTATAAACAAACTCCTATCAATTAGTCTCTGCAGTTTTCTTTCCTCAATCTGCTCACAATCCTATTTTGCTATTGTCAATGCATAAAGAATCTATCCTCATGAAGAAGGAAACAGTTAATACCCTGTCATCCATTCAATGCTTTCCGATAATTTCAAAATTACCCCATTCCATGGCTTTTCTGAAAAATAATAAAAAGATAATTTTTTTCTTTAATCAGTCACATCAAAGCCCTCCTGTGCTGAACTCCATCTTTATGGAATTTTGATTATGGTAACCTAAGAATGAACAAGCGTATGTATGTTAACATGCACTTCATCGTTGTCTCCTACTTTTAAGGTCTTCTGCTAATTTAGCTGCTTCTGTGTAAACTCTGGTTTTGCAACATTGCTGTCACAAAGAATAGCAGGTGCTCTCTAACAATTCCCAGGCACATTAAAGCTTTTTTGGTGATGTACTGCAGAGCAGAATTCAACATCCATCCTCTTCACATCAGTCAAGAATCAACATTCATTTCGATGTCGCACAGCTTGTAGTGATCAGACACCTGGTGTTTTGGTGCACCTCTGGGGGTGACACAATTCCACTATCTATTTGATCACATATGTAACAGCTGTAAGCACTGCCTGTCAAATCTACCAACATCTTTTTTATTAACTTCTCACCCTTTTCTTTGCTGAGGTATGCACAAAACTAACTCAACTGATTTTAAGAAGTCATGGTTGATGCTTTTACTCTCATATGACAGCGATATATATCAGATAACCACCAAGGTATAAATGAGCAATAAAATAACCACAGTACAGAAATAAAAGAAGTGAATGGGTGTTCTCTAATACAGAGAAGAAAGAGAATCTGAGGTCATTCAGCCAGGTTAGAAGTATCAAATTATTAACAGCTATCCAGTGAACCAGCAACTGGTGTATCTGTCTCTGTAATTAGCTCCTGGGTATGCACCTTTGCACAACCCTTGAGGTATGAGGGAAGCTGCTGTGAGATTATAAGGGTAGGCTGAGCAAGAGAAAAGGAGGGATGAACGAGTGACATGCTGTATTACACCACTGCTGCTTCAGTCCTTCAGGATTTGAATACATGTGGCTTACTATTAGGTAGCACATAGCACAAGAGGGAATAAAGACATGGCCATTTACTAAATAAAAATCATAAGGTTCTCAATAATGATGCTGAAAAAACAAATTGTTATATTAATGGTGGATTTATGTTTGTAAGGGAAAAACCCCTACCACAGTACATGTATGCCATACCAGAATGCAAAGGCACTACCTCCTCAGGCATAAACAATTTATCAATCAAGAGCTCTAGACAGCCTGCACCTGAAAGTCTTTAACAACCTGGCTGTTGGTACCTTTGCTATAACACTCATTTTAGAAAGTCTCAGAACACTGAAAGCATCTCAGTATGAAAAGAAAGGGAGTGTTTTCTTGATGCTTGAAAACAGTAATAGGGGAACCAAACAATATGCTGGATCCTGATTACAAACTTGAGGAAAACAATGGAAAAAATTGTATTAAGTTTGATTAATTACAAATAGGAATACAGTTTAAAAGACAATGTTTCATGGAATAAAAGGTTGTCTTAAACCCACCTTACTCTTTTTAGTCTCCAAACACTCTGAAGTTGCAACAGATCTACCAGTTTAAAACTACACCTGCAGCTGGTGATTTTCTAGCGACAAGGACACATTCCATCAGCTTTCCAAAACTTGGCAGAAAATTACTTCTGAGATCTTTTTGGCTAAATCTGTAATTCTCCCTTCCTTCACAGATTTTGCTTTTTAATAGCATTCATTAGTTTATTTGCCCGTATTGCATTCTTTACAACCCACTGTGTGGTACGGATATTAAAGAACAGGCTAGGTCTCCAGGGAATAGACCAGGAAGGGTTAGGGCAGGAAGCTCCTGGCCTCCACAGTGATATTCAACTGCTTTGCATGTAATAGAAAAGAATAATAAACTGATGTGCTTTGATGGGGACCTTCTGTTCACGTAGAGCAGGTTTCAGAAGCATACAAACTTGGCATTTTCTGTTACTTTTTTTTGAGAGGACTCTTTGCCATCATATCTGATCTGATCACTGACATTTACATACTCTTGTTTACAGTCTGTGTGCCAGGGATGGGTTACTAATAGGTGTGCCATTGATTCTAATATCAGGTAAATGCAGCTTATAGCAACCTCACAAAAAGCCAACTTTCCTTCTAGCACCCATGCTATTTTTCACAGTAACTTGCTTCATCTTACTTTTCACTTACACTGGAAATATTGCAATTTTTAATTTATCTTTCCAGCTAACAGATCAGATTTATGCAGCTGTGTTTTTGGTCTGAGTATTGGTCTTGTGGTTTTCCTTTGTCAGAAAGGGCCATCTTTCTCAAATTATATTTTCATACGAGACTATGAATATAGGAATTTTTTGCTAAATTTTATCTAGCAATATGCCTACCACCAGCACCTTGGCAGCAGCTCTATGGAGCAGCATGGAAGATTCCATCCTCTTCAATTTCTCTTCAATATCGCCAGGAAAATATGGAAGTACTGCCACAAGTCTCCCCTCAATATCTGCCAAGTTCCTGTCCAGAAGGAGAAATTCCAATTGCTCCAAGCCAAAATTTTGTTTTCATAGGCGTAAGTTGTGAAAAGGTGGGATGCACAAGAGTACTGTTAAAAGATTAAACTATTTCTTACCATAAATTGTCCAGTAAATACATGAGTGGGATTTATGACCTCAGCCACCTACTGCTTAGGTGCTTAAGCTAGTTAACAGAGAGAGAAAAGCATTACAGGAAGAGTCTATAAGGCTAGCATAAACTGCTCACCTACTAAATAGCTCAGGTTGGCCAAAATAAATCCTATTGTGAGTGCCATACTGTGAATTGGTTTGTCACGAGTTTGCTTTGTACCACTTTATATGTGCGAAAAATTCCTGATATGGCAGCAAAAGACTGCTGGATGGATCAGCCCTTCAGTGGCTAAACTAAGGTGGAGACAAGTACAAGATTAAAAACTGAATCTTCTGGCAGTATCCCTGGCATCCCAAGACCCTGATTAAATGCCCCAGTGCTGCCAACTGCAAAAAGAGGGCAGAAGAACCTTTTATCCTGCTCATTCTTTGATGTCTCCTGTAAATTTTCCTATTCTTTTTCTCCATGCCATCTCCTCCCTCACCAAAAAAGAATAAATAAAAAATCAGGACATGGAAAAAGGAACGAATATTTATATTATGCTGTGGAGAATTCTAGTATCCACTTCTAACTTCGAAGAATAATCCTGAAGATGAAAGATGCAGATGAAGGACCAGACCCTGTTCGGCAGTCACATGACATACAAAGAATTATTTCCAAGGAAATGGATGTCTAGGAAGTAATTTGAATTTAAGAAAAGATTTCTACGTGCCGCCCAGGTCAATGCAGAGTTTTATCAACACTGGCAGAGCTTGCAATGAAGAAATTAGCAAACCTGGAAGAAAAAGCACTCATATATCATCCACTGAACTATGACTAGGTAGATCACTAGGTTAACTGCAGTGAAAAGTGTTTCCAGTTAATCCGCACTGACCCCTAACCACCTAACGCCCAGGACATTCCTGCTTATTGAATGAAGAGAAGGGGATTGAAATTATGTCAAAGAAGAGATATACCAGGATCACGAAACCCAGTTATGGCAATCAACAAAGAGACATAAAGAAGTAAATGTTAAGCATGTCCATAAGCTACAAATTAGAATAGAGACTCTCTAGATTAGACATCGATTGATTTCTGAAGGAATCCTGCAAGGTAGGCTGTGACTAAACCAAAATACATGAATTGAGAAGAGAGATGGAAAGAAAGGATCACAGAGGACAGAGAGGAGGTATTTGAAGATTAATAAGAATGACTAATTTTCCAATTTTGTGTGTATATAAACACACATCTGTACTTAATTAAGATACACACGGAACAATGTAAGAGATGCAAATAATATAATCATCAAATGAGAACAGTTCATAACCTCTTTAAATCCCAACCCAACACTTGGAAAAGTCAAAACAGACTTTTTGTACTTTCAATGACAGAAGTTCTGTTAGCACCATAGGCTGCTACTTCAGTGTTGTTCCAGAAGTGGTCATGTTTGCATGAATTATAATTAAGAAATTGGAGGAATTTTTTGCACAGTCTAGCACAACTGACAAAAAAACCACCACAAATAACTTACAGTGCCACATTAGTCCTAAATGCTGCAGATTTGACTGCAAGGGGGACTCTAATGCAACAGATAACTACAGAGACAAGAAACTGAAGATTAAAAGGCAAAAAAATAGACAGGAGGATGGGGGGGGGCTACTAGTTGGTAGTTTCATATCATAACAACACGCACTTTTAGAAGTAGAGAGCAAAAATCAGTGGGACCAAACTATTGAGACACAGACATGGCATGCTGCAGACCAGAGGGAAAAAAATGGGCCCAGGAGAGTTTAAAAAAGGGAAGTGCCAGGGAACACAATCTGCCTGATGTCACACTTCCAAGGCCTTGTCGTGGGCCTAAGAACACTGCGTGCAAGCGCGCGGGTCTGTGCACAGCTATAAAACAGAAAGCAGTGGTGAGAGGCAGCAATTACAGGAGCACCAAAAAATCAGGAAGGAAAAGAAAAGGGTTCAGCCAGAAGGAAGAGTGTCTCAGAGAAGGACAGCAGTAACCAAGAGGAAGTCTTTCCTCGACAGCAACAGGACAAACAAAATGTGGGAGACTGGTTTAGAGATCACAGTTGACATCCTTTGTCAATCAGGCCACAGTGGCATGGCAAGAAAGGCATTTTCTAGGGTATAGTAAGTATGAGGTTGGCCAAAGCTCTGTTAGAAAGAAAAACTGTGAACTATCAGGGACCTTCAGAAAAAAAAGGAGAGACTTGGAGTAGTCATTAGGAAATCAATCTGTGCAGACAGGGCTAGGATGCTAACTCCAATCACAGCACCAATATAAACAGTCTTCTTAATAACGAGACAATTTAATAAGCATGGAGCCCTGATGGTATGCTGAACATTAAAAAGAGTGATGTTTTCATTGCTTACTGTTTCAGAGTAGCATGAGAGCCAAGCTTTCAGAGGAAGGTGAGTCTGGGCAATCTCCTAAGATCTGCACGTTTCTTTTATGGAAAGGATTAGGACTAAGCTTGTTCACACTGCTCAAAATATTTGGCACCTGAGAAATGACTCTCCAGTATGAATACCTAAACTTGCAGCCAGCACAATGTAAGAGGTGCAGAATCTTGTTTCAAACTGCAATTGGGATTACTGTTGGGAGCAATGAACTTTGTGTAACAGATTCTCAGTGGGTGGGAGAGCCCCAGTATGCAGGACTTCCTGAACAGACTAAAAGTCAAGGATGACTTAGACTACCTGATGGATGTTGGCAAATTGTTTCTTTATTTTCAAAGACACTTCTGTCATTTGTGCCAAGATCTGAACTTTATTTTTGGATCCAAAAAAATCACCTTTGGGTTGAAAAGACAAAACACAGGTTTTGCTCATGGCCTAAAACAACATAACCAAGATTTATGAATTGTACCCATCTGCTTTTGGTAGGAAACTGACTTTGCAAACAGAAGAGTGGTTACCTGCACTTCAGTTTTTTCACTTGGCTTCCCCTCCAGCAAAGAAGCATAGAAGAAAATGGGGATGATAGCCAGATGCTCCCACTGTTCTCAGAGCACATAAACCAGAAGACAGTCAGTTGTGCTGTAAAGAATGACTATGAATATAAAGATACTCCCTTATCTTGGCTTTTCATTTTATCTTATTTTTGGCTTCCAAGAGAGTAGAGTGTGGATTAGAGAGCGAAGCGTAGTTTAGAGAGGAGGTCTTTGGGCAACTATACCACACTTCCCAACTGGAAAGCAGCTAAAGAGGGATTTTTCATCTGAAGGCTTTTATTTTACTTCTGACAGGAAGTCATTAAATATAATGATCCCTTCCTTTCCCTTAAAGGACCACTTCAGGATCAGTGCCAGGATAGAAATGGTAAATTAGGAATTTCTTCCCAAAGAAAGTGGCCTCAAATTACTCTCTCTCATTACTGCAGTGATGAGCTTCAGGGTTTGACAATGTTATGAATTACTCTAGCACACTGGAACAGCCAACACTATTGGGGTTATTCTGATATTATTAACACCGACAAAGTGTTCCTTGAAAATATCCCCCAGCACTTACATCCCGACAGCTTTATGGAAGGGAGTGAGAGGTATAAAACCCAAATGACTGACAGCTAGATGATACCGGCACTGCTCTGATCCATTTTAAGACAAGGGTGCTTCTCTTTCATTCCTTGCAAAGAAATTTCAGCCTGTGTTAAAGCTTCCTGCTGAAGATGAGAATGTCACAAAACCCCCCATCCCAGTATGAAATCAGTGCAAGGACATCAAAGCAGAAGAAACCAGAATGAGTGTCTGCAAAGAACAAAGATTCTTGGGAAAATTCCTGACTTCCTTTCAGACCATGGATAAATTGATTAAACACTAGTGAAACAAAGTAGTGCCTGAAAGAAAATTACTGGGGATGATTCCTCCCACCGTTCCTGAGCTACTTCATTTGGCAGGCAGTAGGGAAACAAAACTGGATGCATTTCTGCATATATCTGGAAAGTGTCTGTATGCATGAGAAACAAGCACACCAGAAACCCTGGATGCAAGCAAAAAGAACTCATTATTGTTGAATTCTCTGGATATCTCAACTCAAGCTCTTACGTTTGTTCAAGAGAAAATAAAACCATCTTCTATTAGATTGAATTCATTCACAGAGTGGTTTGAGGCTGGAAGGGACCTCTGGGGGTCATCTTGTCCAACCCTCTTGCTCAAGCAGAGACACCCAGAACAGACTGCCCAGGACTATGTCCAGATGGCTTTTGAATACCTCCAAGGATGCAGACTCCACAACCTTCCCCGGCAACCTGTGCCAGTGCTTGATCACTCTCAGTCAAAAAAGCGTTTGTTGATGTTCAGAGGGAATCTCCTGTGTTTCAGAGTGTGCCCATTGCCTGTGGTCCTGTTACTGGGAAACAGTGAGAAGAGCCTGGTTGTGTTTTCTTTGCACTGTCCCTTCAGGTATACTTACAGACATTGATAAGATTCCCCCTTAGCCTTCTCTTCTCCAGGCTGAACAGTCCCAGCTCTCAGTCTTCCCTCACAGGTCAGACCCTACGCTGCCTTCATCATCTTCATGGCCCTTCGTTGGATTCACATCTCCATATTCTCCCCACTGCTGGGGAGCCCAGAACTAGACCCAGCACTCCAGATGTGGACTCACCAGTGCTGAGTGGAGGGGAAGGATCACCTTCCATGTGCTGGCAATACTTTGTCCAGTGCAGCCCAGGGTATCATTTGCAAGAGCAGGTTTCTGGCTCACGTTCAACTCTGTGTCTATCAGGACCCCCATGCCTTTTCTGCAAAACTGGTGCTGCAGGAGTCCAGCCCTGTTCCACTGCTACTTACCTTTGGAAGTTCTTTTGGAATCATGAGAAAAGCACTCACTCTCTGGTATGAGATCATCAGTTTCATTAATTACTCACTCTAACCAGGCCCTTACCAAAGAATTATAAAAGAGACTGCATATCCCACTAGAGCCTCCCTAAAGATCAGTGCTTAACTACTGTTGGCCTGCGGCTGGAATTTCTTGACTGGCAAAAGGTCACTCCAGACCTGTCCACACAAGGGAGAAAAACGAGGTTTCTATTCCTCAGCCCTCAAACAAGCAAGCTAAGATGAACACCAGACAGCCTTAGTTCTTTGCTCCCAGAACACCAGCCAGCACACGAGCCAGCACAATGAGGAAAACAAACAACATAAGGTCAAGAACTTGTGCAATTTTCTTCTCTGTTGGCCCCCAGTAAAAGCCTGAATCACGACAAGTCCTAAAGCAAACCTGTCTCTGCCCTCAGTGCAGTATATCTACGTGGAGTCCCTTACATAAGGCAGCTTGCAAGGTGACAAAATGCAGGCACTGCCTGAAAGGTTCTTTAATTCCACACAATTCCTACGCTTTCAGTGCACACTCTTTTGGCATCCAAAAATGAGCTACCAGACCAAGCATGAGTTCCTTGACTCCCAGTACCCACCAAATGCAGCACACCTGCAGTTTCTGTACATTTAGATCGTACTTGGACAGCTCATCCAGCATCTCATGATAACTTTTCAGCTGCTAACAGCCTGAAATTGTAGCTGTAATTAGCAAATTATCATCCACAGGAAAAGATCAAATACTTATTTGAGTAGTACTGTTCTTTTTTACATATGATTGTCAAGAGCTCCCACTGCCCACCTGGTACTCCACTAGATATCATCCTAGTGGAGGAGAGAGTAATATGGTAAAATCACTAGTGCCATTGCAGTCTCCCATCAGTGCTCAACAGAGCTCCTTCTAGAGCTCTCACAAAATCACACATCTCAAAATGTCCTTTCTGTGGCAGCTCCCTCTGAAGAAGCCTCAACTTCGCTGCATCAGGAAGTCGCAAATGATGCTGTAAATACTAGAAGTGTCCCAAGCATTTCCAAGAACCCCTATCACCACAACAGCCAGTCACCGTGTCAGTAAAAGCCACTGCTTCTTTGCAAGCAGAGGATGAACTCCATTTTAGCTACAGTAATGAGAAAGTGTGACAGAGCATGCACAACACATGCACTCTGAGGGAACTGCACAGTCAGAAGTAGATAGTATACTCTTTTGGAAGCAGATATCGAGATGTTGAAGCATTTAGATTGCTCTCCACCTAGGAATGGCTTTGACAAGAGGTTAATTTCAACTTGTGTTATTAAAAAAAAAAAAGCACCATGTAACCTGCCATAGTGCCATAACCACATCTGAAGTATGCAAGCTAGAATCTGTTGCTGTATCCTTCTATATCCCAATATTTTGGGAGGGCTGGGTAGAGAGTAGTTGTTGTTGGGGCACTGAATTTCTACTTTACTGTCTTCTGCTCAGAGCAAGAAGGGTTTTAAATTTAACCTGAGGCATGATGGAAATGGAAAGCCAGTTCAGTTCCTAGGACACTAGTAAGGCAGGCTTCATTGATAGAGCACTGCAAGGGGGCAGGCTGCAGTGTGCTGGGCACAGGGAGGCCTGCACTTGGCTTTGAAGGTAGTCGTGGTCACTGTGATACCTCCACATCAACACACCGAGAGCACACAGTGTAATTGCCCAGCCCTGTGTCTCTGAAGAAGAGATGCAGTTATCATGCCAGTTTGAAGGTGGACAAACACCTACCACTACTGTCACCCCCCAGCATGGCCCTGTCAGCTCTAGGCAAGAGTCAAACACCTTTCAAACATCTTCCTCACAGCTTCAGCTAGAAATTCTTGCCAGCTTCCAAGGTAGGGACCACAGCTTTGCCAGCAAGTGTTCCAGCAGCGTGTGGAGTCTGCCAATGCCAGCTGAGACTCCCAAATGGGCTTCCTAACAGCTGAGCCTCTCCCTGCCAGCTGGACTCCAGAAGAGGAAAGCAGTCAAACAAACATTCAGAGAAGGCTAAGAAGGTGGAATGTGAAACAGAGCACAAATTTCAGCAGTGTATTTAGCAGTTCGGCAGCCAAGATTTCAAATGTCTTCCTTGCACCATGGCTAGTGCCCTCTGCTGCTGTAAGCAATGCTCACCTCCAAAGGACAATCACCCCAAGTAATTGCATACACCTATTTCTTCCTCTTCATGCATCTGAGAATCTGGGATTTGAAACTAAAGGCAGAGAGACACCAACTGACTGCTTTGCATTCTTTTATAGTTCACACCAGGTGTGAGGAAGGGAAACAGAGAAACAAGCTGTGTACTTCTTACAAGACCTAAAGACAGTGCTACATCCTTCACGGAGCTCAACCTGCCAGGTGCTCCTGCCTGCTGTGTGTGTGGTAGCCAAGGAGCTACCAAGCCACAGGAGAGTGAGCAAGACACGGCATTAGGGCTGATGGGGTGCAGGGATTGGGAATGGCTCTGCAGCACGGGCAAAACGGTCAGAAAGGTCTCAAGACCCATAAAAAAAAATTGGCTTAATAAAAATTATAATGTTCAGCACAAAGCTCTGCCACAAAGATGAGGGAGATGGAGAAAGAGAAGCTGATTACTATACTTCACTTGGCATTCACAACACAAAACGTGGTACTTCCAAATAGCACCAGTATTGAGTTGCACCTAGAAACCCAACGCTGGCAATTACAGCTGTATTCTCTCGTCTCTTTCTTCCCAAGATGAAACTATACTCAGTGTCACAAATGACCGAGCTGGCATGAAGAACATCAATCATGTCACCAGAGAAACAAGAGGGAATTTTACATCTATTCATCAGTGCTGTGTTTCTCAGGAGCAGATAAGGATACATTTTGGAAAAGCAATATAAATGTACTCCTTTAAGGAGAACACTTTTGTTTCCTCCACCAACGGAAAACCCCATGCTGTCAGAAAGCTCTTATCAGTAATCCAACATTCAATGCGAAAGAATAAATACACCTTTTTTTCAAAGCAACACTGAAATTGAGTTATAGATTCACCTTAATTACATTTCATTAAAAAAGACCCCAAAAAATAATTCTACACACTGGATCTATTTCAAGGAACTAGAACATTCAGTTTTATGTCTCATCACATCTGAATAAAGGAGAAAAAATAGTTAAAATAGGACAAGGATTAAGGCAAGACTTAGTAGCCTTGACCAAATCATACAGAAAGCTTGTGGCAGAACTGGAAGCCAGCCTTAAATCTGGAAATCTAACTCAACTTACCGTAATGCAATGCAACCTTCCAGTCCACTTTGCCTAACTTAAAGTCACATTAAACGAAAAAACAGTTTTACTCTGTACATTTACTTTTAGTAGTACATTAGGACGATTGAAAGAATGACAAATGTCTTCAGTGCTGCCAGTGCTTATAATTCTATTCTGACTTCAGTTCTCTAGAGTGTTTTTCTTAAACATGTAGTTTCTGGAGCTGTGTAATGACATGAAAATTACAGCAACAAAAATTGCTTAATAGTTACCCAGGATAGCAAACACAAACTGGAAAGACTCAGAAACCAGATGGCTCATAAATATGTTTGTTTTAATTTGACGATTTTTAACCCTATCTCGTGATGCGAAACCTGAGCTTGGAGAGTTTAGGTATTAGAAAAACAGTGCTTCCTATACATTTACCCTTCATCAAGCTCACAAAGACTAAGCAAAGTTCTTTCACCTGCCACTTCTCACCAGCTTTGTTTCTTGCTCCTTGTCAGTAACATTATTAATTGGGCTCTTGCTTCTTGTCAATCCTCATTCTTACTGCGATAAAACAGTTTTATCAGTAATGAAATAACTTCTCTAGCTTACTCCACTTGTTCCCTGGTACTGCAGTGAATGTAATAATTAATTAAATTAAAAAATAATATTAATTAAAATTAATTGATTAAAAAATAACTATTAGCTAAATTTACCATAGCTGATAGCCTGTACAGTCACATGCCACATAAGTTGCTGCAAAATGGTAATCTATATATTAAATATATAATTAAAATATTATCACAAACAATCATGAGCAGACCCCAAGTATTATGCAGTTTCGCATAACTGCATCCACTGAGGAAAATGTGGAAGATAGCTTTTTTAAAGCAAAGGTGTTTTCTCATATCTTTTCAGGTCCTAAAATAAGTGAAAAAAAATATTCACCATCAGAAAAAAAAAACCCTTGGATTTTTCCTTTCATTAATTTTCATGCAGATACATGCAGGAAGGCACACAAGAGAGGAAAAAAAATATTTGGGAATTACAATGGGAAGAAATAAAAAAAGCTACGTCCTGTCCAAAACTTACCAGGAAATCAAAAATGAAAATAGCTTTTAGAGGGGAAGCTAAATGCTTGTGTCTAATCAATCTAGCACAGCTCTAGATGAGTTGAAAAGAGATCTGCAAAAGTCTTTCATTTTTCTATCCACCTGAATAGCCAGAATACAAGCCCTTTTGAAAAAACTGATTAAACGCCAGTTTGCTTTATTCACCTCGTTTTGCTTATAATTAATTCACACGCTTATTTTTGTAAATTTCACTGACTTTCAGATTTCTTCTCTAGGACTGCAACAGACTAACAAACACAAACTGTCAAACTCTGGGGAAGTTTAAACTCTTCTAAGAATCTAAGCATTCTGCAATGACTATGCTATCAGGGCTTGTAAGATTCATAAAGTCCAGTGTCTCATCAAAATCTAGGCTGAACTGTTAGCCTGCATGGGGTTAAAGAAAGCTTCTTTCAGAGGGTTTAAATACTATTTGGGCTCCTGTAGTGATAGTCAACACAGAAAATGCTCCCATTGTGAATTACGTACTTTAAAAGTGTTCCTCATGTAAAGAGATCTGGACTCCAGCACAGTACACATCAAAATGCCATAAAGCAAACTCTTAAAACATGTTAAAGACCAAGGAAATTTCAAGTGGTGGTGCTTTTCTATGATTCTATTTGCTGAAGACAAAATAGCAGTTACGGATTAATCACTCAGAGCTCAGTAGGAAAAAAAAAAAGTTATAAATAGCAGATACTTGGAAAATTAAAACTGCAGTGAAATACAAAAACAGAAACAGAAAATGAAAAAAAGATCAAGATATCTCAGGTGTTAGAAGTGTGTAAGCATAATTATCCATGCTTCTTACATTGTCTAAAATATTAGTCATGACATCAGTGTGTGCAAAACTGCCAAATTAACTATTCACTGAAGCAAAGCAGTTTTTCAGTTCGGTTCAAGTTTGAATTCAGCTTTGCCTGAGGTTGATCAAGTTCAGGCTGACAGCTGCTAACCATTTTTTTGGTAATCCCAAACCACACTGGCTGGGCTCACAGTCTCCACTGGAAAAGAGTTCTTCCATCCTGCTTCTCTTTGCAGCCTCATCCTCCCATCCTCTCCGTGTATCCCCCCAGTCTCCTCCTGCTTCCCTAAGACCAGGAAAGTGGAGCAGAAGTGAAGCAGAGCTAAAAAGGGAGCCCAAGTACTCAGACTTCACCCTCAGTGTGGAGAGAAAGATCTTGGTCACAGTCGCAGAGCTACCCAAACCAGCTCTGCATTGCTGAGTGGAAGCAGGCACTTGTGAGGATCCCATGGGGAAGGGGAAGCTAGATGTGAAACTGCTTAGAAGCCCACCACGGCTGGAGGTTGCTCCCATGCCAACGTCATCTCTGCTACGAGAAGCAAGATTTCAGTAAACTGTGAAACTGAACCAGCAACCTATTGGGTTCAGTTCTCACTGAGGTTCCAATATGACTGCTGTTACTGGATCAGTTCTGATTCAAGATGGGGAAAAAGGCTCCAGTTTTGGTTTCATTTGGCTCCTGCATAGCACAAAAACCTCTTTACCACGACAATGCAGGAACAGTCACTTACCCCCTGCACTTCATTCTGTGCACCAAAACACCATCACAACTCATCAAGTCACTTACTACTGTGACTCCCACTCAGTTACTTTATCACTCCCATATTTTTAATATACAAATATGTTTCTCCGTAAACATAGACACAGGGGAGAGATGTGGATGCTTTAACCCCAGAAATTTTGGCTGTTTATGCCCTCAAACACATGCTGTGCTACAGGCTGGGAAAACAACCCTTAAGTGAGCAACTCAAATGCATGAATAAATGCATCATTCTTGGCTGTTATGCCAAAGCTTATGGGATTTCAGATACCAATTAGCTGAAAATCTGTGATGTCTTATTAACAGACATGACTTTCCTATTACATAGGGCAGAAGTTAAGCTGAGTTGCAAGGATAGATCTGTGCTTTTGGAAAGACTTCAGCTTTTAATTCTATACTTCAGTCTCATTCTTGACTACCTTTAATTCTGATAAGCCTGCTGTGTCAATAGGTGGCCCTGATTTTTAAAGTCAGTGCCATTGCCAGGGTGTTTCTTTCCTTCATGTAGAGTAGAGTAGAATAGTTCAGTTGGAAGGGACCTACAACAATCATGTAGTCCAACTGCCTAAAATAAATATAAAGCTGATTAGAAATCTTATCAAGATTTCCACTGACAAGTAGAAGAAAAGGTTCTACAGGATTGTGCAGCTTCATGTTTTCCCAGCTGGTTTTGTGCTTAAAAGCACATACAGAAAACCAACCTGAAATTCTCCTAAAAAGATAAAACCTGGCCTGCGCATGAGCATCTTACTGGAATTCCAACTTCTTTATTTCCTCAGTATACATGACAGAGCTGCTTTTTCTAGGTGAGGAAGACTGAAAAGTCATCTCTGTCCCCCTTTCTCTCTAAAATAAATATAAAGCTGATTAGAAATCTTATCAAGATTTCCACTGACAAGTAGAAGAAAAGGTTCTACAGGATTGTGCAGCTTCATGTTTTCCCAGCTGGTTTTGTGCTTAAAAGCACATACAGAAAACCAACCTGAAATTCTCCTAAAAAGATAAAACCTGGCCTGCGCATGAGCATCTTACTGGAATTCCAACTTCTTTATTTCCTCAGTATACATGACAGAGCTGCTTTTTCTAGGTGAGGAAGACTGAAAAGTCATCTCTGTCCCCAAGTAATCCTGGTTCCGTTAGTCCTCCTGGGTCCCATTGTGCTGGTATCACACACACTGGAAGAAGCTGCAGTGTGGAGTGACACCACTTTGAAGAAAGCTCTTAGAAACAGCACACCTGAGGGAGGCCAAATGCTTCAGTGAGACCCTGCCACTTTCTCGGGAGCTGTCATCCTTTAAGCAGCGCAGAGACCTGGGGAGGTCTTGATGCCACTTTTGCTTGATTGTAAAGGTCCTACACCCTGAGCTCCCCTCTTGCACATTGGGCATAAAAAGGCAAGAAGCTGGCATTCCCCAGGCACAGGACCTCTGACCCCTAATGGTGCTGAACCGATCACAATATGAACACCAAAGGCTCTACACGTTCCTCCTGCGCACACATAACCCACCAGTACAATCTGTCACCACTCTCACAAGGGATCTCAGTTCTCCCTGTTCACTCAGAGCACATCTGTCAGAGCAGCTGCAAGCCACCTCTTGTGAAACACCTCATCTCACCACTTTGCCAAGCTGGCCTGCTATCTCACCTGCCACAGGTTTCCAGCTTTGTGCACACCCTGTCCTGCTGACAGCAGGCCACATCAAAGCACCGTTTGTTACACGCCGGGAGAGGAGAGAAGCAGAGGAGCAATTATAATGGAATGGGAGGAAGAGGAATTGTAAGAGGAAGGACTGATGCTGAGAGACAGGAAAAGACTATAAGCCTGATCCAATTAATTAAGATAATTAACGTCATTATTTTCCTCCTCTGATTTAAGCATTCAATACAGAAATCGTGCTTACTCGTAAGAGTCTCAGATAAAAGTCTCCAGATACAGAAGGCAAGATGTTGCACTGCTATAACTGTACTCCCATAGAGATCCATCAATTTGCATTAAAGAACCCCATGGATTCCTTGCTCTCCATTTATTTCTGGAAAAAGCTCACCTGCCTCTTCTCTCAGCAGCTGCTTCTGCTTTTACTAGAGATTTGCAAAAAGTACAGGTTAATTTTGCTTTCTTTATTTCTGAGGAATCTAATCCAATACCAAGCTACGAACAATAGCGCAGTAATGAACATCAGCCTGAGGACAACCACCTGCATGCACAAATCCAGATACAAATCACTATGTGGGATTATAAGATAACTGAGCAGCTTTAATACAGGATTTTCCAAGTTACTGGCAAGATCAAAAAAATTAAAAAAGAAAAAAACTGTCACTGGTCAGTATGACATTTTTTCAGAAGTTTTACAAGATTGCAAAGACCAACGTATTTCAGGGGGTGTTGAACTATAATACTCCATGTCAAAACTAAACACTTGATACTAAAGCATGCTTTAAGATTTTTAAATAAACATTTAAGATTTTTTAATAAAAGACTTCTCTAAGCAAAAGTCTGAACTAAAAAAACCCAAACATTAGAACAGCTAAACTCATTTGAATGTCTCAATATGAACTAACCAGTGCACACACAATACAAACCTCCAAAACATAACAGCTCAAAACCTAGAACCCTTTATAAAGCATTTCACTGTCACCAGATCAGCATTTTTCACTGAAATTAATTCAACATGAAAATTTCTCTCCACTCTAGTCACAGACATCACAGATGCACTTCTACAAACCAGCACAGCCAGCGCACGCCCCATCACACATTCCAGCAGACTGAAGACAAGGACCCTCCTGTGTATCTGTTCAGGGCTCTGGGGGGTGGGAGAGGAATGCTTCTGAGATATGACTGTAGCAGGGCATCCTTTTCTCCAACTTTCATCTCAGGGACCAATTAGAAACTATGAAGCTACGTAAAACTGACAGAAAGATGGCTTTCTCCTATGGCTGATCACAAGACATTGTCTTCAGCTCTAAGTAACAGTACGCACGGCTCAGTGCCTGATTTCTTCCTCTTCCACCTTAGTCTTCCCTCTTGATGGATATTTGTCTGCATGTGCTCCCTTACTGTGGGGCTCCCACATACCTAGCCTATCCTTTTCCATTGTATTTCAAAGGGTCCTCAAATTTGTAATGTCTGTGACTTAAAAAGAACTGTCTTTTTTTAATATCAAGGCACCTGCCCAATGTTTGGCTTTCAGTAACAGTCATAGTGTCTTGAATTGCATATCTGGACTGGCCACAGTTTTTGTAGACATGCTGTCATTTGCAGTAAATGACTATGGCCCCAACTCCTAAAACAAAGTTCAGGGATCATTTGGTGCTGTCATGGTTGGAACTATTTAAGTGAAAATACTGAAACCACTGCTGTACCTGTATGCTACTTTAACTGAGTGGAGGTAGGCACAAGGAGAAGAAAGTAAGAGAGAAGCTCTTCAATGAAGAGGCAAAAGAGAATGTAAAGCCCCATCCCTTCCACTCTTGGCATGCTCTCCTCTAGATAGACAGAAGGATACACGAAGCAGTAAAGCCTAAGTGAGATAGATGCACTGGTTTATTTTAAGTTGGCTTACAACAAAATGAGGTATTCCTATATAAGCATCTTCATGCATGCGTGGACTGATTAAACTTAAACCAGTTTATATTCACTCCATAAAAACCAGGACAGCTTAATTCTGAGAGGCAGTCAAACCCAAGGAGAGAAATAAAACCTTCCAGGCTTCTGAAAACAGTTTATTAGACAAATGCAAGGAGGAAGTAGCATCCAGAAACATGGCGTTCACCATTGCCATGCTGATACACCATTCCACAAACAAACAAAAAGCTGGCTGTCTTACTTTTAAACCTGTAATCAACCTCCCTATGCCTCTCTGCTTTAGAAAGGATTCAATGAAACTGAAAACCATAACTATTCCTCAGGCTGAAATTAAACATAAGATACCCTATTCTGGGACAGCTCCACTGCAAGTATTGCAAAGGGCTGTAAAGAAAGACTTGACAAAATGCCTCTACTAATATTATCTCAAGAACTGTGGTTATACTCAATAGCTAAACTCTGAGCAATAACATAAACATGACTGCACTTTTGGAAAGGTGTTTCCCAGGATGCATGTTGTGCTGTAATTTTGCAGATAGCTTGCCCTCCACACCCAGAGGCCAGAGCACAACATCTGGCCAAGCACAACCCAGTTTTTCACAGAGGAGAAAAGGACTGATGTACCCCCTCCACCAAGACCAGGTAATTCAAGGAAAATCATTCAATATGAAGATTCAAAACAATGCTGAAGAAAGAGCTGAAGAAAAAGAAAATTCTCCCATACATTCATCTGGTGGCTTTTTTCACCTTCTTCCTAGCCATCTCCTGAGACCTTAGGCTGGTGTGCAACCCCAGACTCTGAATGACTGTCAAGTTGCTTTGACACTGAACAATGCCCCTTTGTGCACTGAGTTCTTTCATGGTTTTGTTGTTGTTGTTTTGGGGGTTTCTTTTTCTGATATTTTGTTTCTGCTGTCATTCTACAATTTTCTGAATTTTCTCATAGAGTCTTAAATTTTTCACCAAAAGGAGTTCTGACCTCCTCCAGTGATTTGGCATGACAAAAATTTTCAATGGATGGGAACTCTGAAATTACCCTTTTAGGATATAGCTTGTTAGAAAGGCATATGCCAGCCAATAAAACAAAAGAAAAGCGGACCGCTAAGTTCTCTTATCACCAAGAACTTGGGCTTTCCAAATAAAGAAGGAAATGTAAAGCCACTCCAAGAATATGCTCCAGGAAAACTTCCTCAGTGGAAATACAAGTGGTTTTTTAAATAATTGACTGCAGAGTCTGAGAGCTGACCATAATAAACCAGTGAGACAAGCAACCCCCATGTGAAGATTGTGACCACAGCTACACAGTTAAATGCTCATGCAACCTGGGTAATTGAAATTATTTTTGGCAGAAGACTGGACAAAGATTGTAAAATGTATGTTTGTTTGCATTTAAGTCTTCACTTGCTCTCTCTGAAATGCACCTTTTTTGATCTCTGTTCTAACACAGACTTGGAGATACAGCAAATAGAATGACTATTGCTTACACTAACTTTACTTGCCTGTTGAAAGCCACTCCACCAAAACCACTGGGATGATACTTAGTTCTTGATGAGACCACAGGCCATAAGATGTGAGGCTGTGAGAACACACAGCTCTGCTTGCATGGGGTACACTTGCCCTGGGACCCTTTAACAGTAAAGCAACCTCCTCTCAATAGAAGCAACAGGCCAGAAAAAGCCTGAAATAAAAAAACCTTGTGCTATGCATTGGCATTTAATTGTAAATAGAACTAAATGATGAAACCTGCTTAAAAACTGATGTCCCAGTGTGTCTTTATATAAAAGAAAATATATACAGCTTTGGCATTTAGCCAGAGAATTTCACTGCACTAGCAAGAAAGAGCTGTAGCACCCAGCAACCTGTTTGCCTTATCTCCTTCGCTACTGGGAAGTAAGAAGATTTGCTACCCTGAGAAATACAGAAGTGTCTCCTGATCCTTCGCTAAGGGTCAAGATGACTTCCCTGGCTCTGCACTGGGGATACTATTCTAACTTCAGCTCTCTAAGAAATTCAGTGTGTCCTGATACAGGTTTTTCCTCTCCTAATTTTCACAATGAGTTTGCTTGCCACTGTGCACATACAATAAATGTGTCCCACTCTTACCTTCTTCTCCCATCCTTGCTTGCATGCATGTTGCCACTTCCTAACTTCTCTTCCTGTTACTGCAGCTTCCCTCCTAACATCTCCCTTCTTCTCTTCTACTGTTATTTCATTCCTCTTGCTGCATTTAAGAACCAAAACTGACAGTGACAGAGCGGCACAAAGATTCCTTTCAAAACTCAGCCTGAGAACCACACTCTAGGTAGGAGCTCATAAATCCATCTTTCATAGTCCCGATACCTTCTTCTCCCTTTATCTGTCTCCCTCATCTCTCTCCTCAGACAAAGCATCTTCTCCAAACTACACATTTTCCTGTACACGACCTTCACTACTCCTGGAGCATTACTTTCTCCCACCTGTCCAAAATAGTCCCAGAGAAAGCAATTCAGTAATCAGAGAAGCAAAATGGTCCTGAGATATAGCTGCTCATTTCATCCTGAACGCTTGTACAATGACAGCGCCTGCTTCCAGCCTAAGAGCCTCAGTCAGCAGCAGCCCCTCTAAAACTACTGATCACCTATTCATTTCAGTGAACAAAATTTACTTAGAATCAATAACCATCGAGATTTATCTTCCCATATGTCACCCACTTTATATATATTTCATGCAAGTACTTTCTGCCCCCTCTCCTTTTTTCCCCACTGTTTTGAAAATAAGGCTTTACTGGTTTTAAAGGTAAAAGGGAACGGGCAATGAAATAAGACTGAGTCCCTGGGCATAAGAAGGAGTTTGCATGGCAAGGAGGTGGGGAAAAAAAAAATAATAAGTTACTTACGGACCGTGGTGACCCACAGCAGGAGCTGTGGGAGCCGGTTCATGGCTCTGCGGGGTGCGGGCAGGTCCCAGCCGGGTGCCCGGCTCTGGAGGGGACGTGCCCGGCTCTTCCTGCGGGCTCCGCAGGAGCTCTGAGGCTGGGCTCGGGCTCCTGCTGCCTTGGAGCAGAATTCCCACCTCCTGCTCAGGAAGGCTCGCACGGGTCCTAGAGCCACCCTCCCTTCCTTCCCTCCTCCTCCCGTTTTGCATACCGCTCCTGCACCATCAGCAAATCCATAAGGCAGTTGCTTCAGATATGAACACATCCATCTATAAATTTTTCAGGCATTAGTATTCACCAGAAAAAGCTGAATTCAGCATCTTACTGGGTTGTTCCCCCTTCTCAGCCTTCCCTTGCAGCTGCCTTCAATGACACACATGAGACAGGCTCACTGTCTGGACCAAACTCAGCTCGTGTTTAAGATAATAGAGAAGATTCCCTTGGCCTGGAAGTCCTCTCACTGACTGCCCCGAAAGATAAATCAGAGCTATTTACACAGCCCAGATACCCCCCTTTCTTTCCTTAACTTCACTTACAGCCACTTAACTCCTGAGCAAGAACAGCCTTAGCTGGTGAGACAAGGAACGGGGACCAGCAACACAGCGAGGCGTAGGTGCTCTGCGTTCACTCTTTAATCACTTTACTTGTTAAACTCCTTTTTCTTCTGGTCTCCCAGCATTTCAGTTCCATTAGTTCACTCTGCCTTCAATTTGCTTTTCCTTCACAGGGAGTTTATTTTAAAACAGCCATTCTTTTTATAATCAGAATACATTATTTCTGATTAATTCTTCCCGAGGATGCCCTGACTCTGGATTAGGAGTGTTTTAGTCCAAATTAGCATAATTTATTGTGGTCGTGGGCTACAATAATTCAGAATGGAACTTCCTGTGAATTTAACAGGTAGTACCCGAGTCTCAAGTATCACCCTGCAGGCACTGGAAAAATTTGGACCTGACATGAATTAAAGCCCTGATAGGACTGGTGGGTTTGGCACCTTGAAGGCAGAGGCCTGCATTTTATTTTTAATTGTGGTTCATAGATTAGACTAAAAATCTAGTGAATTTACTTAACCTTCCATGAATCTTCCACTGATATCTACGAAAAGTATGCACTGCTCAAGGGTAGAATTTGCTTTTATACCACAACCATATATTTGGATCTCCGAATTTACCCTTTCTTCAGCAACATATTGCTGTTTTCAACAAATGTACAGAGGCATATTTCTGAACACAACCTGGATGATTTAGAAGAAAACAATTCTGAGGCTTTTCTCTGTGGCCACATCAATTCCAAAAGTGTGGTAGCAAGGAAGACAGGCATTATTGGTTGCCTGTTAAATAAGTTTATATAAACTGTGCCCCACGCAAAGTAGTAGACCAAGAATAATGTGTGTTCCTACCCAAGACGAGGAGGAAAAAAAAAAAAAAAAGCCTGCCAGCTTTCCATCTCTTCATAAATAACTTTCTTGGCTGAGGCTCTGGGACTGCAAAACAGGTAATTTTTTACTCTAATTGATAAAAAAATTAGAGGCACCTTAGGAATTTCTATACTTGCTTAAGGTCTCCTATGAACAGAAATGTAAAAAATCTGCATCTGCAAGGAACTGGTAGCAGCAGCAGAGACAGACAAAGTGACACTGTTTCTGACAATACTCAGCTTTAAAGCAGTTCATATTTTCCATGGTTTTCAGTTAGTTTGGCCAAGACAGATGAATTCTGAGGCTCATTACAAAAATGTGAGGCATTCTATAAAACTGAAATAGATGAATGTGATGCTTTTAAGTGGAGGCTAAAAGCAGATGAGAAGGTGACTAATCTCTGACCAACTGGCTCATTATCCAGTTTTGAGGGTTTGTGTCCTGGCTCAGAAAAGTAAACCTTGGTCTACTGGAAGGTCTGCAGCTGATCCTCAGCAAGGTAATCCACATCTATCAAGTAAAGGAAGTCACCCAATTCAGACAAAAACTGATATTCTAGGGAATCAAAGATTTTAAAGATAAAGGTCAGGAAAAACAAATGTTTCACGATGAAAAACACAAGAAGATATGCAAAATGTGAAAAAGTCAGAACAATGCCCAGCAAGCAAATGCCACTCACCAGCAGTTTGCAAGTGGCACGAGAACATGTACAGCAAGAAACAAAACCCAACAACAGCAAGGGAATGACAGCAACACCACTAATCCAGAGGAAATCTCTGCAGAAGTAATTAGGAGGAATGGACAATGCTGCATCAGCAGAGAACTGAGCTGTCAGTCTGGAAGCAACTGTGACGATTACATGCTTTTAAGTTGGGCACTGATGCACAAGTTAGACCACTGCCAGAATGAGATACCAAGAATTGAAAAAACCTGCTGGTCTTACATACTGATGCTATCTCTGGCTCAGCAGCTTGGGAACAACCTGCTGGAGCCCAGGAGTGGGAAGCAGATATGTTTATTCTATTCTTACATTCTCCTGAAGGCATCCATTGCTGTCCACTGTTGCAAACACAGTACAGAGGGCTGCATAGAACTTTGAGCTAACCCTGTAACATCTCCAAAACACTGAGATCAGGGTTGCAACACAAGTTCCCACCACACTAACAAGAAAATTCCTCAGAACCGAAGGGAGATGAGGTAAGAGCACTTAGCCACAGAGCAAGCAGAGCTCCAGCAATGGGGTCTAGTCACTGCAAGAGAGTTTTCACTTACATGTACGCTCAGGAGACAAAAATTTTAAACAGTGGAAAATATTCCCCATGAACAAGAAGGAAGCATTGCAGAGGTGGCTGATACCAAATACATTTCTATGTGGGATGCAAAGCAAAGCAAATGTTCACCTGGCTTCAACACCTTCTTTGGGAGATACTGTTCCCTTTTGGACTGTGCATTTCATAGAAAGATACAGCACATTTCTGATACCATGTACAGTACAAAAGCCTATATCCTGACATTTTGCTTAAAGAAAAATACAAGAAAAATGCAGTCAGAGATGTCATAAACCTTGCATGGAAAAGAAGCTGTTGGGCAAAAGCTAAAGAAATACCATGCAAATTCCTTATGATGGAAATAATACCCAGCAGAGCAAGGTGAATGTGGCAAGATGATATAGACTGGCCAGACTAAGATGAAGGGGTACAGATTCATTTGAAACATGAAGTGTGTAAGGAAACATGTGCTCAGTGAACCTGCTTCAGCATTCTGAACGCTGCTCTACAAAACTGTCTAACAGACAGAGGATTTAACTGCCACAAAAACATGTGGAAATCTGAAGGCATTAAACAAAGATGGCCCAATCAAATACATTGTATCTAAGAGAAAAATTAACTTGCCCTTGCATTCTTCTACCAAGGATATTGCTAATTTTTTCAAAGTTGTATAGTCAGTCTTGGAGAGCAGGCCATTATCCATAAAAGAAATTGGGTGTGAGTGTACATAAATAAAGAAAGAAGCTTTGGCTTTACTCCATAGCCATTAAAGCTTCATGTCTTCATGTATGGAAGAACTGTATGAGCTAAAACTGATCATAAAACTCTTTACAGCCTAAGGGACCTGGCAATTCTCAGGCTAACCTTTCCCACAAGTAAAAAGACTACAGAACTATTTTGGTTTCAAATATATGATTGCAATGTTGCGTAAAAACTAAGCAGGACCTGATGATGGTTAGACACATGGTCTCTGGAGTACTTGACAAAAGAGCTATGAAGCAAAAATACCCATAACTAGATTTTATATTTGTTACACATGCAAGCTGTTTAAAAAAAGTATCTATCTGGTGTCAGACAAAATGTAAACTTTTGCTGCAGACATTTCTGGGGGAAAACCCCTGCAAAAAGTAATTGTGGCCAGTGCCACAGATAACACTAGATGCTCCAAACTGTTGATAATAACGAATAGACTGGCTTTACACCTTAAAATTATACTAGGTAATAAGGGGTTACATTTGATTGTTAAATGTAACTTTGTTTCAATGCATATGAACTCCTCAGACATCAGAGAAAAAAGTGTTACAAAGAACACACAGTGGGTTTAGAGATTTAAAGCCTAGAAGTAGAACCAATGATATTTTACACCAGCCTCAGATAAGCAGCAAGGTTGAGGAACTAGTTGTTATGCTTGTCACACAGGCTAGAAGGAGTGGCAAAGACGTAGGTAGTATAAAGGGGGTAAAAAAAAAAAAAAAAAAAAAGTAATCCCCCCCAGAACAAAGTTAGGCATAGATTTGTCACTAGTGGTTGGGAGAAAACCAACTTATTTGTGTCCCAAACTGTCAAATTCATTTCTATGTACTAGAAAATATATTAAAATAGAATATAATAGGACAGGACTATTTCAGATGGAAGGTACCTACAATGATCATCTAGTCCAACTGCCGGATCAATTCAGCGCTGACCAACAGTTAAAGCATGTTATTAAGGGTGTTGTCCAAATGCCTCTTAAACACTGACAGGCTTGGGGCATCGACCACCTCTCTAGGAAGCCTGTTCCAATATTTGATCACCCTCTTGCTAAGGAAATGCTTCTTAATATCCAGTCTAAACCTCCCCTAGTGCAGCTTTGGACCATTCCCATGCATTCTATCATTGAATACCAGGGAAAAGAACTCAGCTCTTCCCTCTCCTCTTCCCCTCCTCAGGGAGCTGTAGAGAGCAGTGAGGTCGCCCCTCAGCCTCCTTTTCTCCAAACTCGACAAACCCAAAGTCCTCAAAGGACAAGTTGTTCCTCATAGGACATTCCTTCCAGCCCTTTCACCAGCTTTGTTGCGCTCCTCTGAATACATCTGAGGACCTTCACATCCTTCTTAAATTGTGGGGCCCAGAACTGTACACAGTACTCAAGATGAGGCTACACCAAGCCTGAATAAAGTGGGATAATCAACTCTCTTGGCCATCTGGTTATTCTGTGTTTGATGCACCCCAGCATACATTTTGCCCTGCTGTCTGACAGGAGTCATTTATGCGCGTCAATACTATCCCTGCTGTATTTTAGAGTACCTGCATTAGTAATGTCTGTCAACAGGACACCTTTAATGCACCTGAGTTTTAGCAGTTTGCAGTGAGGCACATACTAGGCATGTCAGTACAAGTCCCCGTGATTGTAGTGCAGCTTTGGACCATTCCCATGCATTCTATCATTGAATACCAGGGAAAAGAACTCAGCTCTTCCCTCTCCTCTTCCCCTCCTCAGGGAGCTGTAGAGAGCAGTGAGGTCGCCCCTCAGCCTCCTTTTCTCCAAACTCGACAAACCCAAAGTCCTCAAAGGACAAGTTGTTCCTCATAGGACATTCCTTCCAGCCCTTTCACCAGCTTTGTTGCGCTCCTCTGAATACATCTGAGGACCTTCACATCCTTCTTAAATTGTGGGGCCCAGAACTGTACACAGTACTCAAGATGAGGCTACACCAAGCCTGAATAAAGTGGGATAATCAACTCTCTTGGCCATCTGGTTATTCTGTGTTTGATGCACCCCAGCATACATTTTGCCCTGCTGTCTGACAGGAGTCATTTATGCGCGTCAATACTATCCCTGCTGTATTTTAGAGTACCTGCATTAGTAATGTCTGTCAACAGGACACCTTTAATGCACCTGAGTTTTAGCAGTTTGCAGTGAGGCACATACTAGGCATGTCAGTACAAGTCCCCGTGATTGGGGACAAAAGGTCAATAGAAGGTAGTGTCAAAATCATAAAGCACCTACTAATGAAAAATGATAGAGTCCATATTCAGCACTCTTAAATCAGAGCATGGCACCAGAAAAGCATGGCTTGTCATGGGCTGATGTTTGATTCAGTGGAAAATTGAACACGAAAGTGCCTGTGCTACTAGAAATGGATGTCAAGAGCCCCCTTGGGGACTTGTAGATATCTAAGGAGACAGATAAGAAAAAACAGCAATCCCAAAATTACTTGGAGTACGCGCCATTTGCCCAAAACAGAAAGTTCATAACTATGAAGGCAAAACAGCAGGAAGGCAGCTGAGACAGTTTGAAAGTCATGGGAGTGTGTCACACAAGAAAACCAATGGAGAAAAAGGCCACCCTATGAGTCAGTTACTGTGTAACAATCCCAGGAAACTGTGCTTTCTGACATGCCTGGCCTGTACGATTAGAATCAATGAGCCTATCAGCATCTGACAACATATATGACCACTACTTACTAAGAGCCTGTGGATGCAAAAGCACTCTTCTTTCAATAGCATCTTCAAGCTCACAAACCATCTGAATGACACACAGTTTCTTTCTGAGATCCTGGGTTTTAATCACACATCATACCCCATGGCAGTGCCTGGACCATCTGCTCTAGAAGTAACACCATGAGACTGATACAGGTGATACTTGATGTTTCCTATAAGGGCCCTGATGTCAACTAGTACAGGAGACAGGTGCGAGGGACAATCTGAGGTACTAAAGTCTGAGACTTAACTGAAAAGTAAAATTACTGGGAAAAAAAATGGTTCTGTTTTACCTCAAACCAGGACCCCCGGCCACAGAACAACTTTTCATCAAGCTGTAAGGGAGTTGAAAGAGTGGCATGGGAATCAATATTTACCCTTCTCTTAAACCAGGACACCACTTCTGGTGTTTTCACTACTTGCCTCTTTTTTCCCTCCCTCCTCTGTGATCCATTTCAGGTGCTCCATTTTTGCTTGCATCCTACTAAGATTTTGCATCCAGGTGCTATTTCTGACCCTCCAGGTCAAAGCTGAGAAACTGGATCCTTTGGATGATCCAACAGCCATAAACAGGTCTGATTTATGCCCTATTCCTTATTCATCCTTTCTGTAATGCCACTTCAGAAAATGTTTCTACGTTTCTCTGATACTGTCTTTCACTTTGCTTATTTTTACTATACTTTCTGGAAGCATTGCTTTAAAAGACTGGAAACTCTCCTGTCATGTCTGCACAGAGCTTTCTGCCTTTCAGTGCTAGACACCAGCTCTCCTTTAGGAGCAACAGGAAACTAGTTCCACCACTCTTAGACAGATTATTTAAGTGGCTTCATTCCTCATTTACCAAGAGTGTCAGTTAGAGATTTCAATTTGTTGGCCTTACACACATGAGTAAGTTAAGGCACGTCCCTGAAGATGGTAATCTTTATACTCTGCAGTTTGAAAGATATTGGAATACTTCCCAGCAACTAACGTGTATTTTCTTCATGTTGGGTGAACATTGCTTAGCTGCAACCCTTAAGTTCTTTAAGAACAATGAAGATGACTAACAATGGAGAGAATTTTCCACTGATGAATGCTAATTGCTAGTGTTTACTTTTAAAAAAATAACCCAACCATTTAAATAAGCAGTCAGTGACTATGCAGTGGCTATAAACAAAACTGGCATTTCATTAGCAATATTGGCCAAGTGGTCTTGTTGACTGACAGTGTGGATTAGGCAGGTTAAATGAGTTCAAAGAGAATTTGTATTACATGTTTTTTCTCTACGATAGAGTCACAAAATTACATGCATATTCAGGGTCAGTCATTTCTGACCCCCAACAAGTCATATTACTGTTCAAGTATTTCACATACATCTGACAGTTTCAGAGGATGTGGTGCCACCACCCTCCTATATTAATAATTTATTGGGGTTTTATGCATATTTCCAACATTCCAGCATGCTTATCTTATCTGTTGTTCCAGCTTTGGGTATCCTTGAATTGATTCCATATGTTACTACTGAAGCAGGTAAGTGTCATTACTTTCCACTAAATACTAGGCTGTTAAATGTTAACACTATGATGTCTTAAATGTTATTTTATTTTTCTTTCACAGTGTACTAAAAACATTTTTAAGGTAATCCTAAAATTAGAAGAAAAGTATCTTATAGACACTGAAGCTTATGATATAATGCATTCTTAGACATGTAAGTTAAACAAAAATTAATGGCAAATTTGTTTTATTTTTTAAAATAGTTTAATAGTCTGCTTTCAAATTCTAGTTTTGTTAAATTTCAGTAATTTATTTTTAAAAAGAGATATAATAAAATTTACTTAAGCTGATATTCACCAGTTTAAATAATAAATTTAAGATCACATTTGAATTTATATGTTCAGTATTTATACCTCAAGGCAATAAAAATAAATCACCTGAAAAATAAACCCTATGCTATAGGAATTAGTATTTCCTTTAGCTGCTTTTCACCATATAGCACTGTTTCCTCTATTGCTCATTATTTCTACCAAAAAAAAAAATCACGTTAGTCCCTTTTCCTTCAGTAGACCACTAAGTCAGACTTTAAGCCCCTTAAATGTATTATTGAAGCCCATGGATTTAGTCTCAATCTATTCCTTTAGGTCTAACAACACATATGAGATTCACCTTCTATACTGAAAAGCCCACAAAATTCTGCTTTTTCACAAGTGGATAACAGTAAAAAAGGCTAAGCCACTGATCAAACCAAACTACTGGTTCAGACTTTCTCAGTGAGAATATCAATACCAAAGCATCAGCAGTAACGCAGACACACAGTATCTGTGTGCCTGGGTTCATGGTACAGTGGAAGGCTGAGGTCCTAAGGGTGTACAAGCCCAGCTTGAAGGGAAAGTCTTTGCTTTCTCTCCCTCTCATGACTGAAAAAAAACCAACTATAAATGTGACTGACCCTGATACATTAGGATCCAAGGAAAAGCTGTTCCTGCACCTGGTGATCAAGGACCAAAAGGCAGAAAAGGACTTTCCAATGACGGTAGTAAAAAGAGGAGGGAGAGAGAAAGGATTTCATAAACTTGCTGGTTTGAACTAAGCCTGTGGGTAAGTGGCTTGTGCACTGTTGTAAGAAATCAAGGCTGATACAGAAACTTTCTTAAATACCTATTAACTTCTGTCATGTCTAAATTCCTCCAGAAATTACCCTACTATTTCATTTCTGGGCTATGAGGAAACAACTAGCCACTTCATTCTTAGGTGTGTGTCTCAATATTTATAATTGAGTCATTAGCAGTCAATCTGCTGCAACGCCATTATGTGCACAGCTGTGCAAGGAGACAGATGTGGCAGATATCAGTATTCACAGCTTGCTGAGGATCAACAGAAGGCCCAGCAGAAAGCAGTGATGCCCTTGCCAGCTCCTTGTCACTCCTACCTCTTGAGTAAGAGCAAATGTCTAGCAGTGACGCCTACCTGTTACTATTGAGAATTTCAAGGGTGCCTTTGAGGTGGAGATCTCTAGGACATCCTGCCTCAACTTGTTTCAGTGGCTCTGATTTCAGGTGATATACACACATTGATCTCAAGCCTTACAAGCTTTTTCCTCTAGAGTTTGTTAATGCCCCTGTTACCACATTAAGCACCCATCATAACAACAGTTTCTACCCAGACTGCTCATTTAGTCACCTCCTAATAACTCTATGATAGACCCCACTTTCTGCATAGATATAAAAATAAGCATTATTAGAGATTTCATTTCTGCACTAAGTCCTTCAAAATCTTTTCTTTCCTCCTGTGTTTCTTCTCCTCCTCTTTCCATCAATGGGAACAAATATTCATAGCACTCAAGAATTTTGGTGTTTAAATGTGTGGTAGGGAAAGTGCTTATTGTTCTTGCTACTTAGAAGAAAGAGGAATCTGAAGCACAGAGAGATGAACAAACAAGTTCTAAATGCATTTAGACACCTAGATAGATGACTGTTTATAGAAATAGTTCATTAATATCTATAGGATTTAGGCCTTAGAAAAGGTGAGCAATGAAAACGGACCCTTCAGAAGTTATTACTGCCAGTAGATGGAAAGACTCCTTAGATTTCTTCCAACTTCTGCCAGATCTTGAAATGAAGGGTGTTGGATTGGCAGCTTGGGAGAGAGCAGCTCTCCAGAGATGCTAGGACTGGAAAAGGTTTTACTCTGCTAGACATGCTCGAACAACATTAACATATTACAGCTTATTAACTCTTGTGATTATAAGGCACACTGGTAGAGTGACTGGCAGGGTTAGTCTTTAGGGTCCATCCAAGCACTGGCCTCTCTTCCTACCCTGTAAATCTGTGATCTTTTGTAATATATTTGGTTGTTACTGTAGTTTTTAATCACAGTCATATGTTTCACACTTTCCATTCTAAATGCAAGGCACAGCTCTGCAACCTGAAATTAAATACAGGGAGATATGTGCATGTTGGGGGTGGGGAATAAACACCTATCCAGCCATGCCACTGCGTGACGTGTCCTGCTCATCTCCTGGGAGAGGAAAAAGGATGGAAAAATGTGCATCTGTCTGCACTGAGCAGACATCAGAGGTAAATGGATGGCAGTTACTCTTCAAGTAAGTTCAAAGCCATCTTCTATGCTAATCTCTTAAGCTGTTTGCATTCCCTCTGAGGGAAAAAATTATATATATGTATACATAGAGACAGACACATAAAGGTACAGAGAATACATCGTACCTCTTACAGAATTTCCATAAAATAAGATTGGGCATTGGGTTATTTCTGGAGTCTATGAGTGCAGCTTTATGCTTGATTCCTGGCACAGTGTCACCTTTAAAACAACTGATTTTTATCAGTGTGCTTTTCTACACGCCCCTTGTAGCACTGAATCCCTAAACTGTCTGTTTTATTTACCACAATCACATGGGGCATTAGAAGAACTGTCTCTGGTGACCTCCGCAGCTTGGTACAGTCATAAAAATGCTCTCATCTACACTAAGAATTAATCCCTTACAGAGATGGTACAGCCATAAAAATGCAGCTTGGTACAGTCATAAAAATGCTCTCATCTACACTAAGAATTAATCCCTTACAGAGATGGTCTTGGATCTTGCTGTCTTAGGCCTTGGTTTCACAAGATCACCTTGGGCTCAGCTAAGTAGGTTCCATGAGCTGTTAAGCAACAGTGAATCAAATGCCTTTGCAGTATCAGAATGTTGCTTTCCATTTCTAACTATATCTCAAAATATCACTAGGCGATATTAATCCAAATATGATGAATGCAAGCAAAGCTGCTCTTATCCTGCTGACATGTAAAGTACTTTATTTTATAGAGGGCAGAGGAAAGAGGCAATCCTGATACATTTTTAAAAAAAGAAAGTGCAATTCCAAGAGAGAGACATTTGCTAAGGATTTATCTGGTCCAATAATTCCCATTTCGTTTAACATGCTTTTAGTTAATTAGCTCAGAAAGTGTAGTGACCTAATGGAAATTATCGAACCAGGCAGCATGAAATGAGTTGAAAACGGTCTACACCACGACAGAGGGAATCCCATAGAACCTGGCTGCTGCAACTTTGTGTCTTGTTTATTTTTATTCACAGTGCCTCTCCTGATTGTTTTTCCCCTCCTCCTGTATTTAATTCTTATCGCAATCTCACATACTGGTGTCATTGAGTATAGGTTGGCAGTCTTTGCCCTTGTCTTCAGAATATCCCAATCTTCACCACTGAAAATGTTGCCACATTAAGTAACTTCAAAATAACAAGAGTCCTGATGATTGTGGAACTAATTCAACTTTTCACAGTCTTGAGCAAGTCCCAAGACACTTTGATAATAAGAATTACCTTCCACGTTTTTTCAAATTCCAAGAACTAATGCTTGGAGTACTTCTGGTCTACGTCAGGTAGAGATTCATAGCCCAACTAGAGCAATGTCATACAACTTTCTTCTTGAAGTTTTACAATCTAAGTATGTCTACCTAGCTTCACCTCATGACCAGACAGGACAAAGGAAATCCCCAAAACCCATAAAACTGTAGATGAGGTGGCTGATAATGTTTTACACAGACTGGCTTCAAGACAGTGTACAATGGCAGGACTCAAACAACAAAAAGTTGTGCTACAGGAGCCTATCTATGCATAAGCTTTTATCCCAGCCAGATATAAAGGTGACTACACTGAAAATGAATCTTCAGATGTGTCTTTCCCATGACCATTATGTTAAAGCTGTAAAAACAGTGATTCTATTAGCAATGAAATACATTTCCAGTGCTTTCCCTCTCCCTGAGTTTGGGAGTGAATCAAAGGCCTTCTGGCAGGCTACCTGCATGACCTCTAGGTTTTCTGCATTCAGAATTCCTCTTAGCCAGTCTAAATAAAAATTAGCCTAGGCCAGCTTGCACACCAAATAATAGATGATCTGCTCAGTTCATATTCCCTACATTTTTTTTGTTTATTTTTCCCTTCACTTGCTTTTTCTAACTTGCAGTTTCTCTCTCTGTATTTTTCCTCTTGTTTTTCACCACAGTGCTGAGGAACCATAAGCTTCTGCTGTGTTACCTGCTGTACAGCAAACTTTTTTCTCTCTTTCCTTTTGGCATTTTTTGTATAGCTTTATATCTCCTTGTTCTTCTTAAGCTTTTAGCATTGGTTCTCTCTGATATACATTTCCTAACTTCTTCCATATTCCTTCTTTTTTCTTTTGAAATATTTTAAACAAATCCTTACATTATTATAAAGTAATCTTCTATTATGTATCTTGATTTTGGTGCTTTCACTGAGGGAGCTCAAAACACTTGGCAAGTATGAGTCTATTTATTTTCTCGAGTCTCCCCTATTTGCCATAGGAGGAAATTCAGGCAAAACCCCTGCTGTTTTCCAACTGGTCTAAAAGGATTTAAGCACTAAAAGATTCCTACTGGTCTTTATTTGGAGTGGGACACCCAATTTCTAGCTAGAGGCAGCTTGGGAGCTAGTTCCGCATTTTCATCCAGACATCATTCCTTCTTCACAGTTGGCTAATCATTATTTTTCACAAAGGAAAGCCCACTTAGAAATAAGCATTTCAGAGAACACTGTCTGATGTCTTCAACTGGTACTAACTGACATTGCTACACCAACAAACATCATAATGATTTACACCAAGCCTTTGATGATCCCATCCCAATACAGTGGCACCTGCAACCCTGACTAGGCTTCAAAAAAATCTAGACGGAATATTTTGGGTTAAAAGTGTGAAGACTTTTAAGAACTGCAAAAAAAAACATGACCCAGAGAGAAGTCCCTGTTTTGAACACTGCAATATACCAGCCTAAAAGTGCACACAGAGAAGCAGATAAAATAAATGTTTTACAGAATAAAATTATGCAGGGCAGCGTGATAAATTCAAGCTACAGAAGGCAGCCAAAAGGAATAACAGCTGCTGCAATTCCATCTGTCCATGTTCTGCAGAGTACACAGGTGGGGTGAAAGGCCCGTTTATTGAGGTGAAAGTAGCAAGGCAGCCACCAAGCAGTGCTGGTCCTGGGGAAAAATCCAGGCTACATAAATGAAGGCCTGGAGCATCCACCACAGATGTGGTGCAGCTTGTCAAGTATGCCTCTGCTACATGGAGTTCACCAGATGAACCAACCAGGTGGTTGGTTGTTACAGGGCTGTCAATATTTCATTGACATTACACTGAATGACACAGAACTTCAGTCTGACATACGATAGTTGTTTTCACGCAGTGACAGAGAACTTCATTTTGACATACAATAGCTGTTTTCATGGCTACTGAGGACACTCATTTTCCCTTTGACGAGGAGCAGCATTATAGCAGCAGACAGTCTCTGTATACGTTGCTAGTAAACTACAGGCTGTATCACATGACTCTATGCTAAATAAGCTGTCAAGAAAGAGCAAGGTACTCAGTTTCATGACTGAAATCCTAAAGCTTTTCTCAGCTGATCCTTACATGTTGTCAAAGCTCTCCCACAGCTTTATGCTGTGTTAGAGACCCCTCATGGCCCTGTTATTCTGGCTGGGAGAAACTGCCCTACGTGAGCGTACATTCCCTGTGGATCCCGATTCTTGAGTTCAGTGTGCATAACATGAGATAGGCTTTCTTGAAAATAAATACAAAAATAAAGATTGGAATGCAATATAATGACTGACAGTTGATCTATCTGTCTTTGTTTACATACACAATTAATTCAGTGAAAACTTTCAGGGACCCACCTTCTACTCCATGATAATTCCGTACTGCAGCAACTTTCCATCTCATCAAAGGCTAACTGGCAGCATTCTTCCAGTGAGCTGCAAACACCGACCATTGTCCTCCATTGTAGGCCTCCAGTGTTCAGAGAAAAGACTCTCCTAAACCAGTGGAAAACCAACTATTAGTACAGATTACTGTAACATACTCTTATGGTAAGTCATTACAACCTGGCATCTCTCTTGAATTACAAAAGACACCAGTAACTACATTTATATTTCAAGTGCTTGGTGAACATAATGACATATGTTTATATTCTGCATGCTTATTTTACCAAAATGAGATGCTCAAGCTCATGAAATAAATTCCAGAATTTTCTATCACACCAGAAAAAGACTTGTGTCAAAAAGAAAATGTAGCTGGACATAAGGCCAACTTCTGTTGTAACTTCTGTTTTTTCATTATTTTCTATTCGACCAAATTTTCAGATCTGCTGTAGAAAATGTGCGTTAAGGCTGGTTTGTGCTTTGCATAGAATAATCAGCCACAGTCTTTCACAAAAGCTGCGAATGTAAAGCAAGAAATCATTTGGCCAAGAGTCAAATACTCAACAGGTCTATCTCCTCAGAGAACAAGATGCCTTGCACAAGACATGCTTTGGCAGAGATTCCATCTATCGCCAACAAAAAATATTTTTCAAATTTTCATAATCTTGACTTTATAATGGAGTTACTGTGTGTTCCCTTTCAAGGACCAGAAGAATTCAAGGCCATACACCACCACCCTGCACCTCCTTTGAATTCTCTCATAAAGCAAAGCCTACTCTTACCCCATCTTTTAAAAAGCAACTTTCTGCCTACCCAGACATTACAGGGATCTGTATTGCAAGTTTATTTTCACTGAATTTACATTTGTACTAATAATACTCGCTAAATGTGACCATCTGACTAGTGGGAAGCAACAGACCATCATTCACGCGCAGGAATCACTAACAATAGCTTTACCTCAAAAAACTATCTGGTGTAGTTAAGTCAGGTGGGGAAGCATGTGCATTGATAAGCAAATACAGTGCTGTCTTCTGAGTTTTCAAATGGTAGGAAGAACCACAGCGGTTGGGAAATGTCTTCAGAAATGTTATCTATCTGCTCAAATGATACTTCCTCTTAAAGATACATACCCTGGGTTAAGTGTTTCCTTAAATGCTTGGGATTATATCTTCATCATTTCAATCGCAAGCACCATGCACCCACTCTCCATAGCTTCTTGATGACCTTGTCATGTGCAAAGGGCAGTGGTTTTGATACAGTATAGGTACTAAAGTTAGAAGATAAACTTAAGTACACTGTATTTCAGACCAGAATATTTAAGAAAATGATTATTCGGTACCACTTAGGCAATCACTTACAAAGGCCAAACTTTCCTGAGACTTTAGTTTGTCCAGAGGACACTGCTTCATAGTGAATGGCAACAGACAAGGAATACAGGAAAAAAAAACGTAAAGTGTTTCCTACAGAAAAGATACCTGTGACCCTGGCACCTGAATATGTAGCAAACCCACATGTCTCAAGCAATGCCAAATGATCTCCTGTAGGCCCAGCTGCAAGTCAAAGTATCTGAAGCTACAAGAGACTGAGGGGTCACATGAGCTGCTGCCTGTGGATGTAAGCCACTGAAGACCATCTCCCAAGTCATGTCTGAAGAAGAAAGCTGCAAGAATGTACTAAAGTGATATCCACTTGGTCAAGTAACAAAGATAAGGGAGGGGACGCAGATACAGTGCAGAAACTCCTAAGAGCTGGTACAGCAAAGCTTCTTTCAACAACAGCTAGTTGAAATGAGATGGCTTTGCTGAACTTTTCTGATGCTGTGTAATGCAGGACTAACTGAAACAAGGGTGAAGCTTCTCATCACCTTCTCTGAAGGTTCCTTATGTTTCACTGCAAAAGACTATAGGCACTCCTAGAATTCCTTAAAATTTACTGTGGAAAGATACGACAGTGCATAATATTTACAGAATAACAGAAGTTAATTATCTGATTCAGCACGCAAAAACCAAGGTTCCTTGTTGCAGACAAACAATTCCCTTTAGCAAGGTGTTTAAAGGGGGATTTAGGATGGATTGCATCTTGTTTTGTACAGACTACTCTTATACAGGTTTATTCACATAAAAGGCCCCTATTCTGCAACTGACCTTGGTACAAAATCTCTGTTCCCATAAACCTAATTACTGCATGGTCCCAAAAAATTGGCTTCAACAGCTGGCCATGTTTCCTCTCTAACTCCTTCTGTAGCTTCTACATCTGTAAGCTTTTCTTTTCTCACATTATAGTCTCACATCTTTTGCAATAGCTCTTGCAATGACACATCCAAATCTCACTTACCACTTAGAATGAAGCTCCAGAATTTTGGACTCCTGATACCCACTTTAGTCTCAAGGCTGGTGGTGGTGGTTTCCATGTGTCTGTAAGGAAATAAATCAAAGAAGGCAAATCGAGGTTACACTACAAGTTTGTACAAACTCACATTGCAGCTTTTACTCCTCATGCCCCTGTGTTTCCTAAGGCCAAATTTCCTTCTGATGCCATTTTTTCTCCAGCTGACAAAAAATCCTACCAGAGATGTACCCGATCTGCTTTCTTTTTCCTCTTGTGAGTGGGTTTTGTGGGAAGTAAAGGGGAGCAATTAGACTTGTGAGTTGTCTTATTTCACATCAGTAGAGGCAGAAGGGAAATCTTCTCGCAGGAGTACACCAAATATCTGATGTAACTACAATGCAGTATATGTATGTTATTTCCAAATTATTAAACTTCACACTTTATGGAAGTTTTGCACTAATAGAAAATGTAGGGTGGGTACATAGTTTTAATGCATTTATATAGACAGGCACAAAACCACACAGAGATCATAAACAACTTTTCCCAGCTCAAATGACAGTTGACAAAAGGACAGTGAAGAGAACACTGAAATAGATACTTCCCAAATCCATCCCTAATTTAGTTTGGGCATCAGGCTCCAGCTCATCATTACTGCTGTGTCTCTCATGCGAAAGCAGCAATAACAGGAAAGACGGGAAAGCTTCCGTCAGATTTTTAGTCTTTCAGAACTTTCTAACAGGGAGTAAAACTTATGCTTAAGGAAATATTTTGGGAGTTGAGGTTTTTTTTTATTAGGAGTACAAAGTTTATAAGCATTGTTTTTAGGTGAGAAAGGTGATCTGGTAATTTATTTCTTGGTAATTTTCCACTTAATACTCAGCAAAATTATAACCACATGTTCTGAATGTTTAGCATATGACAGATGGTTCTACTTTAGCTGAATCCAACTAAGTCTTATCCAGCAAGGGAGAAAAAATTACTGGGTGTTTTTACCTCTCTGCTGTCTCCAGCTTTTTCTTAATTTCTCATTGTCGAACAAGAGGAACACAATAACTTTCCCAAATCATTAGGTTCACTGTTTAAGAAATGCTTGGCTGTAGTAAGAACCTAAGCTGCTTATTCACCCAAATCCTGAACGAAGTATTTATAGCAATTCTGGCAAGTTCCAATAATCTTTGCAAATGAGCTAATTTAATTTTCACATGCTTTTGCACTTAGAAGCAAAAAATCTGATATATTGTGAGAAATGTTCTAGTTGTGATATTATCAATTTTACCTGCATCAAGAAGTAGTGGATACCTCCCTGGAAAACCTGCTTTTACAGTCAGGCCAGCCAACTTCGCATCTAGAAGACTCACCCATGACAGATATGCTTCCAATACCATTGGACACTACAAGCCAGCAGCATGTGAAAGAACTTTCTTGGCAAAAACTGTCTCTCTCTTAACTGGATTCTCAGGTATAACAGGTCCACAAATGCACCCTTCTGGTAGACCAGGGCTTTTCATCGTGACAGAATTCAGATGCAGCTATCTGCATTTTCCCAGACTGCAGAAATGCTTAGGTTTTGGTGCCTAGGGATAGCCATTCAGAAGAAAGAACTCAAGTGCTGAGGTTCCAGTCTAGGTCAAAAGGTTCCCAGACATCACTGGGGGTTAAAACCAGAGCACCAACATAGTCCCAGAAGTTAGTTGAGTGCAGTAATATAGATGGACAGAGGATGGTGGTTTTAAGGGTGCGTCGTAGTGAATTAACTTCGTTCAAAGGAATACCCCTCCACTCCTCACTTCCTGTCAAAGAAAACACTGGTTCTGGAGAGCACTGAACTTAAGCATTTCTTGTTTTATGAAGAATAAAACATTTCGTACAACTAGTTCCAAAATGTTTTGCTTTGATTTTGGGCATCCCTTAACTCTTTGTGTACTTTGTGTTCTCAGCCACAGCACCTGTGAGGAGGAGGCAACAGCCTATGTCCTCCCAATAACATTATCAGAGAAACAATGAGAGAAACAAAGTCAAATTTTATGTGGTACAGTTGTCACAACACTCCTGTAGGAGACAGAGAGTCACACTTTCAAAAGACAAATACAGAATTTGAACTCAGGTCTCCAATACCTCAAAAGCTGAAAGAGACAATACCATCACCTCCAGAACTCCTTTCTTCTCCCAGACTACCTGGTTTAATCTTTTATTTTTAAGGTTTATGACTGGTCCAACCTTTGCTTTTTAATCTTTCTTTATAAAAATAGAGATAAATATAGAAATAAAGACAACTAGTGAATTGAGTTGAAATTTATGAAACTTAAGCTGTATTCCCTGCTGAATAAAACATTTGCTGAAAAATAAAATCACTCTCCCTAATGAAACAAGAGGAAATTAAGTAGAAGCAATTAAAAAATATGGGGGAATGGAGAACATGCCAGACAAAGGATATGGAAAACTTTCATCATTCAATATGTTACTAGTCAGCATGATTAAAAATTAGTTAACATTCAAGTGTACAGGTATAAAAACCAGCCTTGTATGTTTTTGTTAGTCCACAAAGTAGAATGTGTGATAGTCCAGATACCATCAAGAAATTTCACTAGGAAATCAGTATGAGTTAATAGCCTTTTTTTTTTTTTTTTTTTTTAAAAAACACAAAGTAGAATGTGTGATAGTCCAGATACCATCAAGAAATTTCACTAGGAAATCAGTATGAGTTAATAGCCTTTTTTTTTTTTTTTTTTTTTTTGAAAAGAAAAGCTTTTAAATTCTTCACATCAAACATCAATGTTTCTTCTTGAGGAGAGTAAAGACACTCTGACAGGGTAGGTGTTAAAGTCAATCAATACTGCTGGGAATGGTCCCTTGACAACATCACCCTCCAGATTCCTGTTCTGGAAAGTTCAGAGAGCAGAGAAGTGTGCTTGTGCCTCAGAGCCACAGAAAACATTTATCACTTTTAATCACACTCAAAATAGGCATATTAGAATACAGTAGTGCAATGCAAAGGACAGGGGAAATCTGTTTAGAAAGCCTAGACTCGTTTGTTTTCACAAACCTCAGATTTGAAAACACATCTGCTTCCAAAGAGAGCTACACTGAAAGCTTTGACTCAGTGACACACAAGGCATGGGAGCCTGTACCATTTCCTATGATCCATGAGGTAATCCCCCGACCACAGAATTGGATTTAAGACCATTTCTTTTAACACATTATTGTAGCAAATGCAAGGTGAGCAGGTACAACCATCCTACACTACAGTGAGAATATGGTAACAGTCTCAAAGATTATGAAAAAGAGGACTGTGATTAGTATAGCTCATGAAGGATTTAACAGATCACTTCAGCATCAACAGACACTGAAAAATACACTAGAAACACAAAATACTTTTCCATCTTTATGGGCTTAAAATGCACCACTTTATGGATGTGGGAAATGTCACCAATCCTTCAGCTGGTTTCCTACCTCCATTCTTAGTATCAAATCAAAGTTCACATTTGAAGCCAAGACCCAGGAATTTGGGCCCTGGGACCCAAAGTTGGAGCAGAATCCCTGGAGGTTTTCAGCCCTGTTTCAAATAAGTAGTTCCCAGACTTCTGGCTTCAAAAAAAAAAAAAAAAAACCAAACCCAAACCCAAAACAAAACCAAACAAATCAAAACAACACCCCCCCAACCCAAAACAACAACAACAAAAAACAAACAAACAAACAAAACCAAACAAAAACCCAAACAAACAAAACAAATCCCCCAAAAACCCCTAAAACAAAGTCCTGACAAAAAAAAAAAAAAAAAAAAAAAGATCCTGAATAAATGAGAAGAGGCCCAGAAATCTGCAGCATGCAAATGTTCATGAGTCACATACACTGGAGGGTGTAGAGTTTTCCTAAGTCATAGAATAGTTAGAGTTGAAAGGGATCTTAAAGATCATCAAGTTCCAACCCCAATGCAGAGGTCTAGGTATGAGAGAAGACTGCTTGGGCCAAACAACTGTTGACTATGCTATGCCATCTAAGCCTCTGGGGACAGGCGGAGTTGCCAGGCACCACAAGTACCTCATTTGTCTCCAGACAGGCCTCCCTCTGCCAAGGGCATGTGCAGACCCAGCACCAGCTTTTGAGAAAAGAAAAAAATAAAAAAATAGCGCCATTCTGTGACAAGTAACTACCAGAGCTCTCACTCACTGGAAAATCCATATTAAAGTAATACATACCAGAGGACTACGAACCTTAGGCATTTAAATCAACCCAGGCTTGAAGTTTTGGCTTTATCCTGCCCGCAACTTTAGGTAACATTTTCTTTTAAATATTTAAATCTGCTTTACAGAGATGAGGACACCTGCAGGTGAAAAGCACAGGACAAGCATTATCATTCGCAATAAGTAGGAGATAAGCTGAAAATTTAATCAATCATTCTAAATAATCCTCCCACCGTTTTCATTTAATGCATACCTTTTCCAAAGACTTGTGCTGTAGGGTAGTATTTGCATATGAAGTGTGCAAATTATGAGCTCAGAAGAGACTGCTGAAACCATCTACCAACTTTGTGAAAACTACTTGAAAATGTAGCTCTCAAAAATGCATGATTATTAGTATAAGGTATATCTAGATTGTCCAACACTATTATAGGATGATTTCCTTCATTGAGCACCATACTTTTTTTTTTTGAAGTCTGTTAAATTACAAAGAATTTGTGCAATTGATATTATTGCTATCCCACTGGTCCTCATTTTACTGGGAATTTGTCTCTAAAGCAGAAATGACGCAGATTCAGTTGTCTCATTGCTCTGAAGAAACTCAATGGATTTTTAACAACATACTGACATGGTTTCTCATACAAAAAAAAAAATCCTCCTTTTTTACCCTAGCATCAGTCTACATTAAAAGGTAGCTCCTAAAACTTCATCCATGAATCATTTAAGTTATTAACAGGTTTGCACAACAAATGTCTCTGAGGAATAGCTTGTGGAGAGCCTGCACTCTGGAGACAGACAAACAGCTGTTTTTCTCCTGGCTCATGTGTGACTTTTTCAGAATCTATCAATGTTCAACATCAAACTAAATTACAAACTAAGTTTGTGAGCTGAAAAACGATGTTTCTACCTGAGGATACTTTTTGAGCCACAGATAATGTTAGACATGATTGCAACTCCCTACCAGCAAAAGCAGTGATAATGAAATCAGATCCTTTCACTGGAACAACTACAGGGAATTAGGAGTTAAAAATCTCTTTAATTTAAAATTTATTGTTATCTTCAGGACAACTGTTAATAATAGACCACAGGCTCACCTGGTGAAACCGCTAAAATCAATAAGGCCTATTCTTACTGCTAGCATTTAAAAATTCAGTTACTCACGTTTAATCAAAGCAAGATTCACACTATTGCTCTTTCTTTACTGAAATATGGCCATCAAATTTTGAAATTGTGGCACTTCATTTCCTTAGGAAACACTTGTGACCAGAGCAAATTCATTTTAATGTTATGTTTGTATCAATATTTTATAAAAGATGCATTGAAAGAAAAAAAAGCTACATACACAAAATCTAAGGCTTTCCACAAGCCATCAGCTTCCAATGTCAACTGCAGTTGAAGCAGTTATGAAAAAGCAGCTTTTCTGGTACACTACAGAGCAGTGAGGACAGTGGCTGCTGTTCCAAACCCAGAAACCAGTCATCCTTCAAAATACATACAAGTAAGGGAGGGTGTTTCACTAAATTATTTTCCAATAATGTTTGTGCCTGAAGAACAGGCTGAAATACCAGACAGTTCAATAGCTTACAGACATCAAATAAAGCACACCACAAATTGAACAAATACAATAACCAGTCCTCAAAAAAACCCTTAAGAGTGTTCCAGCAGTGGAAGGCTGCCTGCAGAAAGTTACCCTTAAACTCTGATATTTACCTGATGCTTAGTAATATCAACTTCTGAATTGGAAATAGAGTGCTTTATCCAGTACAGATTGAAGTTCAACTCAGAGCACTGGGCATGTTCAGGCACCACAGTTTGACATTTGCCCCAAAGGCACACAGTAAATTGGCGTCCAGAACACAAAAAAAAATAAGTCTTCCATCTTCTAAGCTGTTGCACAATCTACCATGTTGATATTTACTCCTAGATGCCTGTAATCAATCAATCAATCACAGGATTCTCATCTAAAGCTTTTCTGAGAACAGCTACTTTTAAAGCTACTTCTTATGCTGACTACTGCACCTTTTGCACTTTTTAAGTACAGGGCAATATTATGGACCTTTGAAAAAGTTTGCTAAAAGTACTTGTTATACACAGCAGAGATCTGCCATGAGCGGTACATATCTCAAATGTACTTCCAGTAGGGAAAATTATTCCATCCCTACATTAAACAAAGAAGAAGAATTTTTTCGGTCTGTGACTTGTTTAGCATTTAGAGACTGAAACAGTTAGCTCTATGCATTCCTGCTGCAGTGCTGGCTAAAACTGATATATTGTCTTGTACATTGAATATCGTGCCTAGTTTGACAGTGGAGCTGCACATATGAGAAAGACAAAAGCTATTATGAAAGACTGGCTCTCCCTAAAATGATATTTTTGAGATGATGCTGTGCTCAATTAGCTTGTTACCTGAAAGGTTATGCATGCTGTTATTTTAGCTCTTCATAGTAAAAGACTATCTCCTGTGGGCTTGAAATGTCAACTCTTTCTAGCAAAATCAAAATATTATTTCCGTCATACACTCATTTAAGAGTTACTCCTTGGCAAGGTTTAAGATTAACCTTAATCTTAATGCAGTTACCACACACTGCAATTAAACAACTGCCTTCAGACAGACACATTCTCATAGGCATGTGTATGACTTCACCCTTTAGAACCTCTTTCTGCTATTTGTGCAAATCCCTACAGGCATCTTCTTCATGACAAATAGGGATGAGCAGTGACATTTCTCAGTGGCTTTATTTAATTATAAGGAATGGAGTTTTTCTCCAACATGGGTTTTATTTAATACTAGTTGTATCAATTGTTAAATTCTTCATGGAGATCTTTAATGCATTAATTTAGCCCACACTGCACATAAATTACTGAACAGTTTTTTTCACCCAGGCAAAACACAGCTTCCTTTATTTTCTTGGCGATTGAACAATTTTAGGAAACTAACGCGAAAAATTGAGAAACTTAATCAAGCTTTGGCTCAGCCTACCCTGACCCTTTTTTTCTGATCCCCCCTGCAAAAAGTAATTAAGCTAATTAAGCACACAAAGAATCACAGTGGAGCTTAGTGAGTTAGAAGGAAATCACAGTACCCAATGACCTTTCAAAACTCACATTAAATAAAAATTTAAATTGATGTAACTGCTATGAAACTTTGTGAAAGGTATTTTAAACCAGGGAATATTTCTGATGATCACATTAAAGAGGCATTGATTCTAAAGTCAATATTTGTGTCACCTGCAGGCTTTAGCTTTTATTATATACTTTATTTTAAGAAGATCAGTGCTTGATGCAATTATTCAATTGCAATGTAGTTAAGGCAGGAATACTTTCCAAATATTCATCCAATGCTGCCTACTACAGACAGTTGGGCAGGACATCCAGCAGCAAGAATTCTAAGCAGCAACAGATCACAACAGACAGACCACACTTCTGAGATGGGAGGATATAAATTGCCCTCTCAGCACAAACTTGGTCCCAGTGCCAGCAGAGTCATGGCTTCTTCCATCTGTCAGATGAAGACAGAGTACCACCACTCCACTGACAACAGGCCCAAGGCAGAAAGCAGACAGCTGAAACCAACATCACTGCAATCATCAGCTAAGCTTGGTGGAAACTTCTGTGGACTATTTTATATACGGATGTGAAGACACCTATTCTCCTGAGTTCTTTCCCTGAGATTTCTCCACCCAGAAAGCATAAGAAAGAATAGTTTCCTCTCTCCTTTCTACTACTACTGCGTTTGCTGTGTTGTTAGGAAAAATCATATCTTGTAAAGAGCAATTCTTTAACCAGCCTTGGGGCACACAAGATCCACAAGCATCACTTGCTGCTAGTCTCTACAGCAAGAAGCTCAGTGAACTGGAAGAGAATAGATAGGTTGGTGGGGTAAATATTAAGCACCTAACCCAAGCTGTAACAACAGCTGGTAGAGAAGCTGGAGGCAGCAGCTACATGTAGAATTGTGCCTGACACATGTTGTGTCATTTTGCAAATTTCTTTAGCTTAAGAAGTTAACCCACACTGGATGTTAATGGAGATGTAAATTAGCAATGCTAATGGGGAGCTATGCTTCCTGATGTTTTCTTATTTGCAGAATACTGTCCTGTTTTGTCTTGCTTTCCCTGCCACGCAAGTGAAAACATCTTAGAAAGCTTGCCCATAATAAATATTTTGATGCAAGTGAAAACATCTGTGTTAGAAAGCTTGCCCATAATAAATATTTTGAGAACAAGTTATCAGGATCAGCAGCATCAATCTCTGAATTTAATGAAATACAACTTCTCAGCCTAAATTGAGATGGATGGTCACACACTGCCTCTTATATGCATATAATGACTCTAATCTTGCCTGATCAACTTTTGCTATTAGCATCAACAGGAGCTAGACCCAGGTTATTGCTGGACTCTGTGAGCAGAAATATCCACATGGCAGCCTATGGGAAGAAAAGATGCACGTCCTGAATTCATCCCCATAGCAACATAGCCTAGATATGGGTAATACGCCAGTGAATTGATGGACTCTGATAACATGGGGGGGTCTGTCTTGTGTCCAGAAAGCACAGAGTCACTCAGGCATGCAGTTTGCCCATCATCCTGAAACCCTATCATCCACACAGCCACCACAATGCTAGCATTGGTACTCTCAGCCATAGCTTGCACCATCTCATGGACTTAATTAGTTTACACAAGAAATGCCAGAGCAGAATTTAATATGCTGTTTGTCCATAGGCAGCTCAAGGCCTAGCTGCTTTTTTTTGGTGTACCAGGAAGCAGAAACATGGAAATGCTCAAATACAGGCACTAGCTCTCTACAGGGGCTGAACAGATGCCCTCCCTCCCAAGTTACCTTTTTGCCACCTTCTAGATGACAACACTGGCACAGCTGAAGAGGAGTTGCCACTTTCCCCCCCCTTCCCTTATTTTTGTGGTACTAAAACTGATCTATCATTTCCCATTGAGAGCTGAAACCATGGCTGCACATTTTCCTGCACTTGGGAGTGGATATGCTAAGTTTTCAGCCTTTGGGATGGATATTGCAAGAGGTTGAGGAAGACTATAGGTAAATGTAAACCTCGTTGTCAGCTAAAGGTTTCTCTCCCTGTTCTCATCAGAACTTTCTCCCCTTATCACAGAAAGGAATCAAGATTGATCGATACTTTATGACTTCACATCCTCATACACCACAGAGAGGGGCAATAAAAATAGAGGTCATCTCAAAATTCAGTAGAATATTTCAAGATCCTTATTTACTTTAAACAACTCCATTAAATGGATCACTAATGCATAAAGCACAGGGAGAGAAGACTGAGTTACATCAATTCTCTACCATGTTACAATTTAAAGATAACTCTAAGCAATTGGGATATTTTCCACACACTACTGCTCCAGAGGATACCACAGCTCAAGATAATGTGTCCTGCATGAGCAGATAAGCATACCAAACCAGTGAGAATTAAATCCTACAAAGCACTACACATTGCAACATTCAGGCCAGTTCCCCCAAGTCTTCAGCCACATTGCCTGTTTCATTCTCTCTTGGGGATCCACAGAGCACCAAGAGAGAAGGAAAGAAGAGGGACAATAGGGAGTATACAGAGCAGGCGGCCTGATTTTCTCACTCTGTCTCACATTCCTGCTGCTTCCACTCTATTTATCATTCTTTCCTTCCTGTCTTTTTTTTCGTGTGTGCAAGTGTGTTAAGAGCCCTCTCTTCTGCATTTCCAGCTATAGGAAACAGATCTTTTATATATTCACACTTCATGAGGATTGTCCCATTCACTGATAATCACAGTGGGAAATCGCTCTCTTCTATTCCTAAGCTCTTCTTTTTATAATTTGAATCCTTTATCTAAATATGAAACTATTACTGATGTAAATAATCCCATTGATGCAAATGAAACTACCTGGATGTAGATAACTCCTGAAAATTGGAGGACATTTCCTAATCATTTAACACTTATGTTAACAAATTCTATGAATTTCCTCTCTTTTGACAATGCATTAAATAAATAGAAAGAAAATACAAAGACAAGTGAACCATCTCTAACATACTCTCTAAATTATAATCACCTTTAAGCTGCTGGAGAAGGCGCTAGAAGCAGTTAGGATAAGGTGCCCAATTTCACAAGTGTCACTGGGATTCAAGCCAGGTTTTCCACACCTTCATTCACCAGAAGTTGATTAAACAAGATTTTAAGAAAATATTAACAAGATTAAAAGAAAATAACACTGCTAAACTTCAGGCCACTGTCAGAAGAGGATCTTGCTCTAGGATACAGAACAGTTTCTTCTACAACTGGGACACAAGGTTACATTAAGTCAGAGTGGCCAAAACGACATCCAAGGGACCTACACCGGCTCCAATTCAGCCTAAAGCCATGTTCAGCTCAGTACCAGTGCCGATCCACAGCAACCATGCAGTTCTTTCTTAGGTTTTTGGAATTAATGAGGTAATTTTATTCCAAGATCTGTGTTCTCTCTAGAAAGTGCTTTTCATGCTAATGGGAAGAAATACAACATCTGTTATTTACAAAAATTAGTACAGTTAAAAGACTCCAAAAAATAGCATGCTTTGTCTTTGGATAAACAACTTTTAGGTTGTCCAACACTAAACATATTACTATATTTTTGTATACATATATATACATATATTACTATAGTAATTATAAAATAGCTGTTTAACACCGTTTACACATGCCTGGCTTAAGGGAAGGCAGCTTTTAGAAAAAGCCTTGAAAATATTTTCCCAACATTCTTGACCACTCATTTAAGAGAAGTAGAAATCTATTTTTTCAGGAGGAACATGAACTAGAAATGCTTCATGCTAGGACAGAAGTTTTAGTTAGTTCCAGGCTGATCACAACAAGGTGTATAAAGAGTTTTCAATTCTTTAATACCAATTCTTAATTGAAGACTTCTGACTGTAACGAATTGTTCTGCGGAACAAATGCCTTGCAATGTCTGTTGTGGTCATCTTCAAAACATTTCTATAAGGAAGGCAGTCCAGAGAAACATGGCTTACAGTGGAATAAGTAACTAAGCTCAACTTCTCCAAAATCCTGGGTAGCTGCCTCATCCTTAAGATCACCTGTGCCCTCCAATTACTATACATCCAGCAATGATGTTCCTGAGAAACACATGCCCACTACATGTAGTAGGCATAATCAGAGAAGGTTTCTTTGCTTCATGTTGAAACATGTCAGTCCCTCACCAGGGGAAAGAACTGCAGAAAATGATGGTGAGAGACTCTGTCTATGAGACTGTTCAGCCCCCAGCATCAGTGCTGAGGCTAAGAGAATGCCAGTCAGTGGAAACTGTGGACTAAGAGCTCCCTGGACACATGACCAACACAAAGCTAAACTGAATCTCAATTTATTTTCAGAGAAGGAAGTTTTATTAGACAAGAAATAAGATATCTCTGCTTGCTTTGTCACTGAACAATTCTTTTCTGCCTGCTTCCCCGATCAAAGCATAGCTTCTCTCTAGCCTAGAAAAGAACAGCTTCTTAAAAACTAACCTCAAAAATATACACAGAAAAAGAGAGAATCTCATTCTGCCACAGTTCAGTGGAATTCTGCTTTTAATTTTCATTAAGTTACCTCCCTTTTTTCTGCCTACAAAGATCTCCCAGTCTGACTTTGTCCTCTTCTCAGCTCCTAGCTGCACATCCAGTACTGCAAATATTAGCTCCTCTCATCTGACTGCACATCTCTGTTTTACTTTTTTTATTTTTTCCAGACTTTAAATGCAACAGTGATGCATAATCACTCAGCTTTTCATATTTGCTGCAGTTTCCATTGTGGTGAGAAATTTAATAAAGCAGGAAAAAACTCCAATGATTCATTGAAAAAAAAGAAGCAGCATCCAGCGTTTTGATATATTTTCACATTTTATGATCTCATACAGCTGAAATTTGGTCCTTCAGTTGCAGTTAAAGACCCTAAGAAAGAGAAGCCATTACTGTTTGGCCAGGAAAAGTGAATTGCTCTGGAACAGCAGCACCTCTACCCTCAATATCCTCTTCTGCTTGATGTCTGTGCTGCAGGAGGTGAATACACCGCACATAAAAGTAGAAACCAAGAGCAACATTTCAATCATTTTTTGTTGGTGTAATTTGAACAGTCTTATTGAGTTATGTTGCTGTACTTGGTGAACATAATGATTGTGCGACCGGATGGTGAGGGTTTAAACTGCAGATGACATCTCCATTAAAATGATTCATGTTGTCATGGGATTAGGTCACAATAACAGGGCTGCAAATGCCACAATACTTGTCAGAACCATCTCTTGCTGCATCCTCTCTGAGTGGTGCCAGTGACACATTCAGGACTTGTTCTGTGATACTCCAAGTTTTTAAGGACTATAAAATGACGCATGGGATAAGTGGACATCCCAGGGGATCATTAACAAGCTATCAGGCTTTCACTTTTCATTTTAAATTGGTATCCAGGATGGGTCAATGACAACCACGAGCACTTTCTGTCTAGCCCTGGGGGAAAAGACAGGTAGTGCTGGTAGGTTCCCCATAGTACAAGAAACCACAACACAAAAAAGCAGAAGTACAATAGAACCCAAATCCTAACTAAGCCAGCTCATGCTCCAAATTTTCAGCTGTGAAAGCTTCTGTCGTGCACTGTACACTGCCAGCAGTAGGGAATTCTAAGAGAGAGACTGAGGGCTACAACCGAAGCAGTATCACTCACCAAATGAGATCAAATGTCTTGGTCCTGTCTTACCTTGATCTGTTCCTTACACGTGCTGTTCTATACACTCTCCAGCTTTTATAGAAAGGAAGCTCTGATCCCTAACAATGCACAGGTCCTTCTACAGGCCTATTCAACCACAGTGCAGATGATCAGGGTCTTAGTTGACACGTGCTACATGCTGAATTAGTAAAGGTATAAAGACAGCAAAAGAGGCCTTCACAGCCACCTTTTGTATTTCCACCAGCATGTTAGTATCATCTGAATCCTTCCCTTGCACAGCTGTAGCATGAATCTAAGTAACTTCCAAGGAACATAAATAAAAGTGAGAGAGAAGCACAGAGGTAATGATTTTTGCCATTTTCCTTATACCCATATGCTTTGGATGCAGAACACTTCTTTTGCTACCTTTGCCCCAGTGGTTGCGCTGGCTTCCTGTATTGAATCCATGGATTATTTTGAGTAATTCTTGAAATCAGGTGTAAATAGCACTGTGGATTTACACAGTGGGTTATAAATACAGACATATTTTTCACCTTGAGTAGGATTACAAACTAAAAATAAACACTTTGAGCAAACACAACATAAATTCAAAGTAAAGCCACTAAAAATACTAATCAAGAGAGTAAGAAAAAATTATTTTGGGGAGAGGTCATTTTTAAGTTCAAATCAGCGGAGAAGAGCAGAAACAGTGAGTGTCTTTCAAGAGTAGAGGAAACTGATAGGAGATGAAACTGATGGAAGACTGTGCAAGACAGAAGTAGGCATGGGCAAGTACAAGGTGGGATGAGAAGTTAAGGGAGAGGACTACTGCAGAAACTACATGAAAAAGAGAAATCTGAAGCAGAGCTGGGTATAAGAAATATGCAAGCATACACTTCTCTCTAGCCAAACACCAGCACACTTGCAAGCAATACAGAACGATACTTATAGGCACAGCAAAACCAGCCCATGGAAATCCACTCTTGCAAAGCCACAACTCTTGTTCATGCAGTCTTGATTGTGCACCACAAAAGTCTGGTTTTTTGCATGTAAATATAGCCCTCAAAATTATATACAGGAAAACAGGGACATGACAGAAGAGGACACACCAGACACCCACATGATTTGAGCAATCAAAGCATAATCTGGAAAGGAAAGAACAGTCAACTCATCTCTTCAGGATGAAGCTACTTGATACCTTTCTCTGTGACCTGCACGAGAAGCTGCTGTTACATATCCATAATGCAAGCTGCTGGTGGCAAGGTCAAGCATCAATAATTTAGCCACTTTGTCCACAAGGAGAAAATTAAAATCATAATGTGACAGCTTTCTTCTGCTAGCTTCTCTCTTGTTGTGAAGTACATGTTAACATGTGCTTTCCCATATACCAGCACTGAAACTGGCCTAAGGAAGTTAGTTCTTCTATTGTTCAAATACTCTATGAAAATACATATACTTACGTATGCAGTTATACATTCTATGCACCATTTATTTTGTATAGGAGTCTCCACAATATGTCTAAACATTTAATCCCCTACACGTGGTTTCTCTCTGGAAATCATTAATTATTCCAGTGATGCCTAGAGGCACTTTCAGAAGTCCCCTCCCGAGACAGGAGAGCTTCCTTGTTTCTTGTTCAGCCAGTTTTAATGACTTGATATTGAGTATCAGGGTACCTGTCACACGAAGCTGCCGCTCAACTAGATCTATTGGGAACATATTAAGTCAGACAGCAACAGGAGGTGGCAAAGTATGAACAGAAGATGTAATAAGAGAAGGCAGAACTTCTTCCAGTATTTTTCTTTTACTTTAGATGCTCCTAAAGTCCAAGAGAATATGAAGCAAACAGGGCTAAAATCAAGGGACTGCAGAAGAAGCAGGAACAAGTAGATGTTGGAGTAGATGCAGTGAGGCTGTTTGGGAGGACTGTTTATTTTTTAAAGTAGATTAACAGCTGCAGGGTATTCCATCACTCTTTCTCAATCACTTTACATTAACATTTCTCTGTTTTCAGCTTCACTGATTGACTAATCTAAAAGGAAGAGAAAAGCAGCACAAAAGCAAACAGAGTACCATGGCCTTGAATGGCTATTAGGATGAGGTCAGCAAGCCTCTTCACAGCACAGACACGTTTGAATGAAGATGAGACTCCCAAACAAAATTTTTAAGTACAGCAATAGTAATTCAGGGGAACTTAGGAGGAGAGTGCTGGGAATGTTATTTTGTTTACAGATCTCCTTGATCCAGAAGAGCAAGTTGAATGTCAATCTCTCAATCTCTCTCATTATCTGAAAATAAGAGCACTTTTCTGTAAATGAAACATTACATTGAAGCCAAATGAACATTTTGCTCTTTCTAATTTTTTTTTTTTTTGGGGGGGGGGGGGGGCAGGGGGAGCACTCAGGGTGAATTAAAAATAAAAGTTACTACAGTCCAATGTTTGGCTTCATGAGAGTTAGGATTTGAAAATGGTGTTAATCAATCGGCCAATTTCTGTACACCTTTTCTTAGAAACTACAGGATTGCATAGGGTTATCAATGAAGCAGCAGAGGTATCTCACTGCCACTATACAAATGATGAGCAGACCACACTGCTCTGGCCTCTTGTGAGCCATGTAACTCACAAGTTACACAGGCACCACCTGACAGAAGCCAACTAAATGACCAAAAGTAACATAGGAAGAATAAGATGTTCAGTCTAGTGTCTCTTCTGTTACTGCTGTAACTAAGCATTATCAGGGCAGGGGTTACTCATCAGTTGGCTTGCATATTGAATGCCTCATTCAATGCCTCACACATGTCTATTATTCATGGACTAGCTGACAGCTAGACAGGTAGACAGTAGGTAGCAGGTACTGCCCACGTACGGGCTGTAAGAAGCCAAGGAGTAGATACCACTGAGTGCTAACCCGTTACCTATTGGGAACACAGTTTGTGATCAGTTTCGGCTGCTGACAATGGCATCACTAACATTTTTTAAAACCTCTGACAGATAATCACAGAAGACCAGAAGTTGCTGGGAGAGACACTGAGAGCATTGGTATGTACAGTTGCCAAAAGCTCTACTGGAAGAGCAGAGATGCGATGGCAGCACCCTGCTGTTGCACAATCAAGGACATGATCTGCCTGCCTACAGGTGTCCCCTCTTGACCCAGGCTCCACAAAAGGCAGTGGTGTGAAATATGGTGTGAAAGAGCCCCTAGGCCATCTTCAGTTATTTCAAGAAGAACCACCCACCAAGTTGGTGTTGGTTTTGGTCCTGGCAAGAATACGATGGGAGGGTAAAAAGGAAGAAGCACGAAAGCTCAGGAACATGCTGGTCTTTGGCATGAACAGGATTTGGCTTTCACTCTGCTGCCACCTGGAATGAAGAGAAATTGCTTCCACTTCACCTCAGGATTTTCCATAAACAAGACACAATTATATATGAAACAGGCTAGAAAAAACAAAGGCAGCACTAATGGGGCACTAAAAGGGTTTGGTTAAAGTGGAGAGCATGAGCTTAGCTGCTAATGGTAAAGCCACTGGAAACAAAATGTCAGCAGATTCACACCTGTCATTTGCTCTCCCATCCTGTATCCCCCCACAGCCCCAATCCCGGGGAGGCACAGAGTCAGCAGAACTCGCACAGGCACCGTGCTTAATTCGCTCAGGCAGCTGGGACCATACACTTCCACAAGTCCTTCTCTCTCTCTACCATTTTCTCTGCTAAGCAATGATGCCTGCCTGTGAATAGTATACACTCCTGCAGGAGAAAAGCTCTTCTCTACTTGCTCTCCCAGTGCGAAGGGGAGAGCCTGAACAGTGAGAGCTGTCAATTCCTATCTTTCTTTGCCACTCAGCTTATTTCCTGATTCCTAAAATGAAGCTGCAGCTGCACTGGATGGATGTGCTTAAATGCAAGCCTCCGGAGATGGGGAAGTGCTGACTGGTGAATTGCCTTCTTTCACCTTGTTCTGATGCCATCCTCTACTCTCTCAACTTTTCTGCTCTCTCCTGCTTCTTTCCAAAGGGGAATCAGGAACCTGTTTACTTGTAATTTTTAGTACAAGTTGTCCTTGGTGAATGCTCCCTGACAAACTTCTCTAAAATGACATCAACTCCAGCTTCCTGGAGCTTAAGGGATTTCAAAAGTCCAAGAATTGGGGCCTTGTATGTATGCAGTGAACTGTTCCCCCATTCCCCAACAGAAAAAAAAAAAACACAGCCTAATTATTTCACGTTCTCTGCTCTCCAAAGAAATTATTTCATGTTCCCTGAAGGAAGCAGTTATACTGCAGCCATAGTCCTTCAAGGCACCAGCTTTGAGACCAAAGCCTGGCTATTATACTGTGTTCCCAAGCATTATCTAAATTACTAGATATTTCCATTCTGACATCAGTCCTTACAAGTGGTCTGACAGATCTTTATCTGTTGCTTTATAATCATACAGATAAAGGATAGTATTAGGCATTTATTTTTAAACATCATGTCAAAAATAATAAATATGATTTTTAGAACCTAAGAGAAGAGGATGAAAGAGAAATTTAGTAAAATCTACAATCTTTAAATGAAACCATACGGAAGTTTGGGGTTTTACAACACCGCTTTTCCAGCCAATTTCCTACATGATTAAAATGATACATTTAAACAATCTGTTCTTCCTTCTTCCCTCCCCTCCACCAGACGATATAATTTAAAGATTTTGACTCCTAGCTGTCCAAAGAAAATGTTGCACAGCAACAGTCCCTACTGCTATCACCGGATCAAAATAGATCTGGGCCATGAAATCTTGAATTCAAGATTTCCCTTGTTTTCACACTGCATGGCTGAGAAATTCAAAGTCCACGGGTCAAACAGTTTAGCACTGCGTTTCAGATAGACCCAGTATCAATCTGGTAAAGTGAGCCCCAGTTATTTCTTGGATTTTAATGAGAACTTGGTCTGTTACATGTGTTACACCTTAGGTATCTGAAGGTTCTATATAGACTTGGGTAAGAAGCAATCTACCATCCTTTTGTCCCCCATCCTTATAAAATACACAGACTAAATCCAAATTTACAGTTTTGCAGTCCTAGAACCAGTTCAGCCTCCAAAACCCAAGTGCTGTTCTAGTTCCAACACTGAGTTATCCTAGCCAAAGAAAGAGCGAGGCTATGCCTCTACCAAAAGCAGCAGCCAATAAAACTGTTAATGTAGCTAATGAATGTGCATGCGAGCAACCAACAGCCTGGACATCCTGTGCTGCCTCCTAAGCCTGAAACCAAAGGCCTTACAGAACCAACCCCCTCTCTGGTCAACCGTGTGCTGGGCTGTCACTGGAGGGGGCTGGTCACAGCATCCCATCAAACACATCATGAAGTCAGGTCCCATCAGCCTTTTGCCTTGGAGCTGTGGGGCACCAGTCTCTTTTCCTTATAGCACTAAGAGGGATGCTAATTCTGTGAGTCATGCTAGCAAATTTATGGCATCCTGAGCTCAAAAATGAGAGGTTAATTCATGCAAACAAGAAGAAGTGGGTGAGACAAACAAAGATAACAGTCAAATTGAGTCTTGCAATATTGAAGCAGTGCTGGGACAGAAGGGGAACTCCTAACTGAATGGTTCTCAGCACATAATGCTACAGAAGGCACAACTCCCTGCTACCTCCCTGTCCTTCCGCAAGGATTTTGGAGGTGACAGACCCCTTCACAAACAGTCCAGAACCTCCTCTTCTCCCACCCATCATTAAAAGCTCCCATTCTGCTTCTAGTTAAATCTGCCTTGTACTTGCAGACATACACACATGCACACCCCATGGCTCCTACACAGCTTTGCTCTCTTTGAGTTTGTTTAGCACCAACCTATGATGTAAAATATACTCCGAAAGGACAAATCATTCTGGTTTTCCTCTTTTTCTGCCTGCCTTTCCACCTGTAAGATTATACTAGGATTTTCAAAATAGCTCAAAAAATCTTTTGACTCTGATTATGTGGCTGAAAATTTGAAAAAAAAATTCTTTAATTTTCGCATTAAAAAAAAAATCCTATGATGAAAAATGCAAAGCCATAATCATTCAAAGTTTCTTCAGCTTTGGTTCTCTTTATAAGGAAGGTGAAGAGTCTGGTTTGGAAAAATACCACAGGTAAGAGCACTAAAGTAGAGAAAAATAAAAAAAAGCCTTGCACAGTCAAAATTCTTATATACTCTCAACAGAGGGTAGTACTAGATCTAGAGTGGCTGATGTATAATGTGTCCTAAATAGCCTTCTAGGAGGTAGGCTACCGTACCCAACCCTTAGATATGTGCACCCAACCAGAGTGACAAAAAAAAAAAGAAAAAGAAAAAAGGGAATAGACTTGCTTCAGGAATCAAGTCTCCATTAAGACTTGGTTGCATTAACTGAACCCAAATGCTCGGAAAACCACTTTGAAGTTAGTATTACTGCTTGTGACACAGAGAAAAGTACACGATTGTGCTAACAAGTTAAAATTCAGAGAGTTTTTTCCTCCAACTCTTGTGCAAGCCAATACTAACCACACTGTAGCAACACTAAATGGAGATCTGACAAAAGCATTATGTAGATAAGCACACAGCTAGTTTCAAGAAAATTACTGGGAAAATATATTTGATTGCTACTGGTACCGCTCAAACTTCTCAGAATTTCCAATCACCTTATAAAGAGTTTGAAAGAAAATACTGAAGTGTCCAACTTTCATAATCATGGCCAGACTTCTCACAAAACAGACACTCCATATTCATATACTCCATCATCAACACAAAAGTACAGTTCACAGCCAGAGGTTAAAGCCTATATTCATGTATATTAATGAATATACATGAAAGAAAACCAATACATTCAAAATCAAGAAGGAAAAACTGCTCTTACTGACTTTTGGAGAGCCTCCATTCTAGTTTTATTAAGAAAATAGGAGGTTCAAAGTTAAAGCGATTGAAAATGAGCACTGAATTCAATGTCTAGTAAAAAGAAAAGAGGGAGTGGTGTTTTCTCAAAAAAAAAAAAAAAAGGGTTCTTTGTTCAATCAGAGCAGACGTCAGCTAAAGCAAAAATTCATAGAAACCACTACTGCAGGTAACTGAAACTGAAAAGAGTTTTAGGTTGAAAACAGAGTTGACATTCCAAAAGCCACACCAGTATCAGCAGAGTTTAAAATGCATTTCCTGCCCAGAGAAGAACCAAAATAGCTTCAGATCTAGGGGAATCTGTCATTCTATGCAGAACAGATTTTGTGGTTTAAGTGATGGAGGTAGGAAAAAAGGTAGATACTGTAAACAGAAGCACAAACCACATGACTTAAGAGATCTCAGAGTCTGACCGAAGCAGGCCAAGCTGGTACGCACACCACGCATTACAAGTAGGAAATTCTCTAAATCTCATTTCCGAGGCCTTTCTTGCAGAAAGTCATTAAGCTCTAATTAATGGCTCTGTGAGGTGGAGGGATCCGCTTTGGCATCCATTAGGGTGGAGGCTCAAATGTCAGACAAGCAATGGCATTAGGCAGACTCTGGCATTTTGCCCAATGCATTGACGCATTCAGCATCCTTTGAAATCTTTAGCCCTGTAAGAAAATCTGCGGGTTTTCTCTCTGCCTGTGTGATAGATGACATCTCTAAGTGATCTGCTGGTCCATTACCAAACACCACCTCTCCACCCCAACTGAGCAGGAAGAAAAGACTCAGAATGGCCCAGTTGCATAGTCCCTCTCGAAAACAAAGTTAAAATCAGCCACATCCTTAACCCTGGAGATGCCACAGGCCTGGAAAGAGCAAGACCTTTACGTGAAGCACTCCCCACAATTTGGCTAAGGAAGTAACAGAAGAGGAGAGGGGTCAGAAAATGGCCTAAAAAGCTGCTGCACTGTCAGTAGTGGGAAGTTAGGAAGCACCTGCCTGCAAGCAAGGTAGGGAAGCAGAGAGGGACCACAACTCTCCTCACACTCCAGCTGGAGGCAAGTGGGTTGTTTCAAAGGCACTGGCTATGAATCGTAAATTTGATGTTCATTTCCACTGAAACCTGCCAGCCTTTCAGAAATTCCTGTTAGACAAGGTACTAAGCCAGAGACCAGCATGCTGACAGTCTACCTTCTTCCATACCAATCAGGATCTTTCACTCCCTACCTGCCTCAGCTCTTTGTCCTTAGCCTCTAGCTCCCATGACCCTAATTTTCAGAATTTCGTTACTAAGTTGCTCACCGTTAATGAGAAAGCCCATTTCGAGCTGCATATTGGACTAACCTAAGTAAAAGATACCAAGCTACCAGTTCACTGCTGCTTTCTTGAGTAGAAAAGCAATGGTGATGTTAAATGTATTTTCCCCTACAACTGAGATAACATCATTAAGAGTTGTTAAAAATAACTCTTGTAACTTCTGTCTGACCATGCTTTTCCTGGGTGTGCCTGTCCCTTTCCCCACCCTGTAAAAACATAGGTCTACTGAATGAAGTACTACATCCTTGTCCTGGAGAAAGAGGAAAGAAAGATGATGAAACGTCACACTGCTGATCCAACTGGATTGTCATTAACTAAACCCCAAAGGAAGTTCTAGCCAGTGATCCTGAGGCAGTGATAAAACAAAACCCAGCCCTTGTCAAAATTAAAATACATGACTTTGCATCCTCTCTCCTTTTAATGGTCTCAAAGTACTTCCCTAATACAATTGCAAAGTAATTCTGAAATACCATAGAAATGCATAGTAACATGCCAGTTTCCTACATCAAAATGAGGCGTGGGATAAGTGAGAAGACTTTTCTCCAGATAAAGAATACAAGTGGTGTTTCCAATACAAGTTCTAGACAAAGTTGTACAAAACCCAATTTCCAACAAACAACAGTCAAACACAGGACCAGAATTCTCAGCTCCTGACCCAAAGTCTTGTCTTTTTTAAGTTCTAAACTTCCTTCAAGGCTGCAAAAAATCAAATTATTAGTTTTAAATTTGTGACAATAGAAACATATGAGAGTTTGGGAGTTTTACTTGCCTCCAGGTTTCTCATTTAATTTCAGTTCATGGTTGTCATGGGATCTTTGAAAGAAAATTCTTTCTTTGTCCCTTTGTTTTCTCACCTGTAAAATGTACATTACAGTATCTCCCCTGTGCTTCAAAGGACAACTATAAGAAAAGACTATCTTTATTCAAATGTGAGGAATCACTAAGAAAGATGCTTATGGCAACAAGTACAACTATCAGCCTCTTCTAAATTTGGGGAAGTTTCTTCCTTGGAAGCTGAATACCGAACTTGCCTATCCATGATACACAATTTGAAAAATTGAAGGATTCACTGACAGCAGAGAAAAAAAAGTTTCTTTTCACCACCAAAGGAAAGTATTAGAGTAACTACATGGAGTTTCTGAAATTCATTACAGTCATTCTGACAGCTTCTGTTTGTCCATTGTTTCCACATAGTACTTAACTGCCGAATCAGCTAAGTGCATTACCAGGTTAAACACCAGTGGTATGGACGTAGCGAGTGAGAAAACAAGAATACATCATCAAAAAACCAAGATGAGATTTTCCCCACTATTTGTACTTTCTGACACCACATAGGCCCCTTCCTTGCAAGTGGAGACCCTCACAGCTTACAAACAAGTTTTATCCCTGCAAACAGAACTGCCAGAGGCTAAAAAGAGCCATCATCCAGCTTCATTTATTTCAATTATTTCTCTGTCCTTCTCCCATATTTACCACCACTGAAAGTAAGCATAGGAGATTAGGCTGGGCTAGGAGTGAAATTAGGCAACTGCCCCTCAGATATGCATATGCAAATGCTAAGCTGTGCCAGCTCATTAAGCAAATAGATGCTGGCTGGGAAAAGGGTTGTGAGGAACAGGCAGAATGATCACTATTGCGCTTGGAGCAAGCAAGGCAGCCAGAGAGAGGCCTGATGCCAATCCCCCCTCATTCAGATGGACACCAGTCAACACATGGATGTAAAAGTTTAACCTGGCAGGAAACAGAGCTGTTTTGCCAACTGAATTTTTGGTAACTGCTGTTACAGTTATGGGAGAGAGGCAGCAAAGAAGTGAGACAGCCAGTGAGCTGGGCATTGTTTTAAAAGGCCCAAGTGGAGCTATGATCAGGGTGACAGTGATGTGTAAGCACAAGCCCACACAGCCATCTCTGTCACCTGATATACCATAACTCTCTTCCACACCAAAAACCACCAAACCAAATCAAGCTACAAAAAATATCTGCATGTGGTCCAAGCTGGAGGAAGGACAGCTACAAAACCAAACCAAAGTCCTTTATAAGTGTTCTTTAAAAACAGGGTACGCTGGCTTGAAGTAAAACAAGACCCAGACTGAAACATCACAAAAAATTCAAGCCAAGGCTGTGGAAAGGTCCCACAGAGTTTGGCTTTATGTAGTAGAAGTGGAGCTAAAGAATGGAGCCACACCTCAGTTCAGGCATTTTCAGGGCTCGTTATGGACCCACATGTTTCTTATTTCCTTTGATTTCTTCTCTTCTTCATGCCCATGGCCTAGAAGCTGTAGCAGAAAGAGCCTAACAAATTTAGCTGTGCAAAAGTTTCCATGTTGCTTTGTATAGAAAAATAGAAGCAGAGAAGTACAGAAAAAAATTATTATCTAGCTGGATTTTTTGAAATATATTTGCTATTAGTTTGAGCAGCCATCAACTTGCGATACTATGGGGATATCAACGTGCAGAGGTGAAAAGCAGATGAGCAATCAACAGCAGTGAGACACAAAGCCAGGAAAAACACAAGAAGTCAAATCTTATTAGAAAGAATCAACTTAAAACACAACAGCTAAACAAACAGAACACGCGGGGGGGGGGGGGGGGGGAGGGA
>NW_015090921.1:4547075-4632533 GCF_001431845.1 Calidris pugnax
GGGGCATGGAAACAGTAGCTTTGTTGCACAGCTTTACAAAACAGACACAACAAGTTTACATGATGTGTCAGAGACTGCGCAGCCAGCAAGAAAGCTAAGAACTCGGGTACCTGCACCAGTCCCAGCATTTTGGTAGTGTACCCCTCCACCATTCGGCAGGCTTCCCCTTTCCCACTGTGTTTCAAACTTCGAGGCAAATGCAAGAGAAGCCTTGTTGGGAACCAGTGCTCCCAATTTGTCCTGTTACATAGGGGCAGTGTTACAACATTTCACCTTCACTAGCCTAGTCTTTGAGAGACAGGCCATGTTTTGCTTATTACTCCAATGTAAGCATTGTGTTACAACAACTGGAGGCTGCAGCACAACATGTTCTATACAAGGTGGACAGACACTTCATGAACTGAAGTTTCCCACATGTTTGAGGCTGTGTAGTAAGACAGACTTAGGCCTTGCTTACGTATGTAAAATGCACTGAATGAGCAAATCCAACAGTGAATTCAGTTTTCCTCAAGGAACACCTTCACATCAACTTAAAGCCATCACTAACATGCCTTTAAGCAAGCAACCCTAAGGGTTCTGCTATGTGAGAAAACTGCGCTAGCTTTTAGTTAGCACAGGGTTTTGATTCACAAATCGGCACTGATTGAGCTGTGGTCATAAAGACAGAGGTCTCCAGTTTACTACCATACTTCCCTACCCATGATTATCTTCCCCACAGCTCATCCCACAAAATGTTTAGTGCATCCCTCTCCTAATTGCTGTAGTCCACAGGCCAGCCAGTGAAGCCACAGGCAAACAGTAGCAATAATAACTGGGATACAGACACTCTGCAAACTTACTGTCAGGTGGTGGACTGCAGGATGGATGGGGCAGACTCTGAAGTCAATGTCCTTCTTATAACCTTGAGACCTTAAGCTGGAGCAAACTCCTGTTTTTCGGTCCCAGTGGTTTATTATTGTCTTTATGTTGAATATTCTGCATAATACTTATGAAATCAATAGAGAGATGCCTGTAGCTGCCTGCAAAAGCAATACAAAGAAGCTGTCTGTAATTTCAAGAAGGCAGAGTCTGGACTGATTAACAGCATTAATGCATCGGCATGTCAAGATGAAGGAAAATCTGCAAATTTTTGAAAGCAGACCAGCATAATAAATAAATACACAGTCCTCTCACCTTTTTTTTATAAATGTTTAGTGTGTACATTTGTACATGCCTGTTCCACCATTCACATTTAACAGACATTTAGAGCACTGCAACTGGACAGTGAATATTGTCTTACAGGCCAGCTATGCATATAAGAAAATGAAGGACCCATGCATTGCCCTACTTGCTACAGCTTAAATAAGCTTACATGGAGCACTGGAGCAGGAAATGTCGCACAGAGGCAGAGAAATCTGCAGTCAGTCAGAGAAAAGTATTGCTTGAACAAAAATCATGTAGGGGGGTTGCCTTCAGTTTCCCTTCTCACAATGCATAGTAAAGAAAAGATTCTAAATTCAGTCATATCCTGCTTGAAAAGGTCTTCATGGACCTATAATTTGCCTGGAAGGAAACACGATGGGGGTGGGGAGAGGAAGCTTGCAGGTGGTTGCACACGATAAGACGAACATAGCTTTGCAATATTCCTGTGGGCCGTGCTCTCTCTACCTCACAGTCTGCCTTCCATTCCCAACCACGCTGTTCTTTAATGCTCTGCTCTCTACCAGCATGCAGAAGCTGTACCCCTTTGCTCGGAGACAACAGAATTCATCAAGTCTCTCGTTTGCCTGTGGTTAAGGGGCTATGCACCTGGACTCCTTTGCTTGGAGACAACAGAATTCATCAAGTCTCTCATTTGCCTGTGGTTAAGGGGCTATGCACCTGGGTGTGTGTAGTCCACTGACTGTTGTGTTCATTCTGTTCTTCATGAGGATCAGGGATGATATCCAGTATCTGAACTTCCCCAGAGAACTAAAATGGAGCTTCCCCAGTGAAAGCTGCAGTGGCAGGGATGAGAAGAATGCATTCCGCGCTGCAAGACAATCACTCAGCTATTCATCATTCAGTAATTCAAATTGTTAAGCATCTGGATCAACAAGCTAACAAAGCTCTAATGGTTGTGCACGGGTAAGAAGGAACCAGAGTGTCACAGATGTCTAGGGGCTATCCAGGAAATTGGCCAGCTGTTGAAGCAAAGGACCCTTCTACATGGCCAGTGGATCAGTGTGAGAATGCACAACACGCAGTTCACCAGGCAACTCAATTTTCCTTTTGAAGCCATGAGCAAAGATACAGTATTACTGGTTCATGCAGCTCCATGAAATAGTTTTTCAGAAACAAAAGCAATTTTCACAAACGTTTCAAGCTTCTCCAGCTATAAGCTAAGCATGAAGATCATCTCATTACACATTTTGTGCTGTCTCTTGACCTTCAAGCTATTCACGCATTGTCTTTATCTGACTCATGACACAGTGCTACTGTGCCATATCCTGCTATAAATTTAATCTCCGTATTTACGTTTGAATGGGAGAGACACTTAGCTGTCCACCAACACAGCAATATACATGCTCCTGTTTTGGGACTGGCTTCAAGTCATTAAATGGAAAAAGCTGGTCACAAAGTACAATCATTTTTATATAGTTGTCATAGTTGACACTGCCTGACATGCTGCAGTCATGCCCAAGTGAATGCCATTAAATTTCTCATAACTGCAAGTAAGTACGCTTTCTGCACGCCAGCCACTGCCACATTCTCTCTATACTGGCAAAGTTACCAAGTCTTTTAAACAACCCTGAATTCATTTGAACCTGCCCATTTTTATGGAAGTACTTTATACAGCTTCTTTGAGCTCATGCTCACTGAATGTTTGTTATACTTTCCTAATGGAATTAGTTACATGTTTTAAAATATATCAATTTAGCATATAGGAGCATAAGGAGATAAACAATCAGCATCCATTTCTCTGTCTTGCTGTTCTCACAGCCTCAAGCAAGATGAACCTTTTCAGAATTTGTTATCAATTTGGCAATAGGAAACTGTCAGATCTTTTTTCTCACTATTTTGACAGCAAGAGCTTTGGTAGATCTTGGGGCACCCAAAGCAGATTCACACAATAACCGAGGCTGAAAGTGACTTTTGGAGTCAACCAGTCCAGCTTGCTCAAAGCAGAAATAATTCTGAAGATGAATAAGATTGCTTGGGGTCTTGGCCCAGTTGTCTGGAGACCACAGGCACAAGACAGCCTCCCATGAGGAACAGCATGAAAGCAAAGGTGAAACAGGTACAGGACAAAAAGACAAATACTTCAATTTTTAACACATTCACTTCTACATCCTGTTCCCCTTTACATCCCTGTCTAGTGTAGATTCATTGAAGAACTTCCACCTAACCCTCTCCCTCACATGAGGCAGGATTGGTATGCAAAAATCACCATGGACAGATGTTCACCTCACTGATTCGTAAAAATATCAGATTTAAAACCTCTCAAGGTAGCTCCTCTTCTAGTGCTGTCTTCCTAACTTTAAAAAACCTTAAAACCTTTCCCCTTAAAGTCTAATCCAACTCTCTCTTTGCAAATACAACTCATCACATTCTTATCTTGTTAGATACTTAGAATATCTGACCAGTATCTTCACTGCAACTACCTGGCATATATTAATATATTTTAAATCATATTATTTTCTTTTCCAACCAGTCCCTTTCATCTTTCTACATAGGTTATATTTTCTAGAACTTTGATCTCTCTCCCATTTGTCTATCACTCTGAAAACATAGTGCCAAAACTAGATATTTGTGTATTTGTGTATCTGATTTTTCAATTTTCTACCAACTTGCCTTCACTGAATTTCATCTTATTGGATTTTACATAATTTCTTCAATTTACCAAGATCATTATGAATTCTAATTTTCTCTTCCAAAAGGCTGACAATCCTTTTTGGCTTAGTATTATTTGCAAATCCTATAAGCATGCTTTTCCTCCCATTGTCAAAATAACAAATGAAAACATTGAATAGTACTGGACCCTGGACAGATTTCTGATGACCACACTTGAACGTTCTCTCATCTTGACAAAGAACTATTGATAGATTACTCAGTCTAGTTTTTCCACTGGTTGTGCCAATCTTATGAGGATTTTGCTTCCTGAGTTTGCATACAAGAGTGCCACGCAGCACTGTGCCAAGCCTTACTTAAAATCAAGACACATCACAGCTGCCACATCTACTTGTCCATTAGGCTGACAACATGAACACGTCTGGTTCAAGCTTTGATACTAATTAAGAGATAACAGATATCAGTTTAAATACCACGTTTAAAAGTTAATCGGAAATGGTTGTTTGCACAGGTACACATGGGCTTAGCTGCTCAGCGTGATGTACAACAACATTTCTGCCAGAATTTCAGCCTCTGCTGAGGAGGGAGGAGTCCTGCATCAGACTTATTTGCCTCCCCCCTATGCTGGACATTCATCAGTTGTTGGGGAACCCCTGTGTTGTGTCCCACGTGCTCCAATTTCCTGGTAGCGGCCAAAGTCTAGACTCTATCACTTCCCACTTCAATACATGGAAATTCAGAGTTAGATGCCCATGAAGCTTGTTTAGCTAGCAAAATTATGAAGGGATTTTATGTGTGTGGGTTTGTTTTTCTTAAAGAAATTCTATTGTGTTTCTTGTGTCTTCTTACTTCCCCTCTTCAACCTGTTGTGCAAGCCTGTTGCTGTTTCCACACATCCAAAAATATGATTTTGGTCCTTACTACTATGACTGCTCTACCCTCCTCCTTCTATCTCATGTCACTCTCCCAGCAATGAGCTAATCCCTCAGCCTCTTAGTAAAATGTCTCCTGCCTGTGCCAGCTCTGTCCCTTGCTCTGTTCTGCACAGCACTTTCTTAATCCAAACCCCATCAAAACTCTTGTCTCCAGACACCAGCTCACTCCCAATGACTTCCAGTTCACACTTTTCCCAAGGACCACCAGAAACACATGAGATATCATAGCAGGCACTGTCTATAGCTTTGAGACCTTCAATGCAGAACACCTGATGCATCCTGTGCCAAGGACTGAAAGATGCTGTGATGCAAATTCCTAAGTTCTCAAATGTGTCCCATCTCCCTTTAAAGTTGCCACAGTCACTCCCACAAGCCTCTTAGTAAAATGTCTCCTGCCTGTGCCAGCTCTGTCCCTTGCTCTGTTCTGCACAGCACTTTCTTAATCCAAACCCCATCAAAACTCTTGTCTCCAGACACCAGCTCACTCCCAATGACTTCCAGTTCACACTTTTCCCAAGGACCACCAGAAACACATGAGATATCATAGCAGGCACTGTCTATAGCTTTGAGACCTTCAATGCAGAACACCTGATGCATCCTGTGCCAAGGACTGAAAGATGCTGTGATGCAAATTCCTAAGTTCTCAAATGTGTCCCTTTAAAGTTGCCACAGTCACTCCCACATGTTAACTGCAAGTGTAAACTCTCCTGTCTTAAGTTTAATTCTTTAGGGATATAGAACAGCAAAAGCAAACAGATACAGAGTTAAAAGGAAAGTTTTCTAATTCAGTTGCCATTTACTTAGGGACAAAAGAAAAATAATGCAGACAGTGAAGATTAATAAGTGATTTCACGACAGTTCGCCTTCCTGGGGAGTTTCTGTGTTCTGATATGCAGAAGAGCCTTTACTTCTCAGGCTCCTGCTATGGAATTCTTAGGCACTTTCACAGTGAAAGGTGAGGAAAAGGTAGAACAGATTCTGCCCCCGGTAACCACAGACCCTGCCAGGCAGCCTTCTGGCCCTTTTCCTGATACACTGATTTGCCATAGATGGAGCCAGCCTATTATCTAGGATGGCCCAGTTTCAGCAGGAGACTACCAAAATTCACCACCTCTGTTGTACATTGTCACTACTGTCTTGGATGTACAGTCCAACACAGAAAAAAAACAGAATTAAAGAGAAGGGAAAGAAATCCAATGTTTAAGGTGTATGGGGTATTCAACATGCACACAACAAAAAGAACCCAACACCAAGCAAAAGTAAACAGATAGCAGAAGCAAACAAATATAGGTGGATTCCCAAGCTGGCGCAAGTTGATACGGGTGCTCTAGCATCATTGAAAATCTGCCATGCAGGTGTAATTTCAACAAAGACTCGTGGCACTCCACAATGAGGAGCAGCAGAAACCAACAATATTTAGGAAGCTAGCAAAGAAGAGTTTCTACAAATACATACTCCCACTTAAAAGAACAAAAAAAGAAAAAAAAAAAAAAAGGGAAATTCCTTCCACTGTAGGCCCTGAGCTTCAGCATTCAATAACCTTAAAAGCATAAACTTAAATCTCACTTTTACATATACATTTCTATTCACCCACTTCACAGTCATATGAGGCACCAAATACAGATAAATGAAACTCCAGTGATTTCTCAATACAAGGCGTACGCTCAACCTTTCTGACCTCTGTCAGATTTTGCCTGGGTTTTGCTTCAAAATTGTATGCAGATAGTATTTGCATGTAAATTATGGTACAACATCCTAAAAATAGGACTGCACTGAAAACTGGGTCTAGGGCTCTCCAGAGAGGGCTTAAATTTAAGTGAACATTCAGATGCACTTTTCAGATGTCCTGAAAAAAATGTCAAAAGCCTTAAACATATCAAATAATATTTGCAGTTACATACCTTCAGTATCTGCTTTATTTACCCTATTTCCTATTGTAATTTTGCAAACATAGCTGTAACCCCACATTTTTGTACATGAAACTGGCAAGTTTAAACTGGTGGATAATTTGATTTGTAACAAAATACAAAGCCAGCTGAACTGGTTCTGGGTTCAAATTTCTCCGTAAATATTGCATGTGTCTGGTTACAGCTTAAACCATAGTGCAAGGACAATCACGTGGCATCACCTGTTTGTCATCTGCACAAGTTCCCTGGGTGTAGCTGATGGGTGAGGTACATGTCCCGCCTTTGTTCCTATGGAAACTGCTATAAAGCCATGAATTCTACATCAAAACTTAATTGTTTCCTCTGAAACTGATGTCTAGTGCATTTCAAAAATGGAGAGAAAATGCAGAAAAATACAAGAGGACAGATTTACATTCAGGCCATTATGTATTTGAATATCTTTTTAACCTTAAATGTGATAAACAATAGTGATGGCATAGTTTGGAAAGAAAACAAAGATGGCTTAAGCTAGCTAGATCTTAACTGACAACCATTGCCCTAGGATATAATTTAGAGAAGTGATTTGCTGACACTGTAAAGTTACTAATCTTTGGAAGAGCAAGTTGTGGAGAACATGTATTCACACTCTTGTCTAAATGCTTATGTACTAAAAAAATGACAGGACCCAATTAAGACCATAGCTGGTGTTGATATGCTAAGTTATGTTAAACTTTGAAATCACATTCCTAGTACTCACATTGGGACCAAAATCAAACACTAAACCAAAACCACTAGTACAGTGTACTAAAAATATGCTTTTTAAATATAGGCGTTAGTTGGGGGTGGGAAAGCCTTTCAGAAGGAAAATGTTAGGACATTAAAATGCCTAGCAAAAGCATCCAAGACCTAAATAAAGCAGCACATATTGATGCCAGTGAATACAGCTACCCTATTTCTCACAAAAAGTGTGGTCACACTCATGCCCTGATCCATCCAAACCTTTTCAGGAACGACCTTGCTCTCCAAGCATTGCAGTGCCCCGTGTAAGAGCTCCCCCCATCCTGGCTCTTCCCAAACTTCTCTCTGTAAACCCTCTTTCACCCACCACCTCTCTCTCCTTTCCAAGCCCCCCCTCCTAGAAACCCCCCACCTCTTTAACTGTCCCACCCAGATGTCCCTCCTTTCTTTCACCTATTTGAACTTTCCAACTCATCCAAGCAGATGCTTCTCAAAAGCGTGTCACATCTCAGTACTTCTCTATCCCTGTCCCTCACCAGCCTGTCCTCTTTTCATTCTGCATAGACAAGACTGCTACCCTCACTTGGGACCTAACCCTCTCCTCCCGGCAAGCTCCTGCCTGCCACAGGCAGTCAGTGTTGCTTTCCTCTGGCTACAGCAGCCAATTAAGTTCCCCTCATCCCTGGCTCTGCTGCAGGCTCCTACTTAGAAAAGGTTTCACTTTCCCATATGGGTTACACTTCTTGAAAAACCCTACACATGCCTAGTTGCCTCAAAAGGAAGGAAAGTTAGAATTAATGGATAGACATAGGAAATACTAAAAAAAAAGCCTTTAAAAGCTTTGCTGTATTCATAAATAACAAAGCATCTATTAAACAAGGGGAAGGAGAGAAAGAAAGGCTCCTTCAGCCTGGCATGAGATGGGATAGGGGCAGACCTTTTCCCCATGGGCAGTCATTTGCAGCTTTTAAATCTTCTGCTGATCGTAGACCCAGTGTGACACTTCCACTCTCTATAAACTCTTGTGAAAATGTTTCCACTCAATCTAACAAAGCTTGCCATGCTTCCTCTTCACCCTTCGTCTTCAGCAACTGCCTCATATGGGAACTAATAAGATAACTGGCCACCTTTCCTATGCATGTTTGCATAGGAAATCTTAAGCACCTGAAACAATTGCATACAAAATATTTGGAAGGGCTCAGAGGCACCTGAGATGAGTGCATTTACATAGGCTGGAATTGTTTATCTGTGTCTCCAAGGGATCCAAATACCAGCTCGGGTTTTGATTGGGATACATGGGTAGGAGTACTGTGCATTCTCTCCACTTTGTTTTGCTGCTTACATTTGCCTTCCCAAACCCTCCTCTCTAAACTTCCCCAGGACAGAGCATAACAAAGGGCATGTTACTGCCAGAGGACTTCTCCCAAGCACATATCTAAAACACAGTATGCTTAAGAGCTTTTGGCAACTCAGCTACACACTTGGTGCTATAAGGGGTCTGAAATTCAACAAGCCTTGCCACTTTCTGGTAGGCAGGGACCAGGCAGGAAGGTGGGTGAAGCTTTCTGAAACTGCTGGGAAGGAGACAGGGGAAAATGGTAGAATTTTTGCTTGTTATTGCTCTAAATCTCCTTTTGCAGCTCCAGAGAGGCTTCTTGGGATTGGACATTAAGTATTTGTTTGAAAACTCTCCCAGTGAGAGATAATTGTTTCCGCAGCCTGATAAAGGCAATGTAAATTAATCAGGCATATCACTACTTAATCCTTAATAAATGCTGATGCAGAGTAAAGAGGGGAAAAAAAATCCTACTCTTAAATCACTGTACACTTGACACAAGATTACAGGAGTGCCCCATGCTGCAGCTCTGCAGCTAATTAGGTATGGCACTGGATCAGTGCTAATGAATTTAATTTCTTCCTTCTTCCAAATGAAGATATGAAGAAAAAAAAAGCCAGGAGCTGGAGGGAGAGGAAGATATATTTCCAGGTACTGTTTATTGGTGTGGTGTATTCTTCCAACAACAGGATAATGTTATTTGTTATTCTTACTTATGATACTTCTCAGAAATCTCTTTAAACTCTTCTAAATTCTTAAGGAAACGGGGAGGTTGCAATTTCAACTTCAGGACATTGAGGCAATATCTATTTCAAGCCCAAAATCCAACCTATCCATACAGAAGGCTAAGACCTTCATGGGTCTGAAGTGACAGACACACGGGTCCTATACAAAACAAAGGTACTAATGTGATTTTCACTAATTACACCAGCAATTCCAACTGGAATTCTGATGGGAAACTTTTTTAACAAGACCAGGAGGCTGATAAGATTTCTGATCAGGCCATTCAGATGCTGTGCAGATACTCTTGAATGGTCCACATAAATGGAGTACACTCAAGAACAGAAGACAGAAGTGAATACTAAAAACACCCCCCATATTATACATGCATTTTACACCGTTCATCCAGATGGACGACACCATGCCAAAAGCAGGTAGCTAATCTTGAACCACAAGCAGACTAAAAGCTTCCCTAATAATTAAATGATAAAAGGAGGATTTTTTTAATTAAGACAGACTTTTCACTGATCAATGTGAGCTTATAGTTTACACTTTTTGCTCAACCATGATCCCATGTTTACTGCTGACCATCTGAATTCCTAACGAGCAATAGCAGCGTTCCGTCTTCTGGAATATAAAGTTGGAGCTACAGCCCTGAAGCAACATGTCTACCAGAGTCATGTCTGAGAGACAGTTAAACACAGGGCAAAAATGAAATGGAATAAGAGAGCAAAGTTGAAATTCTTAAATATTCTTGACTTGGGTTACTTGGACGCTCCTGAAAAAGCTTCCAAATATATGTTCCCTTTCATTTATTGTCCAGTGCTGACCTGTCCTGCCAATGATGACCTTTTCCAAGGCATAGGTGTATCATATTAATCCCTTCCCTTCCTCCATTCTTTTTCAGGGAAGTCTCAGTTCAAACATGACAAAGACAACCAATGTGCCAGAGCCTCACAAGCATAAGAGCCAGGAAACCCTGTTTTCTCAAGTGAAATAAGCAGGGCTTTTGTAAGCATCTGCATTTTGCTTCAGACCAGGCTGCACAGGAAAACATAAGGTTTATGTGTGGGCAATCTTCATTTTCACTCCCCACTATCACCATCAATTTGGAACAAGGGGGGTTTTTTTGTTTGTTTTCTTTTCCCTCCTTTTAGCATAAATGGGTCAGTGAACTTCATAGCTTGAAACCTTGACAGAACCATACGCTCTTCATTAAAAGCCATTAATGACAATGATAATAGCACTAATTAGGCTACATGCAAACATACACACGCTTCAACAGCTCCAGAGCTACAGGCAATCAAAGGTCCAAATTGAACCAGCTGCTGTATGGTATTGATGAGTACCAACACCCATCCCCTGCCTTGTCCCAAAGAACGGGGACATGCAATCAGCATCCAGCTGGACAGATGGAGCAGGTGCTTCTGATACACACATTGGCCAGAGTCTCTTGCCTTTGTTTCTGTTGTCCTTCCACCATGTCCTCTTTTGTTGTGTGTTAAGAATGATTGGGAAGCACCACCACAGCCTGGGAGAGTGTATACTCCATCACCACCTGCCATTTTTAGTTCTCTTACAGGAAGAAGTGAGTGTGCACATGGGGTTTGAAGAAGCACATGGTTTTCAGGTGTAACACAATGATTGCAAGCAAATGGCACTGACTTGCTACTTCCTCCAAACCTGACTTCTGGAACTCGCTTTGTTATTCCTGGCCCTGGTTTCCTAGTCTCTAAAAGTAGGAACAGTGCTACTGATCAGGCATCTGCCAGAGCTTCTTCAGAAAGATTAGTGCTATGAAATCCTTGATGTGAACAACCTCTGGAACTTGGTGCTATATTGATACGAGTTTCCTTTTAATAGAACAGCTAGATCACAATTATCAAATGATCAAGACACCCAAAAAGACTTATCCATAGAAACACCATCCATCACGGCAAGGCCTGCTGGATCAACTGGTGGACTTATAAGTGGAAAACTGGAAATCTAGGTCTGCTTCTAGTCTCGGCTTCCTCTGTAACCATAGGCAAGTCTCTTCCCTGCTCTTACCTTTGGAAATATATATCTGTAAAAGAGGGATGATGAAACTGACCTGCTTTGTAAAAGGCTTTGAAATATGTTCAAAGTCAGCAGTTACAATGACTCCAAAACCAGTACTCCAGGGAGGTATATCAAAGCACACTCTCCTAACATACATATAGTGTTGATCATGTATGTATACTTCAGGTATAATATTTGGGTATATATAGTAGTAAACAAGGAACATACTAGTTGCAACATAACTGTCCACTCGGTACATTACGCATTCAGAGTCAGTGTGGTTGCTGAGACCCTTCAGACCAGTTACTATGGATGCAGAACTGGCAGAGAGTAAGTCAGAGCAGTGCTGCTATGCAACTGGTGGAAAACATAGAGTAAGCCCAGACAATCAATACCAGGTTGTAAAATTGATTCAAAACGTCAACAACTAAGTGCCTTAATGAGGCTTTGAGCCAGAACCAAGAGAAGAAAGACCTGCTCTCTCTCCAACAGCATGTCTTTCTCAGAGGTGACCATTTCAGACTGACCACACTAACTCTTTGCTAATGCCAAAAGCTTGAGTAAGGTCTGGTGTACAAAAAACACCAACTGGGGGACACACATGCATTAGTGCAGCTGTAAAAAATGTAGCTAGACAATTTCAAAATCAGCACAGCTACATTCCTTCTGCTATATAGAATGCAAAGTTTAGGTTTGTTTTTACAGTGAACTTTTCTTTTTTCAAACAGAAAGTGCAGCATAAACCAAGTAACAACATGCACAGACTAGTGGTGCTAGAGTACAATACTTTATGAATTTTTCACACAGCTGAGTACAACATATATCAGCTAGAATCATGCCTGCTTAAATGTGAAGTGAATTAGAAAGTTCAAATAAAACTGATAGCTTGGTTTGAAAATCTTCGTGTTCTGACCTCCAGGCAATGCAAACTAGAATTTTACAATATTTTTATAAAAATCATTCTTGCAGAAAGCAGAAGCCAGGCAGTGTCACAGCATCTATGTTTTAACAGCCTGAGTTTCCCCAAATGTATCAGTGTCATTTATTCCTGTGCTTTTTTGAATAACACATCCATAAGCCTCCTGAATCCATTTTCATCATACACTATTGCCCCCACCCCCTCTCAGCCCTGCCCCAACCCACAGCAATATTTCTTTATAGTCAGATGTTAATAAAATCTTTCTCTCTAGAAGCAACTCATTACCCAAGCAAGTTGAAGGAGGTTATCGGGCAGGTGGAATTACTGCACAGTGACCTGTGAAGGTTATTACTCCAAGACAGGAGATCATGAGGAAGGAGTACACGAGGAGATGCCTGTGGCAGGGTCCTGTGACTATGCAGCCAACACCTGCTTTTAAACTGTTTTGTTTCTCAATTCCCTTTCTCCCCCAGAGGGTCAGGGTGAAGCTACCTGCTGGTCTCTAAGGGGTGCCTCCCAGCACATGGCAGCAGGGTGCGAAAGGGCTAATTCCCTGCAGGCCACAGAGAGTGAGGTACAGGGGCAGAGACCAGCAGCTCCTTGCTAAAAACATCCATTATGGAGAGGCAGGGGACACCTGTATGCCAGCTCAGATGGGCTAAGCGAAGAGAGCTCTGCAACCAGACCACAAACCATCCTGACACTTTTTAGTGAAAGGAAGTTCTGTCCCTGCGGGGTTGGGGTCCCATTCATGAAAGGGCAGGGCTGGCTTAGGAGGAAGCTCACGTGAGTTGGTGCTGCTAAAGGCTGGTGAAGAGTGCATAGTTATTCTGGGCCAGAGGAGTTGCCGTAGGTCAGGCTGCGCACAGACCATAGCAATGAACTCTTCCCGGGCCCTGCACTCCGCCACTGAGAGCGCACACAGAAACAGATGGGGAATGGGACTTAACCATGATGATGGGACAACTAAGCTATCAGACAGGGGAGTGCTGAGCAGCCAGTCCTTGATCTCCTCACTGTCAGTTATTAGTGAGTTTAAGGCTTTCAGACAACAAATCCAGTCAAAACACGTCAGCCAATTCATACAAGCTAATTATGATGTTATAAAGAAAATGCATTTTTTTCCCCCAATAAATTAATTATTCACAAAATGATTCCACACAGTTGAACTTAGGTCTCAAATACCTCCTCTCTCCTGTTCCTTTTCTCTTTTGTTTTGCCTACGCCACAAGGTCTTTAGAGCAAAAGCCACCTCTTCTCAACCTTCTCCCCAGTACTACCTCACTTGACCAAGAGGGCTCCCGATTCTGACAAGAGTCCCCAGGCACATCTCTAATTGAAGTAACTTCGTTAAGCCACAGAAATTAAAAGGAAACAAACCAGATTCTATTCATGCTACAGAATGGAAGAAAGTATAGATCAGAAAGATCAGGTGGTGTTAAAATTCCTGTGGCAGAACGGACTCAGTGATCACCTCTTACAATTTATATGGTATACGTTGTCAAAACAACACATATTCACACTTCATGTTTAATAGAAAGGGTATGGATAGGAAGTGCTGCGTAAGCATATTCAACTGTATAGGAAAGGGACAACCCTGTGACACTAGCCAGGGTTCCCCTAAGTTCAGGGGGCATTTGGGAACAGCTCACCCAAGGAGCTGTACTCCACTGCGTACAGCTGGCAGATGCTGAGCTCATTTTTACCTGTACTCTGAGACAACCCAAAATTCTGGTAACTGCATTAGCACAGCACTGAGATTGAATTAATTATCCCAATACTGGCTTTAATTCAGGTTCTGGTTGGCAATACAGGAAACCTGAATTTTTGATTCCTCATAGCAGGTTAGTAGTGACACAACTGCATAAAGCAAAATACTGAAGTGGTAAAATATTACTCTGCTGCTTCACAACTTACACTGCTGAGAGCCAGCAGGGTAGGAGGCATAGACTACTCAGTGGGGAACTGCAGATTTAGGCTCATAGCTGGCATAACAGAAACGTAAATTATTCAACTTTGAGCACGGGCAGCATGTACTCATATTAGTTCAAATGCTGTGCAGATATTCCCTGAAGTATCAACATGCCTATCCTGCTTGCATTGGAAAACTTTCCTCTTCCTGGCAGGACAGCATAACCATCCTTATGAAGTTTAATGAAACTGAGAAGGGAAGGCTCCTGGCAGGAGAAAGGATTGCAAAGTCTAATCTGCTGTAATGGATTAACGCTGTCCTGAAAAATACGCTGGGCTGAGCTTTCAGCCCCTTTCGTCTTAAATATCTAGGACAGTGTTGAAAAATGCATGTGCCACCATCACTGAGAAATGGACAACTTCTTTCCATTCCTCTTCCATTTGCTGGGTAAACAGGCCAATCGCAGAGTCAGCAGCCATGGCAATTTCTGAATCAATATTTATCAAGCCCTTCTCCAACTGCTATTTCATGCCTCATTGGTCAGAGAGCTTCCTCTCCAAGTGAGCCAGAAAATCCTGACCTTGCAAATGACAGAGGAGCTGCTTGAGGATCGCAAAGTACAGCAGCATCTCCAGCTTAAAAAAAAAAATAATTAAAAAAAAAAAAATCACAATTCATGCAAATGTCCTCATGGCATTACACATTCTTCTTCCACCCCTTTCCTTTCTTCCATCCCTTCTTTCAGCAGCAACCCTTGAAGCTAACGCTTCAATTAAGAGAGCTAAACAAACAGTTTGTTCATTAGCCAAAATCAAACTATACGTAAAGGACATTAAAAGCCATGGATACCCGCAAGGGAATCTGATTTGGGTGTGTGTGTGTGTCTGTACTTTTAATGACATGGAAGATTGATTTCTTCCTACCCCTCCCCTAGGCATAGTGAGTTCACAATTATTCCATCAAACAAAAGCAACTGCAACAATTAAGGGGAACAGAGTGACAGAAAGAAAGGTATTTGAGGGCACTAAGGTGCTGTCTTCCATCCTGACACTCCCCAGAGGAGACTACAGAGGGCAGAGAAACCTGAGAGAGGCCAAGTGCTGTAAGATCACCTCTGGAAAACAGATTGCCGAAAATCAACTGATAGCTCAGGGACATTGTCCTTCCCTAGCGAAAGAAAATAACTTGTTCTAAAAACAAATACATATATGATTCTTAGAAGAGATGAAGTAGTGTTACTTACCAGCATACCCTCTGAAGTCTATGGATTGCCTCCAGAACCCATTCAGATAAATTAGCATTAACTGTGCATGTTGGCCCAGAAGGGATTCACAGCACCACACAATCTGGTACCACAGCACGTCGCTCTGCTGTAGCTCGACATGCCTGAGGTTTTCCAGGAAAATACATGTGTACCTGAACACCCCATCAAAATATACACTGAACGTGAGGAATTGTTCCTGACAGAAAGAAACTGAAAATAAACACAATCAAAGTGCAAACACGAAGGACCAGAGAGGGGTCATGCCTCCAAGCTCACAAGGAAATTGCATCTTTGAGTTTCCTCTAAGCCACAAGATAAGCAGAGAAATTCTGGACCTTTGACCACTCTAGTGTAGATGCTTTATGCCTGCTCTGTACAAGTCTACTATTCAGAACAAAACAAAAAATAATAGGTATGATTTTTGTGCACATTTTCCTCCCACTAATCCCCATTACTCTACTGGGAACACTCCCAAAACAATTTCTCTCTTCACTATTTCTCCCCCTCTTTGGCTTACAAGCTAATATAAAGCTGCTCTTTTGATTTTCATTATTTTTGTAGAGTTTAGCAACAGCCTACTTTGTTCTTTTCAACTTTCCAAAACAGGACCTCCCAGTTCTTCAGTTTCTCTAGCTCTTTTCTGAGCTCTACTCAAAAGATCACATCACCATGTTTCAAATACTACGCGGTACACTGTGTTTGAAACTCTTTCTACTCATTCAGAGGGTAGTCTTGTTCAGGAGAGTTTTGCCATGGGCTCTCAATTGGATGTCAGCTCCAAATTACATAAAGTAATACAGGGAAGAGGCTGTCTGTCTGTACACACCCAAGACAAATTACTCCAATTCTCACTTTCTTCTTAAGGAGTCCAAGCTGACGTCTCTCAGCCTCTCTTGCACAGGTTTCTTTTTCCAGTTAAGTCATGTTTTATGTGACTTCCCCTGTTTGAGTTCTGCTGTATTGACTTCTGTCCAGATTTCAAGACTCTTAGTTGCCTTTGTATTTATCTGGTACTCACAATGCTTTCCACATTAGCAGCATCAGTGAACTAATGGGCTATTTGTTATTTCCCAGATCATTAGTCAAGGCCTTCCACAGAACAAGCCCTTCAGCAATACTCATCTCTACCCAGGACACTGCTTCTCAGCTTCATTGCTACCATTTACTGTTTCCTTACATATACAGCCCTCCTGCTCTCTTGCAGACCTTGTGATACCACCTTCATGCATATCAGTGCAAATGTATTTTTTATCACTTTTGCTGCCTACAAAATGCTTTAACAGGATCCCAAGTGTTTGGGATTCTCTCTTTCTGTATTTCTGCCAGCCAATCAATTAGCACTGTGTTTTCCTTGAGATATATACATATGCGCTGCAGATATAGAGGTTAATGCAAAGGAAAAAATAATTTAAAAAATCTTATTCCATAAACAATGGGACGGAGAAAGTTCAGTTTCTTATGCATTATCTCCTGCTACATTCTCATCCACATCACCTGAACCTGACTTGGTATTTTCAGGCTCCTGTGCCTTTCTCTGTTTTACAGAGTGGCACACCAGAAAGGCAGGATTCTCCGTGGCCCATCTGGACCCGCAGAGCTACCAAACAGTGTGCCAGTAGGCATGTGTCAACTGGCCAGTTGGCTCCTACCAGACTGAGCACACATGGGCAGAAATAGCCGAGCTGTTCTCTCAGCAGAGGAACTAACAGATGCCCACTTCTCTTCTACTCAGCCACCAGTTCCCACGGAGCACGCAGGGACTTGACACACTTGCTTTCTGTTCTGTTACGTTGGTTTCAAAGTGACCTGTGAGTTCAAATGTTATTAGAGAAGGTCTGAAGGGTAGCAGGATTCCCCAGACCTCACTCCTGAAGGATCAGCCTAAAAACATAGTTGTGTTGGTTGGCACACGTGTGCACTTGGAGCATCAGAGTCAATCACGGATTCTAAATCATCTGGATTCTAAAGGCTCAGCAAGAGCAGTTCCTGCAGTCAAGCTCTGTGCAAGGTCAGGGACTAAAGTTTGAAATTACACTAAATAAACAATGTATTTTAAAAGGTGAATGTTGAGGTAGGGTAATATCAAAAAATCTTATTTGGGCTTCCCAGTGTAAGAGTCACTGGAAGCCCAAAAGCTGTAAAGGCTGAACCTTGACAAAAGCAGCGAGGGGAACTTTGTTATGGTGACAGGAGAGGGAAAGGCACAGCGATTACTCTCCCTCCACCACATACTTCCAGTGAGACCTTGGGCAACTACCTTAGCAGTCTGTGCTGTGTTTTCCCCATCTGGCAAACAGGAGAAAGAAACAGACTTTTTCAAGCAGGCATCAGGCTGTTTAGTGCGTTAGTGTTTATAGACTGCTTTTAGATAGAGTGATGGGGGAAAAACTTGGGGGGTGAGGATGCAAGCTGAGGATCAAATGTTGAAGCATCAACTTTAAAGGTGTTCCACAGGGTTCAATTCTAGGGCCGGTTCTGTTCAATATATTTGTCAACAGTCTGGATGCAGGAGTTGAATGCGCCATTAAGCAAGTTTGCTGATGATACCAAACTGGGAGGTGCTTTTGACTCTCCTGAGGGACAAGAGGCCTTGCAGAGGTATCTAGATGGATTGGAGTACTGGGCTATGGATAATGGGATGAAATTTAACAAGTTAAAGTGCTGGATTGTGCACCTAGGACAGAGTAACAGTGGATTGGAGTACTGGGCTATGGTTAATGGGATGAAATTTAACAAGTCAAAATGCTGGATTGTGCACCTAGGACAGAGTAACACCAGGCACAAGTATAAATTGGGAGAGGAGTGGCTGGAGAGCAGCCCTGCAGAAAGGGACCTAGGGGTGCTGGTAAACAACAGGCTCAACAGTGTGCCCTGGCAGCTGAGAGGGCAAACTGCATCGGGTGGTGCATCAAACACAGCATCATCAGCTGGTCAGGAGAGGTCGTTATCCCACTATATTCAGGGTTGGTGCGGTCTCCCCTTGAACACTGTGTGCAGTTCTGGCCCCCACAATTTAAGAGAAACAGCAGGCTCAACAGTGTGCCCTGGCAGCCGAGAGGGCAAACTGCATCTGGGGATGCATCAAACACAGCATCATCAGCTGATGAGGAGAGGTCATTATCCCGCTACATTCAGGGTTGGTGTGGTCTCCCCTTGAACAGTGTGCAGTTCTGGCCCCCACAATTTAAGAAGGATGTGAAGGTCCTCAAATGCATCTGGATGAGGGCAATCCAGTCATAGGACACATGGGAATGGCTCAAAGCTGCAGGGATGTGAAGGTCCTCAAATGCATTTGGATAAGGGCAATCCAGTCACAGGACACATGGGAATGGCTCAAAGCTGCACCAGGGGAGGTTTAGACTGGACATTAAGAAGCATTTATTTACCAAGAGGGTTATCAAACACTGGAACAAGCTTCCTAGAGAGGTGGTTGATGCCCCAGGCCTGTCAGTGTTTAAGAGGCATTTGGACAACGCAGCAGATAGCACAGGCAACAAAAGCATGAAGCAAGCCTTTCAAGTTTGCTGTGCCAGCTCAGAGCTCTGGGACAAGAAGTTTCCTCTAGGCAAGCAAGCCTTGCTGACTTACCTTCCCAAATGATTCAGAAACTCTGACTGATGTACAATGTCATCAGTGATATTTTCTTTTTTTTTGTACTTGGCTTCCTTTCTCCACCCACCTCTTCCAAAAGGAATGATTTGCTCCTACATTTCATTACAAGTTCATCCATTCCTTTAGCTGCTGGTGCCAACCAGCTTCCTCAAACAAGGCTGTTGCATTTGACCTTCAGAATCCACAAGTCAAACAGTGACCAACTCAGTCATGGACACATCAGTGATGAGGTTATCCAGACTGGTCCACAAGTCAAACAGTATGGTGTGACCAACTCACAGTCACGGACACATCAGTGATGAGGTTATCCAGACTGCCAGCCAATCACATGACTACAGCGTCCTAAATAGATTCCATATCAAATCAAGGGTAATAATATATTGGTGACTCAAGAGAGAAAAGCCTTTTGTCTCTGAACAAATTTATTTCTCTCTGAAATTAAGACCTTCTGATTTCAATTTCACCTCCCCTACTGCTGCTGAAACGAAGCTGCTAAAAGCACAGATGACGTGCAGCAGTGTCCTCTTTGGGCTAAACAAAACTTCTGAATAAACAGATAGAAGGACTTGGCACAGCTCATTCTTTGGGCACCCTGAAATAGACAAACATTTTCCTTTGTCTATTTTCTCCCATCTCAGAAAACATCTGGCTTGGTCAGGGAGATCTTACTGCAGAGACACGTTTCCTTGCTGGAGGCCAAACAGGCGCTTGACAAGAACCACATGAATACACACTTTTGTGCTATCAAACAACACTACAGCAAGTGTGCTTTTGTGGGCAACATGGAAATCCTATGGCCACATAGGAATGTGTGCGTGAGTGGGTGGAAATCAGATGGTCGCACCACAGAAACAATGAAGTTGTAAGCTGGGTCCCTACTCTATACCGCTGCTATAAAGAAAAACACTTGCTAAGTTATATATAACATGCTAAGAATAGTTGGTAGGGAGAGCTCCTCTAATTGCCTACCACGTGCCTCTTCAGAATGGAGCTAGGGTACCAGAAAGGTTTTGCTTGTAAGATTCCTCGAGGCTTTTTAATGTGTGTACACATGCACAGACAAAAAACAGTTAACTCTGAAATTCTTAAAGCAGGACCAGCATGGTATACATACCTGCTGCACTTATGCAATTTGCTATGGGTGCAGTTTTACAGTAAGAAGGAGTGAGGGGTGCCTCTTAGAGAGGTGACCATGTGGACAGGAAGATGAGCTCACCCAGAAAAAGCATTGGGAACTGGATACCCTCCTGAACAACCCAGGAATTAATTGATTTTTCAGACCAAGATCAGTAAGCAGTACTATGCATAGCAGCAAATGACAGACATACAAACTGGAAAATATTCTTTGCAGCCTCACTTTGGCCTGCCGTGAAAAAGGGAAAAACAAATCAGAAAGATACATCAGAACAAAAACTTGTTAGAAACCTCCTCAGGCAAGCAATATGGCAAGGACTAAAAGCTTTGATGGCATTTAGACTCCTGGCTACACAAATCTCTTCTAAAATAAAGCAGTCTCTAGAGCAGATAGTCAGATCAGACAATGACAGATCAGTAGTTATAAGTTCATGATCTTTCAGATGAGACATAAAACTGGGTCCTGACCTTGTGTAATCATTAAAGATCTCATAACGTTTTTTGCAAAAAGAGGGTTGTTAATCCCACTGGTCTGGAAACAATCCAATTTAGGTAACTACCTAAATCAATCTTACAGACTCATCTAAATACAGTGGTCTCTTCTGTTCTCCAGGCTAAAGTAGTGTGTGGCATTTCTGTGTGCTGTAATACATGACTAAAAGAATCCCCCCTGTCTCAGCATTAGGGGAAGCAATCTTTGTATATGCACTCACTGCCACTCCTACAAGGGGATTATGAACCTTAACGCTTGCTAAGGAACCTGGGGATGCATAGTACAATGGATAAGGAATTTATTATGGTGTTCAACACGGTTCAATTTTCATGAAACGCTTTCCACACTAGAAGAGTTGGAAATTAGAGCTTCCCAACTTTTGAGTGCTAACAGATAAACTACAAATGCAGGAGAGCTTACATCTTTACCACTAAATAAGCCTATCAGACAATATTCAAAGAGAGACATGACAGGGACAGTTCAATATTGCCAGAGTTATGGCTGCCAAACACATCAATGGTCAGCAGGTGAAACTATATGTCGTCCAAAGCAGTAAATTTTCAACACGTAAGTACAGGGTTCTGATAGACATTAAAGGAAAACACACAGGTTCATCCTATGCACAACTTCCAGCTTCTGCCCAGGATGACTCATAAGCACATCTCATTTTCAAAACTTCTTTACAAATAGCATCATTAGGGGTCCCAGAACTCCTTGGGGTTCATTCAATATGGAGATCCATAGCAGTGGATGGAAGAGCAGACAAAACCAAACAATAAAAGCATCAACTGTGCTATTGAGCAAGGAGTTAGTCTCCCAACGTAGCCAATAATTATCTCTTTGAGAAATAAAGCAGCAATATAATCCTGCAGGCACACACAGCTTGAGCTACAGAGGACATGAAATATGGACGCAGTAAAATAGTGTGGATTTTTTACTCCAATAAAAGTGTAAGAGGAAAATCACATCTGTCACCAGAAAGATTAAGCTTCTTAAGCATCTTAACATGAGCATGTTTGCACACATATAAAAGAATGCCTGAGTCAGGGTGTGCCTTTGGATGCTAACAGCAAAAGCTGATTTTGAATTGAGCTTGAAATTGAGTTGAAATTTACAACTATCTGTCAAGGCAAGTAACTTATTATTTTGCAGCTAGATGAAAAGGAGAGCTCATTATCAAAGCAGCACTCAGTTATGGTTACTTACAGCACTTACCTCTCATGATCCTTTGACATTACTAAACAGAGGCTATGATTCCATTCCCATTAAAATCTAAGAGTAGATTCCCTGGGGAAAAGATCAAGGCTAATCTGCAGATTATTTCAGAGTTGTTCTCACCTGCATCTTCCCAAAGCAGAATATCCACGTTTTCTTCACCAGGAAAGCTTACTAGGTTACCATTTTCCTGGTCTTCACCGTTTATTTACGTCAACAGTCTTACTACCTAACCAAAAGCCAAATACAAAAAAAAAGGATCCAAGAACAAGTAGTTTCTTGTGGTGAAGCTTCCTTTTTTTGATGAGCCTGCAGAATAAGCACATGTGACAGCAGGTTTCTTTTTTTAATGCATGTAACGTCCTGATAAAACATTGTGCACTGAAGTCAAGAGAGCAAAACACCAGTAGGACTCTTTCATGCTCACTCTCTCCTGTCCCTCTCACACTGGGAACAAAGCTGGCCAGCCAAAAATGAACCAGTGAAGTGTAGCTCACGGTACACAGTAAGTAGGCTGTGGGAGCATCTTCTAGTAACTGATTTAGTACAATTTGTGGAACAATATGTGGTTACCAAAAAAAGAAGCTCAGATGAACTTAACCACAAACTACATTTATCACATTCTAGGAATCTTCTTCCTATAACATTTAATTCTTTGTAAGTAGTCTGTTGAGGATGAAGCAAAAAGTAAAAATTAATCTTTTGGTACAATTTTGACACAGTCACATTTAAGTGCACTGTAGCATGAGAACAGGGTGGAAACATCAGAAAATCAGGAACATCTTTCACATCAGAACAGCTGTGAGCCCAGTAATTAGGGTCTCCCACATCACAAAAAATTCTCTCACCTCAGGCTATTGATCTTTCTGGGGTGAATCATATTTTCTCTCTAGTTTAGACCAGAAACTGTATTCTAGAAAATGTTCCTGGCCGGTGTTTAGTATGACTATAAAACTGCATTTTCTGTTTAAATAAAGGCCAAGCATTCTATGCTAGCTATAGGCTTATTGCTTCATTCTTTGATCTGCAGCTACATATAGGATTGACCGAAATAAATAGCTACAGAAAGCAGTAAGCTAAGATTGCAGCTTCAAAGGGAAAGTCAGGTTGCAAAATACAGAACAGTTTCTTAATCTTTAGAGTATTTTGGTAGAAGACGACTCATTCAGAGATACAAACAATTTATTGTCCATAAGACAATATTGGCAATTGCATATTAATTCTAGAGAAGGTCTGCAAAACGCACATGGGCACACATGCTAACTTTTCCAACAGTGCAATGCTGGGTCTTCATGGCACCAGCACATGCAGAGAGTCAAACTGTGTGACTCGTGATGCACAGAAGCAGTTATTCACTGAATACAAATACCCAAGTTCTGCAACCTATTTTTAACTTGCAAATTGTACTGTTACAAAAAAGATGTCCCATCACCACCACCAAACTTTGAGCTTCAGAGACAGCTATAAAATATAAAATTCGCTGATAAGAGCTCATTGCAAAGAAGCATGGTCAGCAAGCCCACGCTCTCCTCCATAAATATTTTAAGTGTTCATGAAACAGTACCAAAGAGAGAGTGAAACACACTGAAAAGTATACTTTACATCCCCTTTCCTCCCACTCCTTTTCACAGTGGACAGACAGGAGAAGAGCAATGCCGGCTCCTGCCCAAATAATTTCATCAATCCAAACCTGATCAATCTTACTGCAGACAGTACCAAGAGGAACAAAAATGAGCCACCATCTGTGGCATCTTCTGGGTGGCAGCACAACTAACATTTTGTGAGTGAGCTGACACTCATGTCAGAGACAAGAAACATGATGCTTTAGCAGAAACTTTTGTATCACTCTAAATTTATTTTTGATAATCTATACGAAAGAAATATTGGTGCCAGGAGTGGCAAGCTGCTTTTCTGTGAAGGATGCTAACAACATATCTTCACATTTGCACAGCACACTTGTGTGGCTGTCATTGTATCGGTGCGGTGTGACACAAACCAACCCCCCTCCAAAACCACAATTCACTACCAGCAACACAATACCTAAAGTTAATTCGGAGTTCTTCGGGCTTCCTGCTGCTCTGCAGGGATCAAAGAGCCACCCTGAATGTGCACAATGAGGGAAGCTGCTAACAGAAGCCCCCACACACTAAGGAAGCCTAGAATATTGTTTTGGAGACCTGTTCATTGATTTTGTGAGGCAAAAACTTACTGTGTTAGAAGGGGTAATGGTGTAGAAAAGTCACTTGATATACAAGCTTCAGTCTCCTACGCAGCAGGCAATCTGAGTCTTAAAAGTAAAGTTACAGCCTCCTTTGGTGTAAGGTTTCCAAATGGACATGTCGTGCACATCATTTATGGATATCTGCCCAGACCTTCAGATGAACACCCCAAGAGACATGAGCTTCCACCTCAAACTCAGCAGTTGCATCTCAGTTCTCCGGCTTAACTACTAAATTATTGATTGTTTCTGGAAACAGCTAAAAGAGTGAGAAAAGCCAGCGGAGAGGAACTAGAAGTTACTATGATGGGGGAAAATTCAAAATAGGATGGCAAACAGACGAAAATGGAAGGAGCACACGACAAGGAATGAACCGCAAACCTCACCTCAGCACGAGGCCCAGAAACAATGGCACCTGAAAGCTGAGCCACCCTCCACACTCACCAGCTTGCTCAATCCTTCCCTTGGTTCCTTCCCAAAGCCTCAAACCAATCTCTACAGTTGGGGAGTGAGGTTGCACTGTGGTGGAACCTCCAGTACCTGCTTTCCTGCTCCCTCATCCCCTTCAGCGACCGCCAAGAATTGGACTTCTCCTGCCTCCACAGCGAGCAGCCGGAGGAGCCTGGGACCGGCCAGTGTCCCCTCAGTGCACCCCAGGGACCCCACAGACCACCCCAACAAAGCAAGGGCAAATAAGCACAAAACTGAGAACTCAGGCAACCCTTCCTCCCTCCCTCTTTCTTTCCCTCCCTCCTTCCTTCATTAGCATGAGGCAACCGCCAGCGTAGCCCCAAAAACACAGCAATCACCTCAGCCGGGCAAAAGCCCTGACCCAACGTGGCCACCCCCACACACAAAACACGTTTTAACACTGCCAACCTGGTCTGCAGCCTTCACAGCCCCTGCCAGCCACTCGGTGCTCTGGAAAAAGCAGATGAAAATGGATGAAACATGGTATTTTCCTCCTGGTCGTTGCTGCTGCTGCTGCCCCTCCACAAGCTTTCTGAGGGCTGGCGCTGCCCCTCCCTGCTCCAGGTGCCCCTCGTTACCTGCCCGGCCCCACAGCTGCCGCCCCTCAGGGCAGGGCCCCGGAATCTTCCAGAAAACTGCCTTCCCGCCCAACAAGCAATTAATATACCAACCTCAGACTTCAGCACACACGCACATAGCCATGCTTTGACATGCTTTCTAGGTCACACAAGCTCCCTTTTATTTTTTGTGGCTGGGAAAAGCCACTGCTTCACAAGTGCCAGTGGTCTGGTTTGTCATCTATGGTTAGATTGGGGCAGGAGGACACAGAGGGTAGGTGTCCCTGGCCTTCCTCATACACCTTAGACTTCATTATGATCTCCATATACAGTCCTTACTGGAAACACCCATCATCCTGACAGGACTTTTGAGCTGGTTGCTCAACAGACAACAGAGCACTGCAAAATAGCTGCCCAGGGGTAGGATAAAGGCTATTGCTCTGGTCTCTGGAGCCACAGGTGTCTGTCGGTATCTGCTAGTTATGCCCTGGCAGAAAATAAAGAACCAGACCTAAAGACACACCAGGTGCCACTCTAAAACATCCTTTGTTCGTTAATAACCTCCACATGGCTCTTGCTCAGGGGTCTGCTGGAGGCTCACCACAACACTGCTGGTGCAGCGTCTGGTCCTTTCAGACCACACAACCTCAGTTGGGTTGAATTTGGACTCTTCGGGCTCTTTTCCTCTTTGGGCTGGGGCTGGCCAGAAATCCACATGCAGTATTTTTGCAACAGCTTTTTTGAGACTCAAGATTACCACCAAAAAAAAAAAAAAAAAAAGGGAGGAAGGGGAGCACACAGTGGCCATTTCACCCCTGTGTACAAACACCACTCATCACACGAAACAGCACTGAGAGCATGTCTTCACAGCTCATTCTGCATTCAAAGTGGGAAGAAAACAAACCCCAGTTTTTATAAACTAGGGCAAAGGCCAGTGAATTACCATGAAGTTATTTTTGAAGGGATATCAGAGGCCCAGCTTTGTGAACAGAGCTTATACGAGGTTCTGTAAGGGGAAAGAAAACATGTTTTGCCCCCAAATTTGATTATCAGCTGGAGGCAGCACTACTTTATTGATTAGAGATTTCCAAGGAGAACTTTGCAGAACCAGGAAGGAGCAAAAGTGAGGATTAACGTGCCTTTCTGCTCTACTTTTTGTCTGATACCAGAAGAAATGCATTTGTCTGACCCATGCTATATTTACGCACCCACATCCTATGGCTTGTTCTGTCCATGACATGTCCATCAGCAAAAGGTGCCAAGGGTTTGCCCGATACTAAGTGGCCAACCAGAATGCATTAGTCCAGAAACAGCAATAGTAGAAGGTTTATCTTCAGCTCATCCCCAGCCCAATCAATCACTTGTTTTTAAAACCACTTTGTTGCTGCCTTCCATTACAGCTCTGGTTGACTTCGTCCCAGCATAGATTCCCACTGTTCCTACATGGGATAACATCAGTAACTTCAATGAAACCAAGCATTTTTTAGTCACAAAGTACCAAAGACAGTGGGGATGTTTTTTTTTTTTCCTTTCTAAGAATTAAAGGACAGCATCTGTTGGGTTTTTTTTATTTGGTTGTTGGTGTTCTGTGTTCAGACCACTTCAAACCTAGAAGTCTATTTGTGAGTCTTATATCAGCAGAATTATTTTCTTCTCCAAGAAATCTTAAGCTTTTGCTAAGGAGTTAAGAAGTTACATCCATTTTTGGGACAGTTTTCATTTTCTTCATCTCCTCACTTACTCTGGTCAGCGTTAAACTGGATTAACAGAACTTGCACAGTTTGGTCCTGCTTCACAGTGCATCCAGTTTAAGTTTTAAGTTTCCTCCATCAGGATTTTTCCAAAATACTCCTGCTGGCAAAGCACTGAATGATGCTTAGCAACCAATTACATCAAAAATTACTTCATTCTCCACATTTTCTCCAAAAGTAGATGCAAAAATTGAAAATTCAGAAAATTCAAACCAGGTTTAAGGGTTAGGTTTTTTTTGGTTAAGTCCCAATTGCACTGAATCTGAGAAAGTTTGCATTTAAACTAGATAAAGCAATGCCCTCTAGTGTTCTGCAGAGAAAATTGGTAGAAGGCTGCCCAAAGCCGTAAAAAATTTAAGTTTAGGATTGCTGCACCATCTCAAGTGACAGCCAGTGTCAAAAGCTTATGGCTCACATGCAGCATCCTTAGAATGTTCTGCACACAAGTGTGGCCTGCAAAACAATCTGGGATCCTTTTGTTTCCTTCCCTCCATTGCATCAGAATTTCATGTCGAAAGATGTAGGCATTTTCTGGGCATAGACTGATGGCTTGAAAAACATCTGGGAACAAGAGGGGCTTTTGAGAATCAGGCAACAGCCTGATCTTTTCCTTCCTAGAGTTCACAAAATAAATGAAATCTACCCCCTCTCTCATCACCTACAAATACCCTCCACGGACAGTTTATGACTGTCTTCCCACCTGTGGCACGTGACAGGTGACATAATACCCACCCTGCACCTTCCCCCCCAAGTACACAGCACTTGGTACCCCCTGTTACTGACCCACCACAGAAGCAGGATGATGCTTTTGGCTTAAAGAGTTCTCTTACAGAGCTTCAAAGCTTAATGCATTTCCTCACAGCAGCACCCCAGATATTGACAATTGCAACCAGAACTATTCAAACTCAAGAAAGATTTAAATAAAGGAGAGCATTCTCACAGTTCCAAAAAACACCTACAGAGCTATCAAAATATTTATTTACACCCTGTACACATTACAAAACTCAACTTTGCATCACACAAAAGACTGGAAAAGGTTTTATAACTAGAGTTCTGAAAAGCAGAAGGCAAAGTCCTTGATGAAGTCTGCTCTTCAATGGGCAGCTAGGAGTCCTTAAATATTACCATCCATTGCTCTTGACAAGACAACCGCTGGGCTCTTGCTATCAAGACAGAATAAAAACTTCAATGCCTTTGATTAAACTTTTAATCACATCGAATATTTCAAAAATAATTAATAAATAAAAAACTCATGTTGACCACTGTGCTTTTGTTACTTTATGTGCCATTGACCTGCAGCAGAGAGAAACCACAGATCAAAAGCTGTAACAGAAGGAAGAAAAAAAAAAAGAAAATAAAAAGATAGATTAAAATGACACATCAGTCCTATCCGAAATAAGTAAGAAAAAAGATGAAATGGTCTATTTTCTGGCAACCTGAGGCAGACTGGTACACTTAGAAAATTGCCAATGCAAAGACAGCACCACGGCCATAAAGTTGCTAGCTGGAATTTGTTTCCTGTCTGGAACAATTTGAACAATTACCAGCTGGCCTATTAACAGTGTTTCACACTCTTATAATGACATTCACTGGAGCAAGGTTAATAGAGGCACGGTTTCTTTGGAGGGAAGCTAGCTTGACCTGTTTGCTAGATAAGACAGAAGCTTAGACCTTTGGGGTAGGCATCACCCTGCACCTTCCAGAGGAATTTACGTGTAAGAACAAAACAGAAGAAATAACAAGTTTTGCTCATAAAAGTAAGTTCTCCAAACGAAAGTCTGCCAGTGTCTGTTGTTCTGCAAAACATTATTGGATATAAACAAAACATCCAGTGAGATCACACCTAGGGTAAATTCTGGACTTGACCTGACACTTGTGATGAGCCTTTAGGGCACTGTATTTGTAGCCCTTTTGTCTGAGGCTGCAATACAGAATTTGGATGTAGAAGTGGGATCAAATTAGGAATTCTTAAAATTAGGTTTAAGCTTAGGAACTCCACTTTAAAATGTATATTACGATCTCCTCTTCTTAGAGGGCAACTAATACATATTCTACTTAAATAAGCAGATAGGTTTTTTTTTTCCTCTAATGGGGAGTAGTTACTGCCAAGCATCCTGCCCTGCAAAGAAATTATTTTTGATCTTGTTATACATGTAACCAAATTAAGGGAGAAAAGAAAGCAGTTTAGAGACTATCCAAAACACAGCCAAGGGAGGATACCCAGTGTTTGTACTACTGCACCAGGAACTATTGTAACTATTATTTCTTAGAAATCTGACACAATATCTGTGTGACTGACTGTGTGCACAGAACACTGTCCTGGAGAAGCTGTTTGTATATATATATATTTTTTAATAAAAAGGAAAAGCTCTCAAGATCAGCTTCGCCCCTGCTATATTGTCATTTTATTTGCAGGGGATAATGTGGGGAAAGGACCATTCAAAACTTAAGAGTACAAAAAAAGCAAGGGAAAGATCTGGAAGAGACAGACATCACCTTGAGAACCCACAGTTTCCAGCCTGACTGAACAAAATAGCTTTTCAACTTCCTTCAGTTTATTCAACAATCCAGTGCCTCTCAGACATTCTCACCTTCTCTGGGGAGAAGCAGAAGAACCTGAAAGAGAATGGAGGAAAATGCTCCAGCATTCATCATAGAGAAGCCACACACACATATTGCCATATCTTGAGATGATGTGAATCGTTCTGCAGGGCTGGGAGCATTCTACTAGTGCTTCACTTTGCAAAGAAGCCAAGAGTGTCCAAATACAACACTGAAACCATCTGAACTACACATGGCTTCATCAGTGAAGGATAAACCAAGCTCTTCCATTCTTCCATTGCACAAGTGTTTTGCTATGAGACCAGCGCTGGTGCATTCTCCTTATTTTCCTTCTGTGTCACCATCTGCAGATACTTCAGTCGTATGGGAGGCAGCTGCTCATAAAGATCAAATCCCAAAGGGCTCTCTGCATTCAGCAGCCTGTAGTAGAGTAGGTGCTTTTTCAAAGTCTGAAGAAAGAAACAGAGGCCATTAAGCATGTCTGAAAAGTCTAATCTTTTCCCACCGTGTCTCCAACACAACATAGTAACCTGCCAGATAGTACAACCCCATCATACCCAACATAATTAATGCACCATCTTCAATAGAAGGGTTATGAAAGATGAGTTTCTTCCAAGAAAATTCACTTTTGATTTGCATGGGTTTTCCTCTTCTGAGCACAACTCGACTGTCTCTTCGACAACCCCTCAACAATGACTTCTTTCCAAAAGCCCAAATGGAGTTTTGACTGGGAGCTAAACATGAAGAGCCAAACAACCCAGTTCTGTCACACAAATAATAGACCTTGGCAAGTTCCCTGAGAAAGAGCTATACCTTGCATCTGTTTTGTTCTTTTCAGGGAGGCATCCAATGAGCACCTATTCATAGTTGTGCTAGAATCATCCCTCTAGGACCTCTTGCTATCCAGATAGAACACTGCTGGGGCAAGAGGCATGGAAATACAGTACAGAAGATTTATTTCGGTTCCAACAGGCTCAGTGCTTTGAGTTCAATTACTACAAGAGCTAGATAACAGCACTTATAGCCATCACAGGTCAAAATTCCGCTGCTAGTCTCTCCTCAAACTAGCGAGGTAGTTAAACACAAATTTCAAAAGCCAAAGGTAAACCTGTAAGAGTACCGTATCTGAAAAACAAGTGCCAGTGGCATAGACAGAACCTTAGAGATCCTACCTCATCCACCAACAGCCACGTCTTCCTCAGCATGCTTTTCCGAGCAGCATCAATCTCCTGGGAACAAAAATCATACTTTGCTTAATATGGCACAATGCTACCTTTGCCCAAGGGTGTACAGCAATCCAGGAGGATGCTTTGCTTGTTATGATGATGCTCCAAAGAGCAGCCTGTTCTATCAGAAAGGGCTTGAGATGGCTTTTGCTTGGATCCTGCCTCTCTCCTTCCCCTGACCTGAAACTCAGCTGACTTCTCAACTTTCAGGTAGGTCAATCATTAGCACAAGTAACCATTCCTAGAGGCCCCAAGGCCACAGAAGGGCTTCTGCTTGGTTATTCAAGCAAAGTGAAAGGAAAGAGTACTCTGCACCTTAAGATTGCCCCAGGCAGAGGGTAAATCTATTACAAGCTCTCTCTGCCTAATCAGCTCCCCTCATGCTCTCTGTTTCATTCTTTCCCCACCACCACCATAGCCCACGTAGTTGCTGACTTCAAAGATTTATGTAGGACTGACTACCATTATTGCAAGTGCTTTAGGGTATGTGGATTCTCAAACAGCTGACCAGTACTCAAAACACTTGCTCACAATCTTTGTTTTCAAGCCCAGGGTCAGTGATTCACCACAAGCCACACCGGGTCCTTGTGAAGAGCAGATGAAAAACCCAAAGCTTCCAGCCCTGAGGCTCTGCTATCCATTACCTACCTGCGTAGTGCTGTCTTGGGAGAAAATAAAGCTGTTCACATGAGTCACAGCCACCACATAAAGAACAGGGCACCAGGTGTGGCGCAGTGCACCAGTGACCAGCGTTCGGAAGTAGAGTCGCAGGAGGTTCAGGTTCTCCTCAGGAGGGGAGGTGTATCGCTCGAGGGGCACAGGAAACTGCAAACACACACACACACACAGAGGAAACATTACAATTTTTGTCAGGGTCTAAGTAGCGAGGGGAAGCTCATGACTTTAGGGTGCCCTTCCCCAGCTGTTTGTGTGTGCACTCCCGTATAACAGGATGTGCCTCGGTGGCACAAACACCCATTTGGAGCAGAGCTGTGAACACCCACACCGACTGATGTGACGTGCCTTTGACAAAGCATCCCTGAGACCTCAACGGCTTTATGGAGAGATGTTTTACTGGTCAAATCACCCCAGTTGGCTTTTGGAACAGGTAAGAAGAGTGGTTTCAAAGTGAGAAGACAGAGTGCTTCCTTTCAACAGCATCCTGCCAACATACCAGAGAGGCTTACACTGACCTATGCATTTAGCCAGAGAATGAGAGCAGATATATGTGCCAGAGTTAATGCTGTTGTTAAGCAAAGTTTCCAACGTTTTCTGACTTCACTGTCTAGCTTTGAAAAATAGCTTAGAGAAGCTTTTAGTAACAACTGGGTTTTGTTTGCTTCTCCCCTTTCCAGAAGTCCGATTTTCATTCTTCTCAATTTTGAGATAAGTTCTCTAGGGCTAAAATTACATATTTCGCTCTGGAGCATCTTCTTTACATGATTAAAGATAATAATTGATTTTACTCAATTCAAAAAGCAGTCCGCCTGCCAGGACATTTAACTCAAGACAAAAAGGAAAAAACCCAAACAAACGCCACTTCCTCAAGTGATCTTGCTCAAATTTTCCAAAACATAGTAATTAGTGTTTCGAAAAATTTCTCAGAACATAAAAAACAATCTGCTTTGAAATGTTCTCCATTGTAATGTATGCCACAATTCTGATGGTACCAAGGGATCTGGTACTGGGGGATCAAGACAAGATAAAGCATGTGACATAGAATTAACGCTTTCACCTGAAATATGGTGTTCAGCTCTTTTCCTACATATATTTGTGGAACTGGAGTAGAGACAGGGAAGGGCTAATGGGAACATCAAGAGAACAAGAGAGCTTACCATAAGAGGCAGGCCAGAATATCTTGGCTTACCTGGTTTAAGAAATAAAGACTCATCTAGCCATAATGATATAGAAAAACTGGCCACAGGGATACTAGAACCAGAGCAGCAGCACTGCAACTGCACAATGGAAAGTACTGATCTCACATAAACTGCTGGTTCACAGATGTTTAGAAAACAGATTTTGAAAGGTTATCTTTGAGTTAGCAAACATTTTGGCTAGATTGGGTGTTGTCTGTCAACTGACACAGAACTTAAAGCCAGGTAAATTCCATCTCTTGTGCTCTGCTTGTTCAAAAGAAATGCAGTCCTGCTCTGCTTGTTCAAAAGAAATGCAGTCCTGCACTTCAAATTTTCTCGCCGAGTTACCCAGCAAAGCACAGCTACAGTATAATTCAATGGGGAAACACAGTTGAGAGGGAAAAATGAGTCTGTCCATGCACTGGGTAAGGAAAAGATCTTCACCAGAGGTGACTTATTTAAGGGAAAGGTTATGGCTGGCAGAAGAACATGGGGTGCAGACCAGCCCTTATATATGCAGGCCATAAATTACAAAGATGTTCTCAATTTTTAGACAAAGCAGGGTGTGGAACAGTTTCCACTGAAGACCGAACAATTTCACAGCTCCTGCCCTCCATGTATACACAACTATCTGCTCTCAAAACAAAATTCAACAGGTTTCTGAAAATGATTATGTGACAAAAGCCTGCACCTACAGGGGCTGGACTCTATTCTTCAGACTTATAGTCAATCAAATGTTTTAATTTAAAAAAAAAAAAAAAAAAAAGAGAAGTAACAACAACAATAAAAATGTATACACTGCTGTCACAGCCCTAAAAGAAAAGAACATGCTCTCCATTACTATTCTATTTTACGTTCCATGCCTTGGACTTTCTTCAGTGAGAACAAAAAGCTTCTAAGCAAAGAAAGTGTGATTATTCCACTGCACAAGGAAGGATGAGGATGAAGGGGAAGTGCTGGGAGGATGCCCAAATCAAGGCTGGAGAAACACAGGCAAGAGCCTAATAACTCAGAAATATGCAGTGACAGGCAGCTATGACAAGCCAGGATTACCTGCTGGAGCGGCACTCCTAGTGCCCTCAGGATACTTGTGTGCTCCCCAAAAACAGAGAGACGCAGATGAACGCTGAAACGCTTCTGTAGAGGCAGAAGAACAAAGACTCCAAAGAGTGGATCTCCGAAGGACACACCTTCAAACTGCTCCAGGAGACTTATATAGAGATCGTGAAAGGATGCCAAACCAGGGAGAGGAGCATCCAAGTTCAGGGAGTCCAACGCCTTGGGCTGGCAATACACAGAGAGAAGGGCAGCTGTGTAACGGTGAATCGGTGCTTCTAGAAAGAGGTCACTGCCTGTGAGGAAGACACACATCAGCCGTGCGAGTTTGGCAGCTGTAGGGATGCTCTGAAGGGTTTTAGCACGCCAGGTTTCCAGCAGCAAGACCCACTGAAGGTTCCAGGTCACAGTGTTTACGAGATCAAGCGGGAGAGAGTTCAGTACAGCCCCACGTGTCTCTGCATTAGTCACTTTGTTGTAGAGGCTGATAAGTGGAAAGAACGGCCAGTCTGAAGGCAGGATGGGCCCTTTGACCTCAGGAAGCAGCATGGACTGGATGAGGTAATTCCGTCCTTGGTAGGATGCTTGGGAACGCATAAGGGTAGGCTGCAAGTGAAGAAAATGAGAAAGGTAGCAGGAGCAGATGAAAGGCAGATTCTGGTACGATTCTTTCAGCAGGGCACCACGAGTAGCTTTTGAAAAAAATGCTGCCGCAGAGCCAGGCTGTGCCAGTTTGGCACTGGTACCCAGATGCAGGATATCAGAGAAGTCAGCTGCTTCTGGCCCTCCAGCTTTCCCTTCCCTGTAAGAAAAAAAACAAAACCAAACACAAGCTTATAAAAAAACCCACCAAACAAACATGACACCACAGAAATTCATCTCTACAATCTTCCTGGATCAGAGAGAGCAGTATATGCACAGCACTCACAACACTTTCTACAGCATTCAGCTATGATAATACTAAGAGCCTGTAAAGCATCAGCTACCCTGGTATTTACAGGAAATGCACAGAACTACATTAGGAGTTAGCAACACTGAGGCCTTGCCATGAAAAACCTCTACAGTAATCTGGTGTGGATGCTGCAACCCCTTGTCCGGAGAGGCAGTCTCCTTACCCACACAGCTGTCAGGGTGCTGAGATGAAATACTACACATCATATGAGGCCTACGTGAATCAGTAAGATAATTCTCCAAAGAGTAGCTTTGCAGCTGGCAATGGCAAGGTCACGGGTGCCATACAGACCAGCAGTTAGAAACCAGAGGAGGGGGACAGTGTTTGTCAAATCCTCGTGCCACAATCACAGACCAAAAACTGACCATGATCTCAGATTACTTGCCAAATTCTCACAAAATGCTCTATAGCAGGTATTTGTAAAAAATCAAAACTAACCAAACAACAAAAAGAACCCAACAATCCACCCAAACAAACTCACTCTCAAACTTTCCTTCTTTCTGGAAAACTATAGGATCTCCTTGCAGCACCTTGGCCCCATCTCCTACAGGGATGCACCATGGCAAATTTCAAAGAGATTGTGATGAACATGATAAACTGCTACCATTTTCTTGGCCAGACATGGGAGGCTTCACATTTGAGATGCTCATGATTTTTTCCAGTGCAAGGTGGAAGACATCACAGTTGTCAATATAGCAAAAATTTGTGTAAGAACTTGTAGAATAGGGGTTTGAGGAAGATTTAATAAGCTTTTCAGGCTATGGCAAACTCCCATGTATTTTCTAGACTCACTGCTCTTAAAACAGCAGATGCTGGGCCTTAGTGAGAATCAATTCTGTCAGGAATCACAGGACTCTTGCCACAGAGGAGATCAAAAGAAACTGGTCACATTTCTCAACATCAGTAAATTGGAGAGAAATCTGCAACCACACTGCTGGTCTGAGTAGAAGACTCTGTGACTGGAGAATATGCCAATGAGTAACTAAAATCTGAATGTAGGCCCTGTGAAAGGCCAAAAATGATGACAAAATTGCAGTGCCAACATATGCTTTTTCAATTTTCCCAAATCTTCCCACGTGCCAGACTACAGAAAGGAAAAAATGCAAAGCTTACGGAAGAAACTCTGGATTAAAGGCAAGATCCAGTAGGACCTCGTGAGCCAGATGCTCACTCCCTGGCAACAGTCGGCTTAGCAATGCCATGGCAACACAGTGATGGAGGGAGGCGTGCTGGGTGTATTCCGGACAAGAGCCTGCCTGTACAGGAAACAAACCAACAGATAAAAGCAGTGTATCATTTGTCAACAAGGCAATCAACAAGGACAGGAGAGTCAATCGAGACATAGACCTCGCTGGGAAGTGAGAGACTAAGGCAGACAGGAAGAACTGTCAGCTTTCATACCGAGATCTTTCTGCTGCCCCTGATTGTCTTAGATAGTCAGGCATCGTTTTAGCAGCATGCTTGAAAACTTTGTTCTCATTGTAGCCCAAAGACAGGCAAAAATCTAATTTTGCCATCCAAAGTATTTTGGATCAAAATCCCCACATCATTAACCGTAAAAATATTATTTGCTAATGGGGCATAAGAGACAGTTGAAGAGTCACCAGACCTCCAGTGACTTTTCCATGAGAAAGAACATGGATGCAAAGACCAGTCACCGGTCTGACACACTGAGTGGGAGAGGCCAGGTGGAGTCAATTCCTTGGGTGAAAGAAATGAAAAGACTGATAATGATACCATTCTGCGCGCCAACGCCAACACAAAGTACTGCAGATGATATTCATGGCGCAGGATCCACGCAGATGAGGGAGTTACAGAGGGAGGTCCACTCTGCCAGCTTTGATGCAGATAATCCTTCAAGCCTCCAAAGCCCAGCACAGAGCTGTACTATAAAGGAATCAGAAGTGGAGACAAATACTACTAAGACAGTTCATGGCTGGAGGAAAATAAGCCATAGCCCTCTCCAAGGCCTACCCCATAACTTCTCCCATGAGAATTCCTGTTGGCTACTTCAAAAGGAATAACTAAAAATAGTCTGATAAATATCTGCTTTTCTGCCTCAGGTCTCACCTGCATCCACCATGACCATCCCCACCACAGGTTGTTTTAGCAGCACACTTGAAAACTTTGTTCTCACTGTGGCCCAAAGACAGGCAAAAATCTAATTTTGCCATCCAAAGTATTTTGGATCAAAATCCCCACATCATTAACCGTAAAAATATTATTTGCTAATGGGGCATAAGAGACAGTTGAAGAGTCACCAGACCTCCAGTGACTTTTCCATGAGAAAGAACATGGATGCAAAGACCAGTCACCGGTCTGACACACTGAGTGGGAGAGGCCAGGTGGAGTCAATTCCTTGGGTGAAAGAAATGAAAAGACTAATAACGATACCATTCTGCGCGCCAACGCCAACACAAAGTACTGCAGATGATATTCATGGCGCAGGATCCACGCAGATGAGGGAGTTACAGAGGGAGGTCCACTCTGCCAGCTTTGATGCAGATAATCCTTCAAGCCTCCAAAGCCCAGCACAGAGCTGTACTATAAAGGAATCAGAAGTGGAGACAAATACTACTAAGACAGTTCATGGCTGGAGGAAAATAAGCCATAGCCCTCTCCAAGGCCTACCCCATAACTTCTCCCATGAGAATTCCTGTTGGCTACTCCAAAAGGAATAACTAAAAATAGTCTGATAAATATCTGCTTTTCTGCCTCAGGTCTCACCTGCATCCACCATGACCATCCCCACCACAGGTACCAATAATCACTGCCTACATTTTCCATAGTGCTTTGTAAGGCAGGAGTCTGGCCAGTGGCTTAAGAAGTTCTCTTCAACCACTATAGCACCCACTTGCTTGTTTAATTTTGTCCCATGTTTCTTTGTTATATATGCTTCAAACATCCCTTTTCTCCTCTGACACTCAGTTATTTTTTTTTCTTTTTAGCCAAACAACAGTTATTTAAGCCCTCTCAACGTTCTTTATAAATCCAGCCTTTAGGTGTCATCATCATTCATCACCTGCTCTATAAATCCATCTTCCCAGTGTCAACTGGATATCAGAATTCACAGACAGATATTTTTCAGATCCTTGTCCCACCTGTTCTGAAAATGGGGGTGTTTCTCTCTATAGTAGTTTGATATTTTTAAAGTAAAAATACACAACAATTCCTTTTTAATAGTCTTACTAACACCACTCTTAAGCCCAGGAGGACCTGTTCTGAAAATGGGGGTATTTCTCTCTATAGTAGTTTGATACTTTTAAAATAAAAATACACAACAATTCCTTTTTAATAGTCCTACTAACACTGCTCTTAAGCCTGGGAGGATACAAATACTAACCTCCCTTGCAAGTGTATCATCATTCACCTAGAACTTCCAGTGAAGAAGTCTATTCTCACCTTGCTGGTCAGGCCTTTGTGAATGTGAGTGATGCTATTGATGAGAAACAGGAGGGCAGTGAGGAAAGGGAAAGGTGACTTGGAGCCAACCAGGCTGAAAGGAGGTTTGCCTCCAGTGCAGCTCAGAGATGCAATGCTGGAGACAGATTCCGGTGCTGGGGAACAGGACAGAGGGTTGCACAAAGCAGAACACGGCCTGTGTGAACAGATAAAGAGAGAGGGATCAGGTCAAAGGCTCTCATACTCCTGAAGAATTATCTTGTAGAAATGTTACTACCTGGACTGTGTCACACACTTCAGTACGACAGAAGCCCCAAAGACTGTGCAAGAAAAACACTAGTATCACTGCTGGTCAAGTAAGCACTACCACCACACAAGCCAATACTAGTGAACTGTCAGGAATTCTAATCTTCAGCTAAATTGTTCATGACGTGCAGAAATACTGATGCAATGATACATCTCTGATGTCAAACATTTTAAAGCACTGGGCCTTTGATTAGCAGAAATACACATTCCCCCCTGTACATACGTAAACCAAGTTAATGAAGCCTCCCACGCACTCAAGACATTTCAATAATAAACCAGCAGGCAAAGTCAAAAAGCCAGCTTAAATCTAAAATTGACATTGCAAAAACGCTGCCCCTTATGTACTCATGAAATGTGTATTTTTACAGTCTATTCAGAAAGAATCTAGATTTAAAAGTACATGAAGGTGACCGTGCATAACACTCCTGGTGTGTGTGCTCACTCTCCACAGCTAAATCAGAACTCTCCAGACCAGCAGTGCTTGAGGGGCCCACACTAGACATACAGTGTCTGTACAGGCAAGACCGCTACAAGGAAGAGCGACCACAAGAATGTTGCTCAATAGTAGTGGCAAAAGCAGTAGGGCAAATCCTGTCAAAAATCCATATCATTATACTATGACAGAATTAACTCTTTAAATGCATTGCTCTTACTTCCACTGGCATTATCCATGTAGGAGTCCCGTGAACACATGTGGGGCTCACAGAGCACCCTGAACTCCTGGCCCTAACCTGACCAGACTGTTTAGACAAGGTTGTCAAAATATTAAGGCAGGGATTAGCTGACTTCTCATTTTTACCAGCCAGGGTTAAGAACAGCCATCTCGTCGATGGGCTTTTACAGCCTGACCAAATCCATTGTTTCCAGACCTCAAGGACAAGAAGGAAAGGGTCTAATGAGTGCCCTTGTGCTGGAAGCTTTGGTGCTAAAAGCTTTATATCTCAGTCATGAAAGAACATGGGCCAAACTGTTTGGTGACCATCCAAATACCACTTGAAATCCAAGAGTTCAAGGGCCCTTATATCAGATGTTCTCAGAAGCAGCAGGATGTCTCCCTGACAACAGGTTAATTAAGCCTTTCAGATTCCCCCTCTCTCAAAGGGCTGATCACAAGCTAGTCGGCAGGCTCCCTCTACAGCAGAAAGACAGAATATCTGCAGTGCTGAATAGTTTCTAGAGCCAGACACAAAGCTTATGTTGACCAAATGTCTGAAAGAACAGTTTGGTATCTGGCCTTAAATTTTCCTACAGGGGCTTTCAAGGCCTTAGAGTAGCTCTGCAGGAGCTTAAAGACAAGAGTCTATATTACTTTATACAAACAACATCACTCAGAGCATGTGAATGATAGATGCACATGCATACACTCACTTCCCTAGTGTAAGATGGACTCAAATTGAAGGGTTTTTTACTTTCTTTTTTTTTTTAAACCCACAAAGCCAAAGAAGAACCAAAGCCAATCTGAAATTGGTATGAAAAACACAGCTACATGGAAGGACAGAGATGCAGACCCTGCAGCAGCACCAGCAGGAAAGGAGGAACTGGAGAACCTCTGTGATCATCATATTTGCTGTGAGGAGAGAGGACACAGCAGGGTAGAGAAAGCCCCACTAATTCACACACATGGGGCACATACGTACAGAGGAAAGAAAAGGAAAGGGAGAACTGCCACACAGTACAGGATAGAAATGAGGCTCCCTTGGCTTCTGGCAACAGCATTTTAGCAGTGAAATGATTTTACCTGAGCAAGTCCCACATGCTGTGCACGGCTGGCTGGCTGAGAAGGGGCTGCAGCACCTCAGATGTCAAACGTTCCAGTTCCTCTAAGCAGTCAATTGGATTGACTGATGGCTGCAAAAGACATCAAGAAAGACAGGAATAGATGGTGAATGAAGGCGTTCCAGTGAGGGTAAAAAGACAAGTTGATTTAATTGCTTTCTCTGTGTTAATTATCTTTTTGCCAGAACACATCATCTATACAGGGATACTGCTCTAGGTTAGAGCTGGCCTCACTGCTGGCAGTGTGGAAGCTGAGAGCTGGCACCTTAAGGTGCTCTCACACTCAAGTATTAAAATGCATCACAGAGACTTCTTACTTGGCAGGAAGTAAGGTCTTGATTGCCCTAAGGGTCTACACCCCCTCCCCATACCATCTACATACTGATCTCTCCACTTGAAGATGACACAGAGGTGATCAGAACTACCTTGAGAAAGCAGTGACACCATGAGGGTCTCAAAAAAAATTAAAAATCCACTGTATAAAGTGCAATTGACCTACCCATTAAAGCATGACTGCGGATGAACACTGCACAGGGGAGGATCTGTGGCTTTTAGAGAACCATCCGAATTCTTCAACCCTATTAAGCAATATTCCAGGTTGAAAGAACATGCTGGAAAATTTTAATGTTCTTTCCCTTCATTAGAATGCTGCTTTAGGATCTAGAAATACTCACTTCTATAACTTAAAATCTAATTCTTCCCCAGGTGAAATCCTCCTCCAGAACTCAGTAAAATCTGCATGAAGATGTTAACCTTAGTTCTTGTTCTTAGTAGCCTAACAAAAGTATTATGAGGTGCCAGAGTACACTATTCTATTTACTAGACGAGTTATTTTTTTTTTTTTGCATACATCCATTCAAACATGCTAAATGCAACTTTATTTTTATTAATCAAGATTAGCTAATCACAGGTAGATGACTGAAATTCTTTTCAAGTGGAAATAAAAAAAAAATTATGCTGTAGTTCAAGGACTTAAATTATTTTGTCAGACACTCTTCTGGAACATCTATAGAGGTTGAAAAGGAATATTAACCTCTTGGTTATCCTGGTCCTCTAATGCTCAGTGCCTAATGACAGCATGTGAAAGGTACTACCAAACTTTGGTGCACTGAAGACGTATTTGAAAGATACTGGCATTTTCCACCCCAGACACAGCGAACAAACTCAGTCACTTAGGACAAGTTTCAGAGGAGTTGCAGAAGTGTGACTAACTACAGCCATTAAATTACCCCCACACTTTGAAGACAGCTCTCCCAGCTCAGAACTCGGGCACGTCAGCTTGGCCGAAAAGAAGAAACATCCATTTATCTTTAAGGTAGCTAAAGTATAATACATTATTCTGCAACAGCATCGCAGTGATGTGTCACCTTTGGAAAATTCACTTTAAAAGATTCTGTGATTCTCTGGTCACATGCTACAACTGTAACTGGGTTACAGAATTTGACCTTGAATGTCAGTGGAACAGCAAATAAATTTATCTTTATTGTTTCCTATCCGAAGTTCATACGGCATGACCCTCAAACGCTCAATTTTCCAACCAGATTACTGCAGTTTAGCTGTCCACATGTAAGCTCTCAGACCGCAGCAAATGCAAGAAATGTGCAAGTTGATTTAGGTCACAAGGAGAAAGGGCTGCCAAACTAAATTAGGTCATATTTGCTTCATGCTTTGGATCTCTGCAGTAAATCAGAAAAGTCACAGCAATACCACATACCTCGACTGAGATATTTGTGATATTTGGTACCACTAATGTGAAGGATCAGCTGACTTATCTGACCCTAAACACCACACAGCCTAGATATGAGCTGTAGTAAACAAAGTCTAGTCCTCAGCATCTCTCTTTTTCAGCACTGCCTGTAAGTTCAGTTTTTCAGAGGTAATATACAACGTGACGCTGGTGAGGTAAAAAGCCACCCTGCATTTTTCAGGCCTTACCTGTTGGCTGTAAGAGCTGTAATAAACTCCCAGGTAGATCAGATAAGTTGTGGTCAGAGGCTGGAGAGTTTGCCAAGTTTCTGCCTGGGATATCTCCTGGAGGGATTTTTTCAGACCGGTCTCAAGGAAGGGCTGTAAGCCTGACACTTGATTCCATGCTACTGGAGGAGGTGGAACCTGTTCACTGTCTTCTGAGCTGTTACCGAAACACAATGGAAGAACACAGGGTAGTGAATACACCTCCAAAACAACTGTCTCTCAAAATCATGATTTTTAATAGCAAGATTTCCAATTGTATGTAGTCCGGAAGGTGACACCCAACAACAGCCATGAGGGGAAAAAGAAAAGTCTTTGCACATTCCCACAGACCACACCAATTTAGGCAGAAAGGACAAATGCAGAATTTATTCATGTGAAACACAGTGGAACAATAACACAGGGTAGTGAATACACCTTCAAAACAACTGTCTCTCCAAATTATGATTTTTAATAGCAAGATTTCCAATTGTATGTAGTCTGGAAGGTGACACCCCACAACAGCCATGAGGGGAAAAAAAAAAGTCTTTGCACATTCCCACAGACCAGACCAATTTACGCAGAAAGGACAAATGCAGAATTTATTCATAAAAGCTGAAGTTTCTTCACCTACACTACTCTGTCCTTGGGCTATGCTTTATAGCTATATACAGCTCAGACACACCACCTCAGTATCCACCTTTAGTTAGTTTCTTGCCTTTCACCAAAAAAGGTACCCGTGTCTTCAGCAAATCCTGTTGCTTTCATGTCAATCAAAACAATCTCTTAATCCTGACTCATCCTGGTATCTGCAAAGAGGTTCTTTCCTCCAAACCTCAGGGAAATTACTTTCTTTTCCCCAAAGGGAAGGTCAAAGGAACTTCCTAGCTTCTTTAAGCAAGTCATTTGGCTGAACACTGCCCTTCTGCCCCACAGATTTTTACTCCTGCCTCTTACTAGACTAGCAGTTATAGAGGTGTCAGACTAGATATGCCTTCTGATGTGTCACCACCGTGCACCGATTCATGTGTGGGACAGTAAACCATCCAAAATAAAGTAAAAAAGTGATAGCCAGGTCTTCAAACCAAAGAAGGGGAAGACAGGATGTAGCTGAACACAGATTTTTACTCCTGCCTCTTACTAGACTAGCAGTTATAGAGGTGTCAGACTAGATATGCCTTCTGATGTGTCACCACCGTGCACCGATTCATGTGTGGGACAGTAAACCATCCAAAATAAAGTAAAAAAGTGATAGCCAGGTCTTCAAACCAAAGAAGGGGAAGACAGGATGCCAACTACTCAGGTAGACACAAGTGGTGATGGAGATGGCCTACCTGCTCAGCTTGGCCTGCAGCTCTGCCGTGTAGCCTGCTGTTTGCGTCACATGTATCAGGAGAGTAACTACTGCCGTAGCTCGCTGGACAAACAACTCAACCATAGGGCTCTTCCCACCACAAGCGCTGAGCAATTCAGGCAGGGACTGCAGTATCCTCACCAGCACAGGGTAGAGATCCCTATAGTAAATTACAGAATAGATGAGGTCAGAAGGGGGCTCTGGAGATCACATATAGTTCAAATCCCTGCACGAGCCAGGTCAGCTAGAGCAAGTTCACCCAGGAACATGTCCAGATGGATTTTGAGTATTTCAAGGCTGGAAAGTCCACGAACTTCCTGTGCAACCTGCTCCAGTGTTGGATCACCTTCACAGTATTTTTTTTTTTATTTACACTTAAGTGGAATTTCCTGTTCTTCCATTTGTGCCCATTGTTTCTTGTACTTTCAGTTCATACCACTTGAAGATCCTAGTTCTACCTTCTTTACACCCTCCCATCATGTATTTATAAAGATTGCTAAAATGAAATTATTAGAACCGTTACCACCACCAAAATAACAAAAACAAGGAGACATGGAAAAAAGATGACAAAGGAAGAATATTGTCATTCCAAATTGACCCAAATGGGACCTATCTAATACTCTGCCTCCAAGCATTCTGACAATCTCTTGGAAAAACTACTTTTATTTTATTCTTGTTTCCTTAGTTCTCAAATTCTCCGCCAAAGTATCTGCAGTTATAATCATGCAAATTTGAGGACTCTTCTGCTGTTTTTTCTTTCCTCAACATTATTTACAGTGCTAAAAAATTATATACAGTTTTTACTGTTCATTAACCAATGCACCTGATTGGGCTGGAGAACAACCCAATTGTTGAAGGAGCCCAACCTACTGTGGAAAGAGAATTTCCATTCTGAAAATTAATAGGAACCTCCCTTTTACTCTTCTTCAGAGCAACTGTGCAGCCAATCTCTGTGCTTCCAAGTCAGTGCAATTATAGGAGGAAGATTCAATGCTGGAGGTAGGTCAGACTTATCCCAGTACAGCACGTGTGCTGGGGACTGCTGCCCACAGACTGCCTTTTGGTCATTGGATTCAGTCCTAGCCGTGCTGCAGACTATGTGTCTCGACATCACATAAGCACAGGTTATTCATGCCTTCAAGGGGGAAAAGATGCAGGCATAAAAAGTTATGGTGGTCTCCCACAGTACAGAGGAGAAACAATAAAAAAAAAAACAGTCCTTAAATACAGGAGATAAATAACTACCAGAAAAAAAGAAAAAAAAGACAGTACTTAACACAAATACCTTCAGAAACTGTGAGTTTTACTGCAGGAGGCCAGAGAACGGAAGATAAGACTCCCTGAAGGAAGAGACCAAGCCTGGAAATCCCTATTATTTGCCCCTCTGGAAGAGGATGTCCATTTTCTCTGTTTTCCCCTCCACCCCCATTTCTCCAGCTTTGGCCTGTACCTGTAGAGATCACAGGCCTGACCGTAGCCAGCCGCCACGGCCCACAATCGGAAGGCTTCAGTGCTCAGCCTGATGGCCTCTTCCCTCGGCAGGAGCAGATCCAGCGGCTCTTCAGCTATAAATCGACTTAACCGGCTTTTCATTTCAAATTTGTTAAGCTGTAAAAAAAGAAAACAAACTCAAAAGACAATAATAAAAAAAAAAAAGACAAAGGGCTAAGAGACAGTCGCATGCATCATTATCTCATTACTCTGACACACCAAAAGAGCCGCAGATTTCAATTCAGCTCATTTTAAACTCCTCTTGCTCTGTTCAAATCTGTCTTTGTCTTGTGCAACCTTAAAGAGCACACTACGAAGAATCAATAAATGATGAATGGCTATTAAGAGAGAAGCATTACTGGAAGGAATGCCTAGGTGTTGCCTAATCCTTTCCTAACACAAATCAACTACACCTAAATCACTACTGACTGAGGTTCCCCTAGCTCCCACACGCTCTTGTTTTGTATGTTCTCTGCAGCATTTAACTGACTTTTTAAAAAAATATATAATTATCCTTCTCTACATAGTCATAAATAGAACTCTATTAGTCAAGATCACTTATAAAATGTATCTTATGAAAAAACATGTATACAAAAGTATTGAATTGATGCAGATAGTCTTTTTGGGAGGTCACACTACATGGCTTTCAGAGGTCCTACAACATAAATCTTTCTATTATTCTATTTATTTTATAAAAAGAGTACCTCCTGCCTATTACTTTTATAAGATTATGGAATTTTAATGCCTTGGAAATGTTCTGAGGTTACTCTAATATTGAATTAAGCATGACATGACTCATTTGCAGTTCTCTAGAAATAATTTTTATCCTCCCCAACAACTGCGTATTTTTGCTTAACCATAAAAAAGGAGCTTCTCTTTCCTTCTCCCACACATCCAAAAGCTGGTGTGTGCTCTGTCTAAACAAATGAGATAACAATGTCTTTTTCACAACACAAGGACATATTATAGATAATTTAAAATTCAAATGCTTTAGAGACATCTTGTAGGGAAATCAATGCACACCAGCAAGAAAGCAAAGGAGCTGATGAATCAAACTGAATTCTGTCATCCCTCCTACAGAACAGGGGGCAAAGTCAAATTTACTTCCAGAGTAGGAAGATGGAAGAATTTTGTTGTTAGCTAAAATAAATTCCTACACTGATGATTTTGATTTAGTTTTTTATTATCTTCCATTCCCAAGCCTAAGTGCCTGTAACATGCCAGATGAGAGTGCAACAGAACCAAAGTCTGAGTGGCAGGAACCTTGTAAGCCATTTTTACATGCCTTGAAACACCTGGAATACATAAAGTCTGAAAGAGAGTAAAATTTAGAGATTTTCTATTATGTTCCTAGCACCACTTAACAGCCTTTAAACACCCCACTATCCATTATCAGCACATTATTCTATGTATTTTACAGCACAGAGTGGTGTTCTTCTGCTGATGTGAGCAGTCTCCTGGATGGCAATTTATTAGATGCTATTAAAAATACTGAACCAAAACCTCTACGAGGTGCTCGTTGCACTGTAATGGGTGCTGCTCTTGGTAGTTTTGCACATTTATAGCACCAGTGTGATGACCTAAATGAGTGAACACAATTATCTCTGAAGTGGAAAACCTGTCCAGAAGTAGATAAGAGGGGATGGAAATACTGACAAATGACCTCAGAGTTATTAAGACAAATGAACAGCAGGAAAGTTCAACTAGGGTTGTAAGACAAAAGGATAGTGACTAAATCTCTGGTTTATACAATCCTAAGGTGCCTATCACAGGAACACGGGAGAGTACAGAGCATCACACACCAACGTGTGCTCTAAACACCTGCTGTTGGTCAGTATTACTGAGCTGTGCTGTGATTTTGCATAAATATGCTACGTAAAACAAAAAAAGCAGAGAAAAGCTAGAGACAGCTCTTCTACTGGTACACAGCAGAAGGCATCATCATTATGATGCTGTCAACGATTCCTTCAAAATACACATATGCTTTTCTTCTTCACAATGATTATTTCAGCTTCAGCTCAGAGTCATCTCCAATTAATCCTCTATCTTTACTTAGACAGTTAAGGCACAGAAAAAAAAAAAGCTTTTGCAATCAAAAAAGCTCTTCTGAGAATCACTCACCAGCCTGGCTGTTGCATTTCGGCCTCCAGATGCCAACACTCTGATGAACTTCATAGCAGTGGCACAAGGAACTCCATGGAGGCTGGCAAGCAAACACCCTGGTTCAGCCACTTGGGGATCCCACTGAGTAGGGAGAAATTCCCTGACAATGGTCTCAATCAACCGAGGACAGTCAAGGAGCTGCAGAGAAACAGCAGGCAGCACAAATAACTAAAGGTATGCAATCACACAGACATGCAGAACACGTGCAAAAGACACAAGTTTGTATAATTCTCCTTGCCCTAGCTTTTCCTGTTTCCTTCTTCCCTTTTTCAAACCTTTCTCTACCATTCCAGAGCTCCTGTACAACAGGAGATTTTACCTGGCTGCATGCTTCAGAGGAGTGTCTTGCTATGTGGGTGAGGATGTGCAGTATATCCAGGACTACTGTTGGAACAGGTCGTACCACCTCCAGGATGTACCTCAGCCGGTGCTGGATCCGTGTCTTCAGAAGTCCCTGAAAGGAGGTTAAAAAAAAAAAAAGAAACCCATCATGCTCTTGACCATTGCTCTCTGAACTGCAGTTGCTGGAAGACAAAAGCAGATTCAATTACATCTTCTTCAGAGAGAAGGTTTTAAAATTACCAGTGGGGAAACAAAGAGATGTTTCCGTGGATTTCCCAGTAGGCCAGCAAATGAGCAAGAGCTCCAGAGAGCAGGAACGATTGAACTTCTGTTCTGAATCCCCAGATGGTGGGGTTTGGATATTTGTGTCTTCCAGAGTATTAAACTGAAAGTAACAGGGATCAGGAAAACAACCTTGTCTATAAAGGATTACTAAAACCTAATGTGGCTGAAAAGGGCTCTCTTGCTCCTTGAATTGCTTTGGCTGGACACCTCCACCTAATGCAGCACCCTGTCTGATAGTGCTTGTCTGTCAGTGAAGGCTGACAGAGGCAGAGAACAGACACCAATCGTTATTTTGCAGTTAGCAAAGAGAGATGATGTGATTTTTACTTTATGACCTTCAAAGCAGAAGACCATGATGGGGGGTGGTGCCAAAAAACAAATCTTCAATTTAAATGACATGGTTATGTATTCCTAGTTCTAAGGAAAGGCAACTCCAAAACACCTAAGGTCGTAGTACCAACACTTTTAAAAAGTTGTTGCCAAGTGAGGTTGTAGTTGTAGGCCTGACCAAGCTCAGCTGCTAGTTTAAATACTCCTTTTCAAACTGTGTGGAGTACTGGGTTGTAACAGCCAATAAGCAGGTGTGAAATGGAATTTTACAACAATTATAACAGTGGAGATTTTGATCCCAAATATCTTCTAAGTTCAGGCCCGTTGGAACAATTTAAAATCTATTATACTGAACCACGCAGCTCCTTCCAGAATCAGAAACCGATCTCATCTCTTCTGTCTTCAACTCTTTTGTTAAGCTTTTTAAAGTGTCACCTAGTAGAATACATCTGAAATCATGAAGCCTCTTAATGAGACCAGATGCACAAGTACAGGAATTCATTTTCCCAGTGAAGCTTTTAAACAAGTGCCATTCAACCCATGTGCTTGAGGCTGTGTTCAAGTGATGGGATCACAGTCTTTAACGATTGCAGCAGGCAAGAGAGGTGCATTAGCACCACCAAGGTTGGGTTTGAGATAACAAAGATTGTTATTTTTAGATCTCAGGAATGTGGGATTAGGCTTAAATACATGAGGAATTCCTTCCTAATGCTGTAACTCTTTATCCCTTATGAGGAGAGACTGAGAGAGCTGGGACTCTTTAGTCTGGAGAAGAGAAGGCTGAGGGGAGACCTTATCAATGCCTACAAGTATCTCAAGGGAGGGTTGAAGGAGGAGAGAGCCAGACTCTTTTCAGTGGTTCCCAGTGAGAGGACGAGGGGCAACGGGCACAAGTTGGAACATAAGAGGTTCCACTCAAATATGAGGAGAAACTTCTTCACGGTGAGGGTGACAGAACCCTGGAACAGGCTGCCCAGGGAGGTTGTGGAGTCCCCTTCTTTGGAGATTTTCAAGACCCGCCTGGATGCAGTCCTGAGTAACATGCTCTAGCTCTAGGCAATCCTGCTTCAGCAGGGGAGTTGGACTAGATGATCTCTATGGTCCCTTCCAACTCTAAAATTCAGTGAAATTCAGTGAAATCTGAGAAATAGAAACATGAAGAATGAAATTGGGAAAATGCTAAGTAGCCACCTTATGTCAAATACCAAAAGAATGTCACTGTACAAATGTAACTAGTTCTGAACTATCAAGCTGTAATGTCCATGTTTAACTTTACAAAAGTGCATACAGACACTTTAATAGTGTCTGGAACCTTTTCACTTTTAGCTCAAATAAACAAGCTTGAAAATCATGTTTGTATGTAGTCTTTCAGCAAGCCTCACAAGGTCACCAGTGTGCTTGTTGCTAATTTCCCTAGAGGAAGTTCAAGACACTTAATGATACTGAAATCACACAGGTCAAGTCTCAACATTTTCAGAGATCAATGAAATTACCCTCCCGCTAATATATGACAGAAACATAACACCCAAGAGCCAGGGAAGAGTTCTAGTTCTTGTTCAGAACATTCTTAACAGCACACACAGGTGTGCAGACGTTTTAACAGCACACACAGCCATTCTTCAAAGCCCATTTTCTTAAAAAATTTCAAGTCTAGCTCTGTGTTTACCTTTACAACATCGTATCGGGCCACATCTGGATCTGGCTTGTTTTCTTCCTTTAATTTTTTATCTTGAGACTTCTCTGTTCCATTTAATTCTTCCTCTTCCTCCTCGTCTTCCTCCTCCTCATTGTTGGGGACAAAGGGGAATGCAGCCATCCCTTGGTACCATGAGAAAGTCCAATCAAGATATTTCTAGAAGGAGAGTAAAAGCACATAAAATAAAATTCTTCATAAAGAAATCATGGAAGACAAAATTTTCAAGGATGCTCTTGATTACGGAATGCTTTATTAATTCTCACTTAATCCCAGGAAAACAGGAGAACAATAAAGGTTATTCTAAAAATGTACAAATACAATGCAATGTTTCTTCAGGGAAATGATTTTAACCTATGACCCACACACACTGGGAAACAAAAAGCAGAAACTGTGAGGTGAATTAAATTCACTACGTAAGTAACAGAAGTACAGCTTAAGTGAAAAACATTTAGGATAAAAATAAATAAGTAAACCACAGAGACTTCAGAAGTTAAACTGCCATTCAGCTTTTATTGTCTCTATTGCCATTTGTGGACCTGTGTGGAACTTGGGTCACAAATAATACAGAATGATCACATAAAAGTCAGTATGTTAAAATAAAGACTCCCTGGTATATCTGTTCATGTTTGATTCAGCGTTTGTTTGAACACCCCTCTGCTTCAGCAAATAAAAGAGACCCTTTTTTGTTCACAGCTGATGACAGTGTCAGATACTCTCAAGTCCTAAGGTAATACTGCAACAAGTGAGCTTTCAACTCTTCAAAGACGGAATTGCTCCCATAGCAAAACTACTTGCCCCAAAATGTTTTAGAATATAAAAGACAGTCAAATGTAGTGCTTGCACTACTTAATAACTGCTTTAAATTTCCATTTCCTGAACTGGCAATCAGAAATAACTACCACATTAGTCAGAGAAGAACTGGTAAGCTTCAACTAAACCCTGAGCTGTTCTGAAAGATTTCAAATGGAAGTGCCAAGGAAGCACAAGTTATTTTCAGAAAGAAAATTAAGAAAGGAAGGAAAGAAAGAAAAAAAAAGAAACATTAAACAAAGTGAGTGAATAACATAGTCAGAACAGGCCTGACTTCAGGGGATGAAGCCATGAGTCCATCAGGAATACAGAGTTTGAGATTAAAGCCTTCCTCACACCAAGAGAAGGAAAAGCACAAGACAGAGTATCCGGGTTTTCAAGGGCAACAGAGAAAGGTACTTCCTTCCTACAGCCATTGACAAATTAACGAAACCTTCTGACAGCATGTTTATGCGTGCTGATCTGTGTTTAGAGTGGGACAAATCCTGTTTGTCTTACCAATCCTGCAGCAAAAGGCCAGAAGTCCAGCCCTGTCCCCTCCTCAGGGACCTTTTAAAACTGAGCAGCACGAGACTCTAGGAAGGACTCTCCAAATAAGAAAACAGACTGACACAGCAATCACAGTGCTGCTTTTGGCACTGAGAGTCAGTGATCCCTGCTTACACAACACATCACGCCACAAGCTTTCATCTGAGAACCAGAGCACTGCAGACAGTTATACACCAGAGTAATATCAGAAGAAAGAAAAGCACATTAAGAAGCTGATTCAGAGCATTAATTACCTACCAAGAGTGGACAGGACTCCTCTAGCAGAACACCATTAGGCTCATAGCTTAGGAAAGGAGCAAGATGTGGAAAAAAAGCTACCCAGTCCTTCATTTATTTTGCCTCCCCACTAGGGATAGCTCTAAAGGCCTGGGAGAAGTTGCAGGGGGTTTCTTGAGATCTACCTACTCTTCTCTAACACCAGCCCCTTTGCAACCTGACACAGGAGCAGCTCTCATGGAAGTAACTTGAAACACAGCCCACAGCATGCGTTTTCTATAATGGACTGCTTCTGTCCAACCAGGAAGAAATCTTAATCTTGCTGCTAAGGGCTCTCTAGTATCTCTAAACACCCAAAAGAAGTTTCAACCTTCTAACAAAAGAGAAAAAGAAAACAGCATAATTATCATAGAATCGTCTAGGTTGGAAGGGACCTTAAAGATCATCTAGTCCAACCATCAACCTAACTCTGACAAAAAAATAAATAAGAAATAAGCAATAAAAAAATAAAAAAACCACATCACTAAATCATATTCTTGAGGAACATGTCAACCCATCTTTTGAACACCTCCAGGGATGGTGCCTCAACCACTTCCCTGGGCAGCCTATTCCAATGCTGGATAACCCTTTCCATGAAGAAATTTTTCCTAATATCCAATCTAAACCTGCCCTGGCGCAACTTGAGGCCATTTCCCCTCTTACTATGAAGCATAAAAGAAAGTAAGGAGAATATTTAGTCTGCTCAGAAACCAGAAAACTACAAAGCAAGAAGCCAACGACAAGAGAAGCCATACTAAAACAACTACATTGTACACATACATTAGTAGTGGTCTGGTCTAGATTATAAATATGTTAAAAGGAAGAGAACCTCAGCATCCTGCATTGAATTGAGTCATGAGGCAGAGCTAATTCAAGCAGGAGAAATGATGTTTCAATCTGTCAGACTGGGATAACACACTCCCTTGTCTGTCCCAAAGCACAGCAGTGACATTCTATTGACAATTAAGCTTAGTTATCCAGCAAACCTTTGTTCAAGCTACTTACCACGTCTTCTCATTCTGATTCCTGTAAACAGCTCAGCATGAAATCAAACCCAGGCACTTAATGATTGTCTCACCTCATCATCAAGTGACACCAGCAGAGCCCGGAGAGCACCAACAGATGCTGCCATGACATTATCCACTGCATCATCCAGCGAGAAGCGCAGCAAGAAGAGAAACCCAGCATCAAGCAGCAGACGCAGAACGCTGCCCTTCAAGGAGGAAGCAAACTCTCCAGCCCTGGCCTGAAACGTGTGCCACACAGAGCCAGTGTTAAAGCTGTTTTATCTCAATCAGGTACATCTCCACATTCTGCATGTTTGTCTCTTCCCGTTCTACTGCAAAACAGCTAAACCTTTTTCCTCATCTTGTCCTCCTTTCATTCTATAGATGCATGCAACTAAAGTTCCTTAATGCAGGACACCTTTCATTCTAAAATCTGAACCCATCTTCTGACTTCACCTGCCCCATCATTCTTCCCAAAAACTCGGTATTTCTTATTCTCTGCCTCCACTGCTGTTGGAGGGAAGGTTAGCACTTCCCCTAAGAGATAGGTGGAAGTGTGCACAGAAATAAATATTAATTTTAGTTTATGCTATTGGCACATCACTCTATGAGTCGGCTGGTTCATTCTCACGTCCTACAGAAAACACACATCATGAAGCTGGCTCAGACAACAGGAGTGAAAGGGTCATTGCCAAGGACTCGTTTATCACAAAACTAACACCATAAAAATAATTTGTGGCCAAAGCAGCAAGAGAACTGAAGTTGCAGCGCTGCTGCTGAACAACACTTGGAAGCATCTCCCTCCAGAGAAACCTGAAACTCAGTTTGTTATGTCCCAAAACTTAACTTTTCTAACAGGAAGGAGATTGTCAGTGAAAAAGAATGCCCAGCTGGTGACTTTGCTCACCTTCATTGAATAAAAGAAGGCAAACAACTAGTACCAGAAAATCTAGGCCCTGATCCACCAGAAACTTGAATTATGGGGAGAAATTCCATGGAAAATGACTTACCTTTTGAACAATACGACCCAAGACCTGCAGAGCCAGCGTCCTCTGCTGAATAACTTGGCTGCGAGACAAATGAAAGAGCTCTTGGAGAGAATAACCAGCCCTCTAAATGTGGGGACGGGAGAAACAAAACAAAACACACCCACGCTCAGCTATAGGTAAAATCAGGCCCCTGAAAATAAGACTAAATGTAAAATACTGCATAGCAGGAGATAAACTGAAATGCAATGTTGTTAGCTGCTTTGTGGCAATTGCAAAAGAGAGTCTAATCATTGATGTGACAGGAGAAAACTGAACTTCTTAAGAAAAGGATGTATGTGAACTTTTTTCCAACACCACAGATCCTTAATGGCATTAAAGAGAAAACACATTAATGGAGTTTTCTCAAAGCAAAGCAGCTACTGCATGCAGACCCAACTTCTCTTCAGGAGCTAGTTTCAAAAGAAAATCACCCGTCATCACTTTCCTAAGCTTTTTTGTCACTAAAAAGTCTCAACACAAAAGGAATCTGCCAAATCCAACATAGAAAATGGAAATGGCTGTGCCCTTTCTACTATATTACACCTACCTCTGCCTCTTCTCCGTGGTGATGCAGGCCTAGATGTGTCGGTAAATCAGCATCTGCAGGAATCAATTCTCCTTTTAAACTGAATCGAGCTTGCATTCCCTACAATGGGTGGAGGGAAAAAAAGATTATTTCTATTGCCTTCCACTCCATTCATCACTTCAAATACCACTTTTTACATCAACTGCTAGAAGGCAACAGTTCAAAAACTCCCCAGGTCAGGCCTCAAATTCTTAAAAAAAAAAAAAATTCACACCCAAAAAACTTTACTCCCTCCTTTGCTTTTTTTCTTAGCTTTCAGACCTTTCATCCCAGATTACAATTGCTAGACTCTTACTTCCCAGCTGTCTTGAGCACTATAAACTGAACTGACGATGTAACATCCCACTCTGTAGAACAAACTGGGGAATCTCTCAGCCTGATGAAATCTTGAGTAACCAGATGACTAGTTTTTGAAGCTTTCAAAACTTGTTACTGCTGAGAAGCATGATCTAGACACAAACATGAAAAATATCAGTTTCTGTGTTCAAACCTTTTTGGTTTTCTTCTGCCGGGGCGAGGGCAAATCTTTCATCCATTCCAGCTTCTCAAACTCCACATTGTCCATGTGAATCCATTCCTTCTTGGGCTTCACAGGCAGATCATCATCTTTGTTGGGAGGGGGGGAAAAAGGTCAGTCTTACCTTCCAAGGCATGGAAGAAAATACTATTCCCTCTTTGCCAACCTACTTGGCTTAAAGAGTGCATCAAATACAGGATTCATGTAAAATTAGAATAAAACTGTTTTCAAACTGACTGTTGGCTGATGCATAAACATCAAAGGTTTAAAGCTGTTTTCATCTTTCAAGAAAGCTAGAAGAGGAAGTAAACAGCACAGTAATGAAATTCACAGACAAGGCTAAATTGGGAGAAGTTGAACAGAAGTCGGGACATAAACAAGGCAAATGATCAGAATCAGGGCAGAAAAATAGTATCAGCCCTACTTTTGAGAAAGCAAACTAATATAATCCAAGGGGCGGGGGGGAGTGTCTTTGGGGAGATGTGAAATGATTCAAAAGTATCAATGCAGAGAGGTCCAAGCAAATTATTGGAGGCCAGTAGGACTTCAGCCTGGATACACTGGCGAGGGCACAAACACTACTATTCGGGCTTTTGTCACATTTGCTATGTTGCTCTTCAGTCTGTGTCCCCCCCTCTAAAGGCTTGAGATCAGCTTGGGAAGAAAAGATCAAAACAGCTGAAAATTTACAGAGCTTGCCTGAGAAACAACAGCTCAGTAAGGAAACTGGACAGTTGAACAAGAATTTCAAAGGTGCAAGTAATAAAGGAAGAAATTACTGATTTAACTTTATAAAGAGCTTTGAGTAGAAGAATTTGAGAAACAAGACATTTATGCCTGACATCACAAGAGCTGCCCTAGGAAAGAGACAGATCAGCCTGGGGAAGAATCTCTCAAGTGAAGGACAGAAAAGATGTAACCGGAAATGATGTGAACTCTAGGAAAGGTAAATGCTTTGCTACTAGGATACTGTCCCATACCAGAAGAAATGAGGTAAGAAGTCTTTGCTATCTCAAGAGAAATCACACATAAGGACAGGAACAGGCAGTCTGAGGGCAAGAAAAGCAGCAGCATCATTCCTGCTGGAGCAGCCCAGAACTCATTTGCACTGCAGCTATTCATCCTAGTGCTCTGGTCTTCTCTTGCAAGAAACAAGGAGTCCCACTGAGATGCTCTTCTTTCATCAGATCTTTTCCTGCTGATAAGTGGCCTGAAACCTAACCTTTTTACTTTCCTCCAATTAACAGATAAACTTTCAGGAAGGGCACTCAGCCTTTCCAGGATGAAGCTTCACCCTTTATGATCAATGTGGTATTGAGTCAGGCAAGGAACCAAGCACAGAGTTATCTTCCTCAGCCAGAAAGCTGTTCTGCAGAATTTCAGCCAAAGGCTCAGCACACTTTTTAATTGAAGAGAAGGAAAAAGCATCTGAAATGTAAGGAACTGGAATGTTTGTGGGTGGTAGGTGCAAAACTGGAGGAAATAAAATCAGCAGAAGAATGAAATCCATTGACATTTGTAATTCAACAAATTGTTTTCTCCATTAATCACACTGATAGGGTTGAGTTAATCATTCTATGAATAGGATTACACATATTACCACCACCCCTTAGTATTATGATCTTGTCAACAAGAAAAGACTGATATATATTCCAAGGCATCAGCAGATTGTTCAGCTACCGAGAAATCCCTTTACAGAAACACAAGCTGCCAGTGTAAATGCAACATTTGCACTGAACTTTTTCAGACTTGGGTTAGATTAATGGCTTATCAGCCAACCTCTTCCCTTTCTGCTTTGCTGAGCACCTTTAGTCTCGGTGCCAGAATTTACTTTTTCATTTGATAAGATTGCAAGTTGCTGGAAAAAGGCTTCACCATCTTGTTTATTAGAAACAGTAGCCTTTTATCTCATTAGAGAGGCAGGTTTGACTTTTGAGCAATCCCATTGCTTTGTGTCGTCATCCTCTCCCTGGGGAAATTCAGAATAACCATTTCTGCTGGGTTATTCATGACGAGTTTACTTCTGAGCATGAACAGGTGCAAAATCCCAACACTAAGTGCTAACGTCAAATTAATATTTTACATCTGCTCTTGGCCAAGGTGGGCTGAAGGCATAAACTCAGGTGCTGAAAAGGCCTCCCCTTGGTTTTATAACTGTGTTGCAGCTCATCCTTTCTTTGTTTTTTCAAATATCCTGGGAAAACTCCTCTTCTCCTTTCCTGTGCAGTCGTCCATGGGAAGCAAAAGACGTTGTCAGCACACAACACTCTGAACACTGAGCTATTCCCAAAAGCACTACTACAATCTTGTTCAGCCACTGAATAACCTACTTCTGTTGCTCCCAGGTGAGTAAGAAGAATGTCACTTAACCTGGTGCTACTCATGCACTCGATTGTTCTGAAACTAAAAAGAACTAAAAATAGTCCTTTTGATTAAGATGGATTTGTGGAAAAGTAAAACTTGGGGAGAAACAGCAAAAGGACTGTTCAGTGAAGTGTTTTCCTCAATAAAGAGGCTAATCAGCGTTCCTTCTCCTGCACTTGTACACACACACACTCACAGACTCATCCCTCTCATCAAGAAAATGGTAAACAGTTGTTATCTCTTGCAAACACCAAGCTGAAATCCAGGAGTGATTCAGAGACGACTTTAATCAGTCTGCACATTGCACTGGGGCACAAAAAAATACATCAGAAGAGAGGATACAGAGATGGAAACAGACAAAAATTGACATGAAATTGAAGGGGAAGCATGCAAATGAGGGAGAGAGACAAGCTATAAACAAAAGGGTGGGGAAGATGAGAACGGCAGCCTAAAGTCACCACAGTGAAAAAGAAATGGCAAAAGACAAAGCTGCAGTGTGGAAAGCAACAATAAGAGCAGAAGGTTAAGGAGAAAACACTTTTTTTTTCTGCTGTGAGAATATATGGGTTACTTTAGCTGCCGGGGATAAAGCAGCTTTCTCCTCATTAAGGAATTCTGTCGCAAGAGGCAACAGGTCTGTACAATTCTTCCAAAAAAAGCAGAAGAACACTCTACACCTCCATCCACACCATAAAGAAAAGAACTAGATCTTGTGGAAATCACCGCGTAGGCTCTGTCACAGAGCGGGGCCATCAGGAGCGGTGTCACGGTAAGACATAGATGCAATTATGAGCAATTTCCCTGAGGTGAGGCTGACTGTCTTCCCTGTGCTATCCTGTGAGCAAATTATTAACTCCCACCTACCCAACACCCTCTTGTCCCCAACACATCCCAGTTAAAAGAAATTATTCAAGCAGCAGATGAATCTCACTACCACACTCTTCTGGTTCCCCTGTTCACACAGCTGAAGAGAAGAGCAATGATGCCTAGTTTAACGTTTTCCCTTCAGGGACCTCAGAAATAATTTCAAAACCAAAGACCTCCCGCTGAATAGCTCAACTCCATTACACAGAGTATTGCTCTTCTGATCTACAGAGCCCAGCTAGAAATAACAGAGATATTCTTTCTTGAACCCAAAATACATGTATTTTTTAAATACCATGATAAAATTCCAAGTTGGATAACTAAGAAAGTCTCATATCACTCCAATCTGGATTGACGCAAACGCCATACAAACTTGACATTTATGTTCAAAACATTGACAACATGCACTACGTTTCTTACCTGTGATTTCTACCTTCCTGTTTTCTTCATTTCTTACAGATTCTTCCAGACCCGACTCCTGCGTGGAAAGACATGATCCTACACCATGCTGAGCCACAGGCAGAGATCCCACAAACTCCTCCACTCTGTTCTGTTCCATTTTTAGTTCCTTTTTCTGGCCTTCATTGCCACCACGTCGTGACTTTAAGAAAGCCACTAAACTGGAATCTGCAAGTATCGACAGACAGAGAAGTGACAGAAAGTCTCAAAATACTTGATGCGCCTATAACTCCTGCTATTTATGTTTTAGCCTTTTGATTCCCATTCCACAAGCCTCCTCTTCTGTACCAACTGTCACTTCTTTTCAAACTGAGACGCTTAACTGCTTTATGACCTCTTCAGCACATAAGCTTGGTACAACTGACCAGTGAGGTGACAGTACAGAAAGAGCTGATAAATGTCTTTCAAGGCAAAGCAAGAAAAAAAATTCTAGTTATTCTCACAACTTACAAACAAGGAGGTAATTGTCTCTTCCCCCCCTTGCTGTCACTGAAAAGGCACATCTAAACAAGACTATTCATTGTGGAGAGAATTCTTGTCTGTGGTTTATGGGAGGAACCCAGGTCTCACAGCTTGCCTGCCCTGCTCAGTGGCATCAATCTGAATGCTCTGAGAATACACTGGACAGACACCACAAAAAGAATTACCTGCTCTTTATTGAATTGCACTAGAGCTGCGGTGCATGGTCTAGGTATTATGTTAGGAGAAGATCGTTAGTTCTGAACCGACTCTCCATCTTGAGAGTCAATTACGGTCTGACAACATACAGAAAACAGACGCAGCCATTCTCCTCATGCTTTGGAGGAAAAGAGGAACATTTGGGAGGTAGGGGTGTTTTGAAGGACAGATAATATTCCTACGGCTCTAAAATAGGAAAATGTCAGAAGATCATAATTTTCCTTTCAGATCTACTACAGATATCCCACATCGTTTTTGACAGAGCGCACTTTCTCTCTGAATATTCTCCACCTAGGGTAAGTGTCCAACAGCATCTTCCAGAGGTGAACAGTAAGAGACTGTGCATTGTGCCCCTTAAAGGTACAAAGATACTCTGATAAGCAGTGTCAGAGATGCATAAAGCCACAGAATATAACACCTACATTGGTTATTTATTCTTTGGAGGACAAAAGGTCAAGTAATTCAGAAATGTGCTGTACCAGGTAGAAGTCATCCCAAAAAGGAAACAACTCCCATGTCTCCGAAACAGTTTAAAGATGATGCAGGGATCTATCCCACACTTGAAACTGCACACACATTATCCCACATTCTCCTCATGATGCAGTTTAAACCTCACGTGGCGAGGGAGAGGCATTCAGTCCAGTCCCATTAAAGCACCCATATTTTTTTGTGAACGCAAGCAGAGCTCTCATTTTCTCACACTTCACTGTACACAGCAAAGACTGTATTCATTACTTCATTATTTCACACAGTGACAAGTCACTGATCATCTCAATCTGTGCACAGTGTGTCAGAAAATAAGTGTGCTCCTGCCCAGAGCCTCTAGGAGCAAAACCAGAACAGTATCAGCAGTAAGACCCTGAAGACACTGCCCAGCATGGAATCACCTACCCACCCTCATACTCCACACCATCAAGTCTCATCTGCTTCATAACTAAGAGGTTAATTGAGAGGTTGGGCAGCATTAAACACCCACAAATTATTCACACTCCTGAACATGGAGAAAAAGTCTCTTTGATCCACATCTCTGTGCCTGTCCTGTTTCTGAGTTCATCTGTAAGCCACCAGTTTAGTTTAAGAGTTGCTTCACTGTGCATAATTCCCTAACCACAGATATTTTGGGACTGCCAAAACCACTCCCAGTTTCCTTAAGGCCTCAAGGACTAAAAGATCGACAATTTAAACCCATAGGGCATATAAACAAATGCATTGTTTTAGAAAATAATTTGTTGTTCAAAAATACTTAAAATAAATCCTATCCTTTTAAAACTCCCTAAGTATTCACTTCATTAATATCACAAAGGATAGAGCGTTTGGGACAAGGAGCAAAGAATCAATCACAATGTCCCTCAGGCAGTTTGGAGAGCTCAGCTCTCTAAATGAAAGATCTACCTAAAGATTCTGTCTACAGTTATTTTGCACAGGTCCTTTGCCACACTTCCAGTTATACCCATGCTGCTTGAATTGAGGTCAAGACCATTAATATGATCTTGAAACTAAACACACAAGAGACACGCATCTAAAATGCCACTCACACCTAAATTTGATGCTTCACAATCTGAAATGATGAGAATTTCAAAAACCCTTCTTTGCCACCTACATCTGTAGGTCGGCTCTTCCAAAACCACTGAAACCAATGATCAAAATCAAAATCTGCATACAAAAATCATTTAAATTAATACCAACAACTTTTACCGTGCCCTAGATCACAAAGTCTTATCACACATACCACACTCAGCGTTCTCCCTGACCTTGTCATCAGCTGTCAGTGACAAATTCCCAGAGCATCACTGCAGACAGGGTTCCAAACCAGAGACCAGACCCCTGCACCCAACAGCCAGGTAATTAAAACACTCTTTCAAGAAGTTTGAGACTAATTATAAATTTTTCTGCTCTACCAAATACAGATTTAACTTTAAATCTTCCACACATTTCCCCTATCCAAGTACTGACAGTTCCAGCCCAAGAGTTAGGTATTTTGGAGGGGAAGACCAAGGGGTCTCTCTCACCTCGTGTTGCTACAGCCATCCTAAGAATAGCTTTGCTTTCTTGTCTGCTTCAGAGAATACATTTTAGGACCTCAAAACACATATATGTAAACAGGTATTTGATGTGCAAAGTAAGGAAGTGCATGGACCATCTTATCCCACAGCAACAGGGAGACAAGACAGACTTAAGTTAAGCCCTCTCTCAATGAGGAACAAGCTCTCTAATTCCTTCACACTTAATCTTACTCCTAAGCTACTGATGTCTACAGAAGCCTGATCATCCACATATGCAATGGATAGGAATTCCAAGCTCCCATTTTTGATCTGTGAATTTGGTAAGGCTTCAGGACACCTACACATTCAGTACACTTCCATGCCTCTAGGAGAATTCACCCTGGGAAGCACGTACCCAGCTGAGCCAGAAGCTTTTCCTGCTCCTGCAGTATCTCCTCCTCAGACATGGACTGCAGCTTCTCCAGGTTCTCTCTGTGAATAGCTTGAGCTTCCTGCTCACTCTTTTGGCTTCCAAGACCCTCTCCCGTTATGAGACAAGGCCGCTGAGAGGTAAAAAAGTCACCAGCTTTATCTGTAAGATCCAACAGAGAAAGCAGTTAGTGACTTAAGTTCTACAACATACAAATAATCTCAATTTTATCATCACCAGGCTTGCATAATTTATTTTTTAATTTTTTTTTTTACATTGGTAGACAAGTTAAAATAAGAGTAAAGACATTTATTTTAGTTTCAAACAGAATTAAATTACTTGGGCTTTCACCCCATGTCACAACAAAACATCATTGTCACTTTGTTTCTTTAAGAGTTAGGGGAAGGATGGGGGAAAGGAATTTTGTTTCTTTAATGCAAAGCAACAGCAAGAAAAAGTAAACTGGAGCATAATTCACAATTGGTGAGTCAGAGCATTCTTCCAAGTTAGTGAATTCTAGGTTCTTTCTCTGCACAAGAAAACGTGAATGCACTTTGGTATGTCAGATGAACCATGACCTAGTAAATATTTGTTGATTGAGACAAATAATTAAAATATTATGTAACCCAGTTTCCAGAGCAATACAGGATTCGTTCTTAACACAGCATGTTTGCTTCTAACAATGTCCTGCACTCACCTTTAAGGGTTAAACACATCAGAAGTTCCAGCACAAGGGCACATTTTTCCTACCCTGAACAAAATCAAGTCTCCTTTATTACCTGATCTAAATTCTTTAAAAAGGCTTATTTCATCTAACTGTCACAGCAGGGTAACATGCTCCTTTGATCAGAGTGACCCTCCAGCTGTCCTGTAGCCCACTCTACAAGGACCTGACTTAGTGGCCTCATTCCTTATGTTTTGTTCCTATGCTCCCCATAATAACTCGGTACACCCCTATGACCCTAAACCAGCCAACCCTGAAAGCATCAAGCACCTGCTCAAACAGCAGTAACGACATTCATCATAACATCAGCAAGCTTCGATGTCATTTCCACAGGAGTCGTCTTGCATATTGAGCAGAAAGAGATGAGAAGCCAGAGTGACCTGGTAAAAGATTCAGTAAGTTTCCCCACTGTCAACAACTGAGCTGAGGGTTACCAGGCACAAATATTCGTTACTACAATAAATTGAGGCCCCCCTCTTCTCCTCTTCCTTCTGGTGATCCTGCTGCAACAATCCTCCTGAGGAGGCCAAGCCATTTTCTGATCCCTCTGTTGTGCTACTGCATTTTAGAAGCATTCTGCTTCAGGAGGATCACAGCTACCAGGTTGCTGTATTTCCCTTTGAGATTTCTCAGACAGGAGCACGCACGCACAATCGTAACAGGATACACAATAAGCACAGTATATTGACTTGGATGGTGGATTTTTGCACGCACGGCACATCTCAGGGTTCTCTTACCAATTCTCTGACAGGGGTCAGGGCAGACAGAAACCTTAGCCCAACAGCAATAACCCTCAAATGACACCTGGCCTCCATTTCAATGTGAGGACACTGTGAAAAAACCCAGACACATTGCGGTCCTAAGCAAACAGGACTGCCCAAGACCAAAACAACCCAAAAAACAGCAAGCTTGAAGATGCTGGTACAGGTTGAATTGGTTTCATCTTTCTGTGTCACGTTGCTGTCAGACAAGTAACTGCTGGAGGTGGCACTGACTCATCAGCACTGCCTCGGAGCATTCCTTATGAAGAAAAGCCACAGCCTCACGGCAGCGGATCCGGTGACGGAAGACTGAGCTTTCAGCTCCAAGGTAGGAGTGGGAACCTGCATCACAGTGGTCTCAAAATACAAGAAGAACCCTCTTCCTGAAATTGTGGAAATCAATGATGAAACAAGAAAAAAAATAGAGGAAAAAGAAGACAAGAAGCTCAAAAAATAAATCTGTTTGGCCCTGCGTGAAGTAAAAAGGAAATAGTGAGAAATCTGCCTCAATTTTTTGAATGTTACTTTGACTCTCAGACATTTCAAATCCTTGTCATGCCACAGATATTCCAAGTGACCTTGAGATTCCTAAACTGAGGACAACAGTGCAACCCTAACTTGAAAATAAGGCACACTGATGTTAGGATTACTAAGGTGACATAAATACAGTAGGCTGAATAAATAGAACCTTCTCCACTTACCCTCCCTGATGCTGGGGAGAGGTGTCTCTCCTGATGATCCCTCGGGATCCAGGGCATCTGGAGCAGCTGATCTTATTTGCAGGCACTCGGCAGCAGAGGGAGTTGTTGCTGCCTTTTCAGCAGCTCTTCTTGCTGCCATTTTTTGTGCAAAGATGCTTTTTCTTCCAGATCCCACCTTCACCTGCAAACAGGGAAGTCACATGTCACCACTTTCTTCTTCAGACTCCCCCTCACACCTGTCACTAAAAAACGTATAGACCTGATCCTAAATACACCCTCAGATCAGACTCTGGGACATGATACAGAGAAGCCACCGGCAGCCACATGGTCTTTTCTGCACTTGTGCTATTCCTTTTTTACCACAGTTTAATGCTAGGACACAGACAGAAACATGAATTTTTTTTGCTACCTAGAGAAGGAAGATGATTAATTATAAGAGAATTCAAGTCAAGCAAGTACACCTAAAATATCACCCAACACAACAGTTCCAAGATTCCTGCTGTTTGGAAACCCTGCATAGCTTAATACTTTGCATTTCTGAGGATAAATGAGGCTGTACTGTACTGCGCTCACCACATGCTTGGAAAAGACTTCTTATAAGGTGATTAGAGAGCAGCAGGGTGAAGAGATTTACACAGTAAGAAGTGGGCAAGTGGTGCTAAAATAATCCTTACTAAATTACTCTGTTGCTTGCCTAGGCGATGGAAGGGCAGGGCTCTAAACAGCCTTGCACAGGATGCACAGGAAATCCACAGCAGACTAAGAAAAAACACTCTTGTATGTTCTCAGTCCAGAGAAGAAGCTTAAAAGGCAGTCTGAACATCTGGTAGCTGCTCTGTGCACTCCTGCATCAGGTAAACAGAACTGGTAGTTTTAAAAGTATTATTATTTCCTTAAAAAAAATAAAAAAAACCCCACCTGTCCTTCAAAACACCTCTTCAAAGCTACAGCTACCAAATACATACCAGTTCCCAGCATCTGACTCCCACTCAGCCAGCAGCTCTCGCTACTACAGCAATGGCTCATGAGAGCAGCCATGGCTTCCAGTTTTACAGCCTCAGAAAAAAAAGAGTCTGTCAAAATCCAAAAAAGGTGCAAAACATAATCTGTGTAACCACACTCAAATATGCCAGGAGGAATCAGGTGCAACTTCAGTAAGTACAGGCTTAATCAAACGTGGTGGACAAATTAACAGAGATTGTTCCTCAGAGAAAAAACAAGTAGCAACTCTATCACAACGGTGCAGATTTGATCCACCTCACTAAAGAAGGTGATTGCCTTGTTTCCAAAACCAGAAGGATTTCAATGTTATTTAATTGCAGGGCATGGACTGCCTACTCGATGGCAGCTTGGTGGGAGAACTCTCTCCTACACTAAGGTGGTAATGCCAGAGATAAGCTGAGCCAGCTCCTAACCTCCAGCATGCCAAGTCACTGATTCTGAGCCCTACCACCCACCAAGCATTAGGCTTTGTTATGGGGAAGTTTTAACAGCTAATGATGGTAGCACAAAACAACTGCTCCCAATCTTACCTCACTTTTTATCTCAGAGCGGTGAAATGTCCTTGGAAACGGGTCTCCTGTGGGCACTGGCATGGTTACTGCTACTGCACTCGTGTCTCGTTCCTGCAGCAAAAAATTTGAACCATGCAGAAACCTCTGCAACAGCCAGACATATTTATACCATTTAGCTAAGACTGGACTCAAAAATTTCTCAGCTCTGCAGCTCACAAGCTTTCTGCTACATCACTGGCAGGCTCATAGTACCTTGTGCTTATTTAGAGCCAAAGTGAAGCTATTTTCCAAAAGGCTGGGCTGCCAAACTCCACACACCACTCAAATAATCAGCTAAAGGAAAACCTGGGCCACTGGAGAGAAATGAGAACCTCCCCCATCTCCTGAGTCCATAAACTCAGCCAAATCCACACTAAAACACATGCCTGCATGCAAGCAGTGTGACCTGTAGGCAGCCTGGACGGGAGAGCAGGTTCAAACTCGTATTTAACTGACAAAAAAAAATACCCAAAGAGCTTTTTCTTTCAAGGTGCTCCAGGACAATGGTCTACAGTGGTACAACTGCTTCATTACAGAAATAAAAAGCAGCAACAGAACCCTTCATCCCTGTCCACTGTGACACTGCTTAGTTCACAGCATTCAAAAAAACCCCACTAGACCATCACAAAAAAAACCAAAACAGGCATACAATAATTTTGCTGAAGACTGCTGTAATGTGTTGATCATGACTCTCCAGTCTTTCCTCTGGATCTTCATCCTCAAAGCGGACACAGGCACTTTTGATCTTGGACTTTTTTGGAGGAGCTGGAGTTAGAGCTGGGAGAGTATCAGGAAAATCTGCGGAGAGGAAATAATAAGAAAAAAAAAGCAGTCAAGTTACTCAAATATGACTACTGTGCAACAGGTACTAAACCAAAGGCTCTCTAATAGCACCTATTGTTGCTTTGAAGAGAAATAAAGAAGATGAGGAAGTAAGACAATTAAGGGTCCTCTGTCTCTGATTTATGCTGGGTAATGGAGAGAAACAGCCTCAAGAATTGTATTACTTATTTATTGACAACAATGTCTTTTTAAAGAGCTGCATAAGCGGGAAAGGGTACTGAGGCCTGACTGCAAGCACTAAGGGAAGAAGTAAGGCTGTGCAGAAACAAATAATGTGCTTGCAGGTTGTGTTCAGGCACAGAAAAGCACATCTCCCCTGCCAGCTGTAACGGTGAGTGATTCGTACGACCGTGAGCAAGTCAAGGCCACCTTTTCACTATCTGTCAACTGGGATCACATTTCCTTACCTGGAACCAAGACTTAAGTTGTTGCTTTTAAGAAAGCACCTTGAGCTTCTCAGACTATTAAGCAGATGACAGAAGTGTTACAGTTACTACTCACAGAGGAAAACAAAACCGCAGGAAGGAGGTTTATCAAGCCAGATCTGGCGGCTGAAAGCTGGAGCCGTCAGCAGAGTTAAACTTCAAAGACACTAAGAACAGGGTCTGGATAGGTGGCAAAATAAGCACTGAGTGCCCAATGGGTACAAATCACAGAAAACACCTCTTGCATTGAGGCTGGCAAGGTACCACAGACAGCTGATAAGTGTAGACAATGGTACTATGTTGGAAAGGTAGACAAGTGTGTTTTCCAGCAAGGTGTTATGGTTTGAAGAACCCACAACTATTTATTGTCATTTAGATAATTATTCTATCACCTGATGACCCCTCCCCACCTGGGAAAGGGAATCAGGAAAAACAAGGAAACCCAAGGGCTGAAATAAAAACAGATTTAATAGAATAAGGTTAAATAATTAACATTAACAATAGTGAAGAACCAATATTGATCCTGATCCCAATATAAAATATACAAGGACTATGCTCAGGCAATTCTCTCAGCAGGAAGCTGTGCACTCCCAGCAGGGGACAGCAAATGTCAGACACTGCAAGCACTATGGAGGAAGGGAAAGGCTCAGGGGTCCAGCAAAGGCAAGAAGTTCTCACGATAGTAGCCATCAAGGAAGAAAGAGAACTCCTCAGCAAACTTTCTTATTTGTATTGAACATGATATTCATGGTATGAAATAATCCTGTTGGGTCAAGTGTCTGGTCTTGCTCCTCTCCATCCTTGCACCGGGCAAGGCTCAAAAACACCAAGACCTTGAAACCTGCATACCATAGGTATCTCATAAGTAAATATTTTTACAAATTCAGACATTGGAGTGTTCTAAAAGTGCAGTTTCCCCTAGCATTAGAAGAGACCTTACTGAAAAGTAAAAGAACTGTAAGATAAATGAATCATGTGTCGCTCAAACCAGGACACGAGGCTATGAACAAACAATACTGCGAGGAGGACACACGTGCAGAGGAAAAGCAACACTGGGTTGAGAAGGAGGTAAAAAGGGAAGTACTGAGGAATGAAAGGGACAGAGAACTCTAGTAATTCAAAGAACTCCACAAGGGAAATTACCATCCAACATGACTACATCCTTGCAGTCCTGCAGTGGGGGTCTCTCAGCATCTGTGCTCCCTTCCTGCCCCTTCCTCTTGTCGGCCTTCTTCACAATCTTCACTGCAGGTGAAGCTCTGGCTGCCAGGAACTGGTTCTGAAAATGCAGGAGGTCTGCCTCGGACTCCCCAGGCTTTGGTCTTGACAACATCCTGCCTTCTTGCTCTTGCAGCCCAGCCCTGCGTGCTGTTCACATGGAACCTACTGAAGACATAGAAAACCCGTTACAGAACTGGATTTCCTGGGAAGAGGATGGGGACAGCAAAGAAAAAACATTCATTTTTGTCCCACTCTGCTGTTCCTGTACATACCGCAGCCGCTCTACTTCAGGATCACTCCAGGACACAACTAGTTGTACCAGAGTCCCAGACAAACTGTTTACCTTGTTCTTCAGCGCCAAACAACACACTACTAGACAAGCCAACACCTGGTCTACCAGCCGGCTGGGAGCACAATGGCATCCACCCAGCAAAAAGCCAGCCAACAAGTGTATCGCTGCCAGAATGCCAACAACACGGCTGTGGGTTTGCAAAGCCAGAGAAGCACCTGGTCCAAGACAACAGGTTTGACTTACTCTGATGTCAACTCCAACCAAGAACATCAGAGGCCCAGTATCACGCAAACCTCTCCGCTTCAGCATACAGTCTTTTCAGGATGACAGCATTACTATCCCTGTCAAGATGCAAAAGCCTGTCCACTCACCCTCACTGAAATCTCCCCAGTGAAAAAAGTTTTTTTCTTTTTTATCTATTCCTCCTGCTTTAGTTCTCTCTCATTCTTTCACTGCCCTCTTATAGGCAGAACCCATGCTTTTTCCAAGCATTTTCATTCACTGCCCAGGCCAGCTTTGGGTTGAAAGCCAAAGGTGGTCATTTATACAGACTTTTACCTCTATGCAAATGAGAACTTACTATGAAGGCACCCATTCCACTTCCCATCTACCGGGCATGAAAATATTTGTGAGTATTACTCCTCATGTCCTACTCCCAGAGCCTAGGACTGTCAATCCATTTCTCACAGGCAGCCAGTAAAGTGTTTGCAAATACGTTTCACACTAATTGAATCACTGATCAGCACTAACGCTACAGACTTGACACCCTCCCACACTTGGTATGGTGAAATATTTTGTACATATTTGATCTCTTCCACTTTTAAAAGCCCATCAGGACTCAATGATGATTTATTGTGAAGCTGGAAAGTGGATATGGATTTTTAAAACTACAATTATCTGCCACATGAATAGCTGAGAAATGCATGAAAAAACACAAGGCTTGGAAGTGAATCTGTCTTAATTTTAGACCAAAATAGTGTTCTGCCATTGTGCAGGCACAGTCACTGCCCTGAAGCCAATGTTTTGTCTTACGTTACCATCATACTTTATTGTAAAATATGTGGGGAGATACCTTGTGGGAAGGATGCTAACAGACCCAAGAATTGCCTCATGCAGTATTGATGATCTACATTTGGAATGTTTATAGCATTTTCAGGGATCTCATTCTGGACCAAGGTTGGTTAGATGTGATGCTGCTGGTTCCAAGAGCACAAAGAGGTCCAGGGAGTTTTATATTTGGTGGTTGGCTTTTTTTAAATCAAGTGTAAAAACACCAGTCAGGTAAGACCCAGTGAAATTCTTCTTCCTGCCCCTCATTTTGTGCAAAAGTTGGACTAAAACCATTCAGACTTAAGAGTTTTGTGCACCAAAAAAGTGGATTTTCAGAGGTTTCCAGGGTCTCCATTCACTTCAGCACTTCATGACTGAGGAACCAGACCTTCATCGGATGCCAGCATCATGAATTAGTTGCTCAATTTCAGACATCTCACAATGCTGGCCTTAATGAAAGCTGTCAGCTCAAGAGTCTCAGAACAACAACTTCCATTTACACCAAGCTTACATATGGCACAAGCAGCAGCAAGGGGAACTTCCCTGTACCTTCTCAACAATAAAACCCTCCCCCAGCACACAGGGAAAAAGCCAGACTTCTCTGCCAACACAGTCAAGGACATCTGTGGAACACAGCCACCAGCAAAGGCTACTTCAGGGCAGGAAGGGAAGGGAGCACCCTGCTATGGTGCTTCACCACTGTCGCAGAAGGACTTAACACAAAAACACCTGGGATGTCACTGTGGTTCTGACTGACACTGAGAATGCAGAAACACTCCCTTTCAGCCCAGTTGCCTTACAACTGCACAGCGAAGATTGCAACTTCCACAGGCAGCTCCTTTTTTGTGCATTCCTAGCAGAAATGTGCACCTACTTGCTTTATTTGTGTAGCTTTCTGCCACAACAGGGGCTCCAGCAGTCACACTTCAGTCGATAGGTCCCTCTTTGATATGCATAAGTAGCATAACACGCATCAGAAGCCAAGTGTTTCATGCCCTATCATCACAAGCTTCAAAACCCAAATGAGGATGATGCTAGGATTACCAGACACAAAACACACAGTTATAAGCAAAGCGTGCTGCTAATCTTGCTGCAATAAGCCTCTTCCACACAGGGATGTACATACACTTGTCCGAGTCTCTGCATATTATTAACATTCATCAAAAACATAGCGGGCCTTGAAACTGTCTTCATTTGTCTGGGGAACTGTCAGGCACACGAAGCCAACTTTGCACTCATTGCCTAAAGAGGTTAGATGTTGTTCCAGGAATCATTTCCTCAAAGTCAATTCTTCCTCCACATGGATATAGAGGCCAACTAAATGGAAAGAGCTACAAGATGGTAATACAGAGGTGGGCATCAGCGTGGTGCAAAAATAGATAAAAGCTTCAAATGTGTGCTTTCCATGTTCTAACTGGGTCTGGAAATTTAGTACAGTCAAGGCCTTTGACTTGGTCCTTCTGCACTCCAATAAGCTAGAAATTACTTACATATGGCACTTGCAGACAGACACAATGCAGTGAAAGTAGTTTTCTTTCTAATGGTACCTTTTTCCACACCTGCTGGAAGCCACCTAAGCCCATTGGCAATGCTCACTTGGCCATTGTAAGGAGTAATTCTTATCCACCAGTGCTCAGAGGAAACGCGCAAGAAAACTAACACACTACTGATGATCAGCACCAACACCAGCATCATATGGTCTGGTTATCTCCAATCTTGCAGCTGACTACTTAAAAGCTAACCACACACAAATGGCTTGCCTAGAGGGACCACCACACACAACCTGCTGAGGATATTGTCCCAGGAAAGCACATAAGGGATCAGAAATGCTGTCAGAGGACCAAGAGCACCTCTACGCACCACAGCATAGTGATTATGTGAATACACTATTGTCTGCTGTTGTATCCCCTGTCTGCACTAAGAGTCTCAATAAATCATTTTCTGTCATGCTTTGAATTTTCCACAGATACTGTTTGAAAAGGCTGTCAGTGCCACAGGAAGTTTTACAAATGCAGCTGGGAGCAGTGGTCTAAGACAGAATAAAAGGTGTGAGAGCACGGAAGGCAATAAAGCCACAGACTGCTTCAAGTGCCAAGAGACACTTTTGCATTAACCAACTTCAGCTGAAGTGTAAGCCTAAGAAGGGAGGCAAATCAGGACAGTAAGGGTGCCTAATCACCAATTAATGCAGCACCAGTGTTTCACAGAGGATGGCATTTCCTTTACAGAAAAATAAGGTTTATAATACTCTTCCAATGCTTTCCAGAAGCAGCATTTAAGCCTGAGGCATACGTTACCAACCTCTGCCACTTTTCTCAGCAGACATAAAACAACATAAGCATCAGGTCCAGCATCTGCTTGAGCAAAGTACCACTCCACTCCTGTCCAACGTTTTTACAGGTGCCACCAGGCTATAAAAAACTGTACTTACTTGATATAATCCGATACTATTATGACTTTTCTTTTATTCTAGCTCATCTGCATGTACAATCCATTTTTCTTCTGCAGCAGTAGAGGCCTACAGCCCAAAGGAGACACTTGCATCACAACTAGACACAGTTAAAAGAGAAAAGGTAGCAAGTACATGTGAAAGCAAAGAATCATCTCCAGTTCCTACTGATTTCTGAACTCTGACATTTTTCCCCCCAATCCTCAAATTTCCAACTTCATATTCTTTTGCTAAAATTATCAGGTTTGGGTCAAAGAAGAATACAAGGACCTGCTATCACAACAGTGCCTCAAATTAACACATTTCTTCACACCTCCTAGGTTAAGGTAAGAAATTAAAAGGAGAAGCAGAGTCACACCTCAGCCTCCCTAAAACAGCTCAGCAGTCAATGAAAAGGTACAATTTCTCCGCTGTAGATTGGCAGTCAATGAAAGCCTCATTCAGGATTCTTGGCTACTTTGCAAAGTGGTGATGTACACGCTTTGCTCTGTCACAAAAATGCTTTCTGCAGACAATACTGTAATGACTGACAGTCTAAAACATCTAGGTTTGAAAAGACAGGCGGCAACTTTAATCTGCTAAAGAAAAGGCAGATTTTTGTAAAGACTCTCCCCTCAGAAGGTAAAACCCAGTCAAAGGCTGCAAGAATGTCTCCTCAAAGGTGCTCCACAACCCACACTGCTCACGTAAGGTTCTGTGACTGTTTCTTTGCCCATGAGGCACGTACCAAGTACATGCATAGAGGGCCTTGTCTCAGGAAACACTGCTTTCCCCAGCCTGTCTGAAGAGTCTCTGCAATAAAGAAGCACCAGCACACCACAAAATAAACCTAAAAGCAACAAGCTGCCATTAACAAACTAAAAGAGTTGATGCATCCCGACACTCCCACCACCTTCACAGCCCTCACGGGCTCTCCCTAAACGAGTCTGAATCGAAGCCTGAAAGACACACGCGTAGGCCAAGCCCCTTGACGGGGAACCGCTCGGCGGAGGGACTGGGCGAAAGAGGGCCCCGCAGCAGAGCGGGCCCGGGCGGGGGCGGACAGTCGCTGCCCCGGAGACCACACGGCGCCGGTAGCCACGCTCCTCCTCACATAGTAAAGGGGAAGCCCTGGGGCCCCGCTGGCTGCCCCGAGCGAGGCTCGGCCTGCCTCCGCCGCGGCCCTGGGGCCCCCGCACCCCCAAGCGGGGGGAGGCCCCGCTGCCCCCCGGCTCAGGCCGCACCTCACCTGCGCTCGGGCCGCGCCGCTCACCGCCACCACTTCCGCCCTGCCCCGCGGCAGTTACTTCCGCCCGGCGAGGCGTCACTTCCGCCCGCCCTTGTCTCTGCCGGGGGGGGGCTGGGGGGCGCCATTTTCTCCTCCCCTCGGGGCTCAGGCCGTGCGGCGATGTGGAGGTCTCCCCGCGGAGTGGGGGCGCGGGCACGGTCCCGCCGTGACTCCGTGGCAGGTCCCGTTCTGGCTCCCCCGCTGGCCGGGGAGAAGGCGTGGGCGGGCCGCCCGCCGCTACTGGCGCCTTGGTGCTCGGGGGGAGAAGGACTCGCTGCTGAGCGACCTCCCCAGGGTCACCCTCGGCTTGTGCGAGTTCACACAGGCCTAAGTACAAGGCACCGGGATCGCATAGAGTGTGTCTGCACGTATAGAAATATGCTTATGTAAATGCGCGATCTGTGCCTTTTCATTATGAGAGGGCGTTGATGTGCCTGAGACCGGAGGCATTTCGTGAGAGCAGATACATAAAGCTATATAAATGCAGCTGTAATTTGTTAATCATGTCTGATTATTCATTTATTATGTATGCCAGGCTTTATTAAAAGCTACTGGAAAGCTGTCATAACTTGCAGAAGCATTGATTTTAATATTGGTCATTAGTAGTTGGAGCGCTTGGTCGCTTTTCAACCTTCTTACCTGGGAGATGGGTTCTGTGGGGGTGAGCACAGACACGGGTCAGGGGGCTTGGGATGGACCCCGTGGGCCACCGGGAGGGACTTACTCATTTTATCCCTTCAGAAAACACTGATGCTACAGCAGAATTAAAACCAGGCACAAGTTTTATTTGTTACGAGCATTGAAAGCGCTTAAATCTATATAGATAAACTTTTATCCTGTCAGCAGCCAGCCAGTCCTAAGCACAGCATCATGGAACAGGGGGTGTGCTGAACTTGGGCAAAATGGAGATTCTCGGGTGAAAATGCTGGGCAGAAAACATCTCCTTCAGCTGTGCATCTTCCAATGAGCAAGGCTGTTCTGAGGTGGTGAAGTTGATGACCGCGCAATTGTAGGTCGTCGAGCACTTCTTGAAGTAGGAACCACCAAAATCACTTGAAAATGCCCCATTAGACCAACTGATGAAGCAGCCAAGAGTGACTCTGGTTCTAGCCTTGTGAGTGGACGTTTTTTCTGGCACAGGTGCTTGAGCAGTTGCTGCTATTACATCTGGTGCTTATAGGTGCCCCTAGCAGGAGGAATAAATAGAGCTGCTCTTAATTAAATTTGGAGATTTCTCAGAAGGGAGCCCCGAGAGTGTTTGGAGTGCTTCTCTGACGCTGCCCTGCCAGGCTGCAGCTCATCAGCTGGTGGAGCTCTGCTTTGTGCGCCCTAAAGGAGCTGGAATCAAATTAAAGTCAAACCTAGTTCAGGAATAGCACTGACTGCTGAGAAATGTGATGTCCAATTCTCCACTTCACCGACATCAACTGTTACCCTACCACCACCATCTGCCACTTAATTTTGTCATTCCCAGTTTCTGCTGGTTTGGGATGTAAGAAACACTTCAAAACAATTGTTCAAGTTTCTTGCAATTAAACCTCAAGAGCAGCAATTTCTACTCCTTTCCCTGTGGAACCGCCCAACGTTGCTGGTGGCTCCAGGACTCTGTTGATCACGTAGGAGTGTTCCAAAATCTATTGAAATCAATGAATTATGCCTCTGCTTGAGGAAAAAGGTGGAACTAGGATTTTAGTTTATTGCACTGTTCATCTTCAGACCACCATTGGAGCACCATTGATTTTACAGAGGGTTTGGCAAAGGCACTGGTGCAAGCAGAAGAACCTCTGGCTCTCTGAGGCTTTGCTGGTGCTGAATTTAGGAACAATTTTCCGTGGACCCCAATGAAGACATTTGAGTTCTTTTACCTGGACCATAAGACCGGGAGGCCTTGGCACTGGTTGTGTTGGAACATGTTTGGGTTAAGTGTCGGGACTGTTTAGACTGACAGACAACCACTTAGGAGATTGAGCTGTTCTGACTCCAGGGAATTTAATAACTAGTTGTGAGGTCACTTTGACCTTACTAATGTTGTTAATATGGAAATTATGTAAATGAATGACTATTCGTCCAGTGAAAAAAGATATCCTAAAGGTGTTATAGGATAATTAACCCTATGTGTCTTTAAGTGAGTCAATTCAGTAACTAGATGTCCTGAGTCATGAAAGGGCCTGTTTGAGCTATGGTTCTTTGAGGTGGTCTGCCCATTGTTTTTCCTCTTAAGCCCAGTAGAAGTGCCTATGGAGACATCACCCATTGCTAGCTGAATTTTGTTTTGCCTGAGTAGTCCTCTGATTCTAATTATAAAAAATGTTAACTTTGCCTCTTGCTTTCTGCTGAAGAAAGCCTGTACCTTTCTGTATTACTTCTCATGTGAACAGTCAGTGTTGAATTTAGCAAAACTAACACATGCTATTTGAGTTATAGCTAATCTGAAACTAATCTGGGGGTCAATCAGGCAGAACTGATCAATACCCACGAACGGTAATCCTACCCTGAGCTCGGGGTGGCATTTGAGCCTGGCAGCCATAAGCATTTTTCCTCCCTGGTTTCTCTCACTCTGGCTGCACGGGTTCTGTGGCCACACGCAGTCACTCTCAGCAGGCATTTCAAGCGGGCAAATAATCTTGAAAGACATAAAAAACCACTCAGAATGTATTCAGTTTTAATTACTGCAAGACAGGAATGCTTCCCATCAAAACTGCCAGAATTTTATGTATCTTTTCTTCATTCCATTAATTATTTACCTTTAGTTTTAATAATAGAGTTAAGGGCACTATATATAGCTTATGCTCTATCAATAAATCATGCTTGTGCGTCTTCATATTTATCCTATAAATTATAAGTACGAACACACTTGCGTAGATCTGCTAATCTATTCTAGCAAAGAAATTCCCACCAGAGCATCTCTAAGAGTCATTGGAGGTGAACTCAAACGTTCCTCTCTTAAGGAAAGCTATTTTATGAGATTTTAAAAGGTTGTCGGTCTTGTCACAAGCCTGGACAATCTCTCTCTCCCCCCCCTTCCTCTAGCTCACCACAACCAAACAGTTTCACGTGACTTTCTGGAGGATGGGTTTGGTCTTCCATAGCAGAGAGAGCCATGAGAGCCACAGGCAAAAGCTTTCTCGCTGGAGTGTAACAGGGAAGGAATCAGAATGACAGAGACAATATGGAGGTGGCCTTGGTGGGATTACAAAGGGTAAATCTATAAATGCAACAGTATTAGTATTAATGGCCTTCCCAGTGCCTGCAGGGGGCCTACAGGAGAGGTGGGGAGAGACTCTTGATCAAGGAGTGTAGCGATAGGACAAGGCGTAATGGTTTTAAATTAAAAGAGGGGAGATGTAGATTAGATTCTAGAAAGAAATTCTTTACCCTGAGGGTGGTGAGACACTGGAACAGGTTGCCCAGAGAAGCTGTGGCTGCCCCATCCCTGGAGGGGTTCAAGGCCAGGCTGGATGGGGCTTTGAGCAACCTGGTCTGGTGGGAGGTGTCCCTGCCTGTGGCAGAGGGGTTGGAACTCAATGATCTTTAAGGTCGCTTCCAACTTTAACCATTCTATGATTCTATGATTATCTGTGTTGCAGAGGTAATAAATATTAGGACAAGTTGTCTAAGAAGCAGGTGACAAAGGAGACAATCCTAGTGGTTTGTTGCCAGAAGACAGAAACTGAAGTGGAAGACAGAGTAGCTTGAGAGCAGGGTGGTGAGCAACACTCAGGTCTACTTGGGAATGGAGAACAGAGGATAGTAAGGGGTCGGTCTAAGATACAAGTACTTACTTGTGTTCCCTTGTAAAAAAGAGTTGAGTCTGGTAGGACAAAAAGTCCAGTCGCAAGTTATCACATGTGCTAAAGGTTCAACTTTGAGAGGAGCTAAGTGTTGAACTCAGGAGGAATGGTAATACATCATCCCTCAAACGATGTATTACCATTTCTTGACAATGCACTGCACATCAACACCAACATCTGCAGGAATCAATGGGGCAGAGTGAGAGCCCTGAGCCAGCCAAGCAGGGACTTACCCACAGCAGCATCATGCACAGCATGTCAGGACTGTCCATAGTAGTGAAAAAACTACACATGTTCTTAAATAAATGTCCGTGCATGAGAGCAAAAATGGATTGTGAGTCATCAATGGTGGCTTTCTTGCTGGTGGGGGAACATGATAGGTGAGCAGAGATGGGTGTGTGTCCAAATGTCCTCAGAGATCCACCTACAGAGCCTCCAGTGGCTTTTTCTGCAGCTCTGGTCCACTTTTGGGGTGGAGCCCTGGGACTCTGTGGCAGAAACATCTCACCGAGCAAAAGCTGTTGGCCATCCCTGGGACTAGGTGAGGCAGGGATGTTTTACATCAAACCTCTACGTGCTCACCGATAAAAAACATGCATCCATGCCCAATGTGAATTGATTTAACCGTGTAAGTGAGGAGGAAGGGTTGTGTGGTTTAACAGCCCAAACCAGCAGAGTATTTACTCATCTCTAGCAATGCATCTGCCGAACATTATGTTGGCTTTTGACAGTTAGCATGGGATTTCCTCTGTGTTGTTTGTTTTATCAATTGTTTCTATAGAAATGCCATTTTTATCAGACTAAATGGGAATATCCTGCCATAACACACATCTTCAGCAAATATATTTCTCGCTCAGTCCATATCAGTCTCGCTCAGTATCCCTATCAAACTGGGTTTTCCTCCTGGAAAACTAAAGCTAAAAAGCAAACTGCCGCGCAGCTGAGACTCCAGAGAGCAGAGCTGCTGTGGAAATCACAAAGGGCAGTCAAGCAAATGTGTTTCTCGGGTCCGGTCATTCAGACACCACCTCTGAAGAGTGCTTCAGGTGAAAATCAGTGTTTGCACAGATGGTGAATGCATCCTCATTGACAATCACTGCTTCACAGAAGGCTTAAATGAGAACGGTCTCCGAGCTGACCCTGCCTGACAGTGCCCCCTGCCCCTCCTGCCGCTGAGGAGAGCAGAATTTCTGAAATTCAGCTTCTCTGGGCTGAGGACAGTGCCTCTCGTGTCTGCCAAAATCTGAGCAATGTGGTGGATGCGCTCAAGTCTACTGTCATAGATTTTAAAGGAAGCCTGTCAAAGTGCCTAAGCCTGATATTTCATGCAATTTAAGACAGTTTAAAGCACTGGATGTGCTCAGATGATTATCCTCCGTGGCAAATCTCCTGGAGAACTGGCTGCTTTGTTGGAAATTCAGGATTTGTTCCTTTCTTTTCAGATTTTTTACTGTTGTATCGTGGGGAAAACCCCCTTATACGTCTGCACCTGAGCAGGACGGGAGTGATGCACGCGTGCTTTATCCAAATCCCAAGAACTGGCTGCTTTGTTGGCAATTCAGGATTTGTTCCTTTCTTCTCTTCAGATTTTTTACTGTTGTATCGCGGGGAAAAACCCCTTATACTTCTGCACCTGGACAGGACGAGAGTGATGCACGCGTGCTTTATCCAAATCCCATCTGTACTAGCCAGAATACATGCTGAAAGGAGCACCACGGGAAGCTCACCTCTCCCAAGCTCCAGCTCTCACCCCCTGGGAATGGAAAGCGTGGCCTCTGCGATGCAGTGGCTTTAGGGAGCTCAATATTCAGCATCGGTGCCTGCACAGCAGCTGTCTCCTCCTGCCAGGGGACCCGAGCCTGAAGTACTTAACTCTGAATAGCTGTGCTAATGCTGCAGGATCTGCCAAGAGTTTTTAATGGTGATAATGTGCTGATGATTTAAGTGGTCTGGCAGAACTAACTGCAGTCGCACAGAGGTTTTGCCTTCATCTTTGGAAATGCAAAGGGCAGTGTTGGGTAGCTGTGCCTCATCTTCATGAGTACTTGCCCACGGAGTCTTCTTCTGAGGCCAGAACTGGTTTCCCATCTCCTCAGGAGTGACATGAAAAGCTGTGGGTTCCAAGAGGAGTCTGCTGGTGGTGTGTATTTCTGCTTCTCAAGTAGCAGCACACAACCCTTCATCCAACTTTCTGGCTGGGGAGAGACAAGCAGCCCAATGAGAAACAGCTGTCTAAAAGGACAGAGCAGCAAGGTGGAAGAAACCCCTGAAAGAGGGATATTCTAAGGAAACTGCCAGAACTCTGTCATATCACATGGAGTATCTAATACCTAGATGTGGCACTGGTACCTAGTGCCCATTTTGAACTCTATTGCCACCTCATACACTGAAGAAGTCCTTAGAGTCTATATGTATGGACTCTATTGCCACCTTCATACACTGAGTCCTCCAGTCACCTGCAGGGTAGGAACCTGCACCATCTCCTTCCAGAGGCTCAGTGCTTGTGAAGGTTGGTGTATGCGTGGCACCAGGACGGGACTGTTCCCTCACTGGTGGTACTTCATGATGGAAGTGAAGTCATCAGAAGGCTTCGGTTGTACACGCTTCTCTACCAGGTTGATGTGAAAGCATCTTTCTAGAGTGCTCTCTGATGCTCATGACATAGAATCATAGAATCATAGAATGCAAGTCCTCCAGTCTCCTGCAGGGTAGGAACCTGCACCATTTCCTTCCAGAGGCTCGGTGCTTGTGAAGGTTGGTGTATGTGTGGCACCAGGACTGGACTGTTCCCTCACTGGTGGTACTTCATGATGGAAGTGAAGTCATCAGAAGGCTTCGGCTGTACACACTTCTCTACCAGACTGATGTGGAAGCATCTTTCTAGAGTGCTCTCTGATGCTCATTATTTGTCTGACAACAAGTTCTCTCCAGTGTTGGATGAGGTTTTTTTTATTTCATTTTCAGAGGTATTTACAGCTATCGTGATCTCATGACAGTTGCCTATGTCAGCAGCGAAGAAGTTGGCGGTGGCGTTATTTCCAGTGTTGGATGAGGTTTTTTTATTTCATTTTCAGAGGTATTTACAGCTATCGTGATCTCATGACAGTTGCCTATGTCAGCAGCGAAGAAGTTGGCGGTGGCCAGAGGAAAGCTCACGGGGCAGAGAGCCCCTCTCCTGTTAGTGGCAGGCAGTACCACTCACAACACCAACATTTAAAAGCCCTTTTCTTCAGCAACACAGTTCCAGGGGAAGCAGCAGAGATCACTCCAGTGCTTGCTCAATGTCACTGTGTGGGAGCATTGATTGCTCAGATGCGCGTGTGCACCTTTTCATTTTGGTTTGTCACTGAGGGCCACGCATTTTAAGAGCCTCTTTGGCACTGGACAACAGCCCTGAGCGCTGGCAGGCTGCCTTCTAGAGACATACAGCAGCAGCAACTGCCCAGCTTTCTTCCCATGGGAAAACGTTGGGAACTCTCCAAATTATCGACTTGGCTCTGGAGTGGCACTGCCCAGATGGCTGTTCTGCATCAGAAGTCGTGAGCCGTGGAGGTCAATGGATAGATTGGGGCTTCCGAGTTTAACTTGGGAAAGAAGCTGGCCAAGCCTCATGATATTTAGGTAATTCCTGCTAAGGACCAAAGGTGTTTGCTCTTCTTCCAGCCATACATGCCATATTTTGGTGCCTGGAGCCACCAGTGATTTGCCTAGCCTGGGATTGCTCCTCTGGTCAGCCACTGTGTCTAAGGACTTCTCTTTCCTATTTAAGATAACAACGTGTTGTGAACAGATTCTTCCATTGCTACTCCCCGTGATTTACAAAGCCCCTCAGAGCTGAGGAGAGTTAGTCTGGGGAATCAAAGTCACCGTCGTTGTCTATAGCACCTCCTTAAAGCTGGGGTGCTTCCGCAGTATTTTTTAAAATTCTTTGTCCTCATTTGCTGCAGAGCATTTTGTGGACAGGACCTGGGTAGTGTTAAGCTGAGCTACCCGCTCCCACTGAAAAGCAGGGTGCATCAGCTCAGGCTTGGCACAATATCTCAGAGGATGCTGGTGGCCTGTTGTAGGCATGGCCTTTTGCTGCTGCCTGACTCTCAGAGCATCCATCTGTCCAATTTTATGCAGGTGTGTTCAGCATACATGAAATAGGAAATGTCACCATCTGGAGAAAACAAAACTCCTGTGCACAGAGAAGGGGGCAGAGGCAGTTCTAGGTCCTTCATGCTGCCCATGTCCTACCCTTCATGTCCTTCCTAGGGCTGAGAGGACAGTATCTGTCCTCTCTTTGTCAGTGGAGGTTGGAGATGTCCTCCCTCACCAAACGGGAAGAACAACAGTCTGAGGAAGCAGCAAAAGAGAGGTTGGATTCTGCTGTGATACAGTTAGTAGAGGAATAGCCTCTGCTTGTTCCTAAGTGCTTCTTGGGAATGACTCGAGGGAGCGCAGTAAGAGGAGATGCAGCTCTTGGTGACAGTGATGGGGACAGAACTCAGAACTAGGAGAGGTTTCTCAGGACTCAAAGATTGAAAAAGCTGGGAAATCAGAAGTTGTGGGGGATGGTGATTGTTCAGGTACTGAAAATAGCACATCGGAAGGAGCAAGATAAGGAAAATAAAGAAATAGGAGACATGTGCCAAATTTGAAAGGCACAAGCCAGAGAAATGGATGGGAAAGGAGAACATTTCATTCTGCAAGGAATGAGCGAACGTCAGTGCAAATTCTGGCGTGTCTGCACAACGTGGCAATAACATTACTGAGCCTACAGCTTGAGAGTAGGATCACTGCCACCAGGAAAGAGATGGTAGGAGGCAGGGCAGGGCAGGGACATCTAAGAGAATGGGAGGGAGACTGTGTGGAAGCAAAAAACCTGGAGTGCAGAGGTGGGTTGAGAAGTAAAAAGAGGTCAATGAGCAGTACCAGGAGGTGACGATGGCGGGAGAAGGCTGGTTGTTCATCCCCCTGCGGTCCCTGGTGCTATGACCATCAAGTTGAGAGTCCTTTGTATTATTTGAGTCAGAATGCCCCTCGAAATGAGGCATCCTTTGTCAGCACCAACATATTAGAGTACGCACAGACTTTACAACCCAAGAGACAATATTGCCTTTGTCCTCTTTTCCTCTAAGAAGGCAGCAAGCTACAAGCACCGGAGGATGTAATCCAAGTGCTAATAAATTATTGATGTCTCCCTTCAGCTTTTTACTTACTAAAAGGATATCAAAGCTCGTTTTGTGAATGGTCCAGACAGATTCTCTTTGGCTATATCCACAATTTAATTCACAAATATCGCACTAAATGTTAATATCGAAGCACTGCAGTGTTCTCTCTTTACAGGCTTTGCAAAAGATAATAGACATGTTTTGGATTATGCAGACTCATAAACAGATACAGTGAAGGAAAGGCCACTTGTGACTCCAATAGATGATTGAATTTGTAATTTAAAAAAGGCAGAGCTTATTATTAACTCGGAATATGCTTTTCTTTTTTTTTTTTTTCAATATATATTAAAAGCCTGATTGAAAGCTTGTTAAAATCACTGTACTTGCTCCTTATGGATAGTCTGCATAGTTCTTCGGCAGCTCACACAAGACATAGGACAGTATAACTTACTTTATAATTAGCAATAGCTCCTCTCTTCCAATATGCCTATTTGCATTAGACAACTAACAAACCATCTGTATTAAAAACACTCTTTCCATTACTGTCCGCCTCAGGGCAGCATGTGGCGATTTCTTAACAGCATATATTAATTTGTGCTATTTTTTGGAGCAGCAGAGGAGTAATTTGAAGTCGTCATACTGTGATTTCCCTGGTAGGAGTCTCGCCTGGACAGAAGGCTTAATGTTCCTCTTTCCATAAAGCGCTCTGCAAGTTTTGATGGCCAGAAAGGCTCAGGAGCTCAGTAGCTGTCTCACCCGAAAGACAGACACACCAAGCTCTGAGATATATCTTAAAACAGTGCCAGGTCTTTGCAAATTTAGCCGAAATGCCCCGTCTCACCAAAGAGCAGAACAAAATCCTGCCTGTTAAAGGGGGGCAATGGCCCAGCCGAGCTCAGAGAAAGGATTGTCAATGTTTTAAGAGCAGTGTGCTCTGAGTGACAGGGGGCTGATCTTCACACAAACTGCAGTTCCTGCCTGCACCGGCTCCTTCTTGCTCTGAATAGAGGCGGCAGCGCTACGACTGCGTGTTGTCTCTGTTCTCTGCTTGCCATTTAGAAAGAATGAGTGACCAGGCACTAAGCCCAGAAGAGAGAGCTAATTTTTGCAATATGGTATACATATTTTGCAAGCCAGCCTGCAAACTGCTTATCACATTTTTTTGGTGCTATATACATAAATATTCATAATTAATCTGTGTTAGAATAGAGGGGAAAGCTTCTAAAGAACAAAAATAGCCCCTTCAGGCAGCTCATACTAGTGACACTGATCCTCTGCATTTCTGAAATTAAAAAATGAGCTTCTTTGCATAGATTTTGCTGTATTCTCTGGGATTCAAGCTTCCTTTTTTTCCCTGTTCCTTCAGGTTGTGAAGACGACCTTGATAACAGGGATTGATGCCTTGAATCTGAAGCTAGAGAGGTAGAAATAAAGGCATCAGGTGAGAGATGACATTTCCAAAGCTTAAATCTCAGGGATAGCAACCTTCATTTTCCCTTCTCCAGGTCTCCTTCATCTTTAGGCTTTTCCCCATGCCTAGGTTTCAGATACTACCAGAAGGCTGACAGGATCATGGAATCATAGAATGGTTTAGGTTGGAAGGGACCTTAAAGATCATCTTGTTCCAACCAGGATGGCAGCTGGGAGGACGTACACACCTGTGCCTTCCGCATCGAAAGCCTGAATGCAACTGGGGGCTACATACCCTCAAGGGCAACTTCATCCCTTAAAGGCAGAAGAACCAACTGGCAGGTCCTTGGGACTGCTTGCAGCCATAACCCAAGCAACAGTCGGGATTGGTTTAGACGAAATAAATCACAGTTTATTCAACATCAAAAGCAGAGTGTCTGTGGAAAAGAAAATAAATTAAAAACCTTCATTAAGATCTTCAGGCTGCCCCAAAGCCCAGCGGGTATTAGATGTATTTATTAAATAGAGGTGACTTCAGACGGGGATGGCAGACAAATCTGACAGGCTGAGCTCTGCCAGGTCTTTGTTTTCCATCCTCGTCTGACTCAGCTTTTCAGTTTGATGCTCCTGCTCCTGGGCTGCTTGGCTTGCCCAGCTGGCACCTCTCTGGCTGGCTGTGCCCCCAACTTCAGAAAACTGTCACCCCTTCTGCCTTACTGGATGGGGGTCCTTCTCCACAGCTGCCTTGAGATACACCAAAGCCCATTTTTTTCTGCCTCCCTTCATTGGTGCCTTTAACTGTTGCTTTTTAACAGTCCCTACAAGTAGAAATTTGGCACAAACACAATGTTCAGCCCGGATTTCTTAGTGCACAGTTCTCTGGCTTGGCACTTTTCCCCTCTAACCACAGCACTCCATCATGCCCCAGCACAGCCACAGCCACCCGTTTCATAGTGTATATAAGGTGACTGAAACTATCTAGACAAATGTACACAGGATGACCAAGCAGAGCAGGGGTTTAATTTCTCTCTTTTTCTATAGATTTTGGGGGGTAAGTCACCAGCACTCCTTATGCATTCTTTACAGCTCCATCCCATATCCCAGGTGTGACCTGCTCCCTGCCCATCTGCTGGCTGTCTTATTCCCAAGAGATTGTTTCCTATTGTGCCACTTACAGAAAGGAAACGGGGTATTTTAAATGTACATTTTTGTGCGGTTTATCAACCTGCGTTGTGCTGCCTTCCATGATGTGCAGGGCAGGGCTGACAGGGGCAAGAGCCAGGCTACTTTGTACATGTATATTGGATGCAGGCAAATAAATGCCATCCCTGCCAGGAGGAGATGTCATCAGGAGAGGACAAGGCACATGTGGCTGTAGCTCCAGTGGCAGTAGTTGCACTGCAGTGTGATCCAGAGCCATGGGAGTCAATTATCTGTGGGTAGGTTTCTTCAACTGGCATCAACCAAGACTTGTCCAATGCAATGACTACCCTGAAATTCAGATTTAGCAGACCCCAGCACTTCTACAAAGTCCCAGCCTTGGGGCTTTTTTTCTCTCTACATTCACACACCAAGGGAACAAGACTGTTCCCTGCTCTACGGTGCTTCTAAGCAACCTCTCATGCAGCCTGAGAACCTTGACACTGGAGAGGAGCTTTCCAGAGCAGCCTGCCTGAAAAGCAGCAAGTGTGTTGTGGCAGGAGTTGAGGTGCGAGTTTTAAGGTGAAGGTTGATGCTTCCAGCGTGCTCACTTGCCTGCTTGCAAGATTTTATGAAGCATTCAAAAATATATGCTGCTCCAGGGCCCGGCGAGAGAAAGGGATCAAATGAGATGAGCCTCACAAGGCGAAGAGCGTAATGGAACATGAAGCAAACATGCAGAGACGAGATGGAGCAGCACACCAGCCCTGGTCAGCGGGAGAGCAGATAATGACTGGATGCGCTGGGCGCAGGATGCAGGCGGGGAGGAAGAAATATCGACAGTGGTGGTGGTGGTGGGGTGACACCTGTGCTGGAGGCAGATGAAACCCTAAGGAAAGGCTCAGGATGCTCAGGCAGGGAGGGGAGGAAGGGGCAGGAGCAGCAGGGTGCCTCCATCCCCTCTGCCAGCCACTCCTCCGGGAGAGAGGAGGTGGGCAGCATCCCGGAGGGATCCCGGGAGGACCGGGATGCTGGGGCAGCTCCGCGCCGACGCTCCTTTCGCACCGGGGGGGCAGCAGAAATGTCTCTGAGAGGGATGGGCTTGCTGGGGGGGGGTGTGGGGGTGGCTGCTGCTGCTGCTCCCCGGCTCAGCCCGGAGGGCTCAGCCTCAGGGCTCCATCCCGGCAGCGTCGCTCTCTGCCCCCCGGTGCGGGAGTCCGGAGACCGGGGGAAGGGAGCGGGGCGGCGCCGGACAAGTTTGTCTGGCTGCTCCGTGCGGGAGCGCTCCCCCGGGGCAGCCTTCCTCCTTCTCCTCCTCCTCCTCCTCCGCCAGCCCGGGCGAGGTGCGGGAGAGGTGGGAAGGCGGGGGCCGAGCTGCGGGCGTGAAA
>NW_015090921.1:4633431-4660554 GCF_001431845.1 Calidris pugnax
GGGGGGGGGGAAAGGGGGCCTGGCCAGTGGAAGTTGGGGTAAATATGCCCCTTGCTGCCCTTGGGGTATTTACCCTTGGGGTAAGTATGTCCCTTGCTGCCCTGGGACTTCTGAAACGGTCAAGAAAATTGGAGCTCTACGGGGCGCTGGTGGAAGTGGCAGGAGGGGCACACTGAGGGGGAGAAGGGGGTTCCAGCCTGGGCTCCGTGGCTTTCAAGTGTTTTGGGCCAAAAGAGGAGGTCATCCCTCTCCTTTTCCCTGGGGGCCTAGGCACTCCTGCTGCCTAATCGGCGAGAGAAGACACTGCAGAAAATGCAGCTCACTGGCTGGTGGAAGTGGCAGGAGGGGCACACTGAGGGTGAGAAGGGGCTTCCAGCCTGGGCTCCGTGGCTTTCAAGTGTTTTGGGCCAAAAGAGGAGGTCATCCCTCTCCTTTTCCCTGGGGGCCTAGGCACTCCTGCTGCCTAATCGGCGAGAGAAGACACTGCAGAAAATGCAGCTCACTATGTTTTCTTCGGATCGGCTGGGAAGCGCTTACCGTGGCCTTGCACATCGCAGGGAGGGAATGATGGATGTGTCTGAGCCTTGACACAAAAAATCCCAAGCCACAAGGCATTGGCCAGACAGAACTGCAGGGCTCTGTGGCAGTAAGTGACAACGCACGTACAGTCCTGCGCATTCGGGACAGCAAGCTGTCCTCTATCAGGGATGCCTCAGATTTTCTTCTGCACCTAATGCAGCCTTTGCTCCCAACTGTTTTGTCAGGTCTCCCATGTACATCATGCAGTCCATGTGCAAATCATGGAAGTGACTGAACTTTCCTCGTAATACAGAGTTGAGAACAAATGTAGGTGCTGCCAGGGATGCAGAGAGCAGCCTTAAAGCAGGCAGGGAAAATTGAAAACAAAGCAACCTCAGAACATTGCTGCTTGCAGCTAGTCTGCTTAAAGCTTTTGTTAACGGGTCCCATGGCTCATCAACAGTCTTATGGTCTTGTACTCAAAATCCAGTAGCCTCAACAAAGCCTATGTGAAGCTGCAGTATACTTAAGTACACTTACCAAACAGCAGTTCCTAAAGTAGCTATAATAGAAAATTGCCTTCGCAGCTCAGGTTGAAAAAACTGACCTCCGTGGGTGAAAATTAGGGTTTCCTCCCGTACAATTGCTTTTTAAACACCTGTGACACGGTTCACCGCAAAGAGCTGTGTCTGGATCCAGGATACAGCTGCTGTTCCAACGGTAGAGCTCCCCAATGTAATTATGGCCCTGCAGAAGATCAATAGATGGTTAATGCTGGAAGGGATTTTTTGATTTATTTGATCTATGACCAGGAGCTACAGAAGGTTTTCCAATATATTAAGTCCACCATAAAAAACATCCAAGCCATTTCTAGACATGAGAGCACTTGATCTCTCTGCTAAGCACGTTATATCTTGCTTCACTCATCCTGTTCTCAGTTTTTCTTCTGTTCCAACACAAACATTTGCACATTTGAGTCTATATCTCAAAATACTGTAACAGTGATATCTTAACACTGCAATCCTACCATATTGGTCTTTTCCTCATGCTTTCCCCATATCCATGTAAATAGTCTTTTTGTGCTTGGTCCTGCAGTTGCATTTAAATGCCCAGTAATAAATGGGCATTTCATGGGCTTCTCAATTAGTCATGTCAGTTATGGATTTCACTTAGATCAAATGCATGGGCTTAAATCTTAACAGTAACTAAAAATTGCCTTTATTAGGTAATAAATCAATGTGAGATAAAACCCTGAGCTGGTAATAGAGAATTTGTCTGAAGTCTTAAGTTTTTATTCTTAAAAACAGGGCATTGCAGCTGTGGAGCGAGGAGGAGAGAGGCGGTTCGCTTACCTGCTGCGACCCCCGTCCTCTTCTGCCAAGGGCCACTTAGGTTTACTGCTGATTTTGCTGAATGTCAGAGCAAGCCCTCAGATTAGCTGCCAGTATTCTGGTTTGGTTTTTTTTTCTGTTGAGATATTGATTGCTTGAGCTGGATGATCTGGAACAGCCGTGCTTTTGGTGGTGGTGTAGGATTTTACCATTCCAGCAACTCCTGCAAAGAAGAATGAAGATCTTTCAGGAGAAGGAACGTAAAGGATGTGCTTTTCCAAATGTTTCAGCGGTTATTGCTGTACATTGATTCTCTGGACATATTTGCCTTTTCTTCCCTTCCTGAGGTAGCAGAACCTGCTGCTCTGTACTGCCCTGGTTAAGGTGTGGGCTGGTGGTTTTTCTTCTCTTATTACTGTGACAGCCTACACCTACACCAAAGAGCTGGTAGGGACATTTCTGCATTTCTGCCAATTTACACCTCAATCAGGAAATGGTCTTAAATAGCTGAATCTTTAAAACTTAGTTGTAAATTGTTTTTCTTTTTCAGGGAAGTGAAGCTGGTGAGTACAAACATCATTTACTTGCTACCGTAGCCAAGTAATCACTGAAGAAAGCTGAAAGCAGCCACTTGACATTTTGAAATACGTATTTGTCTTGTCTGTACCAGCAGAGTCAAACAGCAGTTTGCCATGCCTGCTTTTATCTTCACTTCCATATGTAACAACTTTAATTGGGCATGACAGAATGTAATCAGTTAAGCTATTTAAATAAAAGGGGGAAAGCCTCATGGGTTGATTTTCCTGAAACCCATGGTCATCAGCTCGCTGATGGAGATGGTACAGAAGAGAGAAGCCACTTAAAACTGTCTCAACTGTCTCTTACTGCCGATGCAAAATGCAACAGGAGCTCATTTCAAAAGTGCTGCTTGGGGTCACAACAGCACCAAAGGGTGTTACAATTTAAAAAATCTACATACTGCTCGTTTGCAGGCTACAGCTTTACAGACTGTCAGGTCAAAAGATAGCTGGGTCATTTCCTCTTAAGCATGCCACTGGAGAGATGTCCTCTACTTCATGGATTAACTCCATTTAGTTCTCCAGCTTTTTTATCCCTTTCCTCCAATATGAATGTCAAATGTATTTATTTTATTTTTCAAGGCTTATTTTATGACACTGAAAACATCAGGCATAAAGCCCTTTAGATCTTAGAGCGGGTGGCTTTAAATTGTCCCCATCTATGGGTTGAGGCATACTCATGGGACTGCGAGGTGGTGGAGGAAACGAGGCAGACAACCCTCTCAGGTTTATCAGCCCTGCTGTAGGTACACCTTCCTCACCAGCAGATCCCCATGATCTGATGAACTCTCCTCCGTCGCAGATCAGCAGGAGTCCATTTGCTCCCCACTGTCCCTCAGGCCATCTCTTCCTCTAGAGCCTTGTTGCCATCCCCAAGCCTTCTGTGCTCAAGAGAAATGAACCCAGGAGAAGGGGATGGAGACAAGAGAGGGCACAGGGCCTGTGATGGAGGTTAGTGTTGTTCCCTGCCACGGGACCATGGGCTACCAGTTGCCAGAGAGGGTCTATTTCCCTTGTAAACCTCCCCACTAAGAGCTGAGCAGGACACTGACCCAATGGGTGCTGTGAAGAGGAGAGCAGGAAACGTGAGATGTGGCTCCACTTTTCTTTCCCTTCAGCTATTCCAAACCTCTTGCAAAAGATCTGCTCAGCTAACACCTTGCATGATAGCTGTGGGTTAGCTTGGTGGAAGATTGTCACCATCCCAAGCATGACTGACTAGTTATTTTTTATCTAGTGCGTGATATTCCCCCTCTTGTGTGGGGGTCAAACAGGACAAGTCTCTTTCTACCCCTCCTGCCCGTTCATTCAGCAGATGTAAACCAAGGAGTACACCTCATTCCTTGATCCAGATGGTCGCTCTCATAGAGACAAAGGAAAAAGTCCAGCAGTAATGGCATCAGAGGAACCGGGAGGCATTTTTTCATGATCCTGCAGTTCCAGGCAATATTTGCATTGCAGATGCTGTCACAAGAAAATCCATGCTGAGGCATCGCATCTTTTTTCTGCTTTTGTTCTTTTCGTTGTCCCACTTTACCTTCTGATCACGTGTCTGTTCTTGGTGCCCTGAAGTTGGCAGTCTGCTCTGCACTTCACACAAGAAGCTGTCGAGAGTTTAAAAAAAATAGATAGGAAACATCAAATGGATGTGTCTGGGCTCTGAAGGGCAGCCTGGGCTCCAGCTGCGTGAGCTTCGACAGGCAAAGTCTTCTGTCCCCTCTGACAGACAGCGCTCCATCGCCGCCATGGCCAGGGCTGAAGGGAGTTGGTCCTTCTGGCTGACTTTCCCGATTCCCTCCAGCTTGGGAATTTTCTCAATGGAATGCTGGGCTGGAGTGACTGGGGAGCTTGTGGAGCTCCACCATTGGAGGATTATAAGGACAATTTAGGCAAAGAGCAGTTAAGCACATCTACAATAGCTGTAGATGTTGCCTCACAGGAGAAGGAGAAACTAGGTGACTTGGTGGTAAGTCTCCTCCAGATCTGATTTCTAATGTCATTTTTTCAGGTGGACAGATGGTCACCTGATATCAGGGGAATAGCAACGGGTCTGCACACTTTTTTGAAGCCCCAAATAGTTGAATAGTTTGAAGCCTTGTTCTCCCTTTCTCACTTCAGAGATCCCAGAGGATGATCTCCCTCCAGAAGGGAAGTGTGGATACCCAGGATGCTTTTCAATCAGTGCAAGCCATTGCGAGAGTGAGGTAGGAGGTATCTTCTCACTGGGAACAGAGCAGGAGGCTTCCTCTCATCTGTTTCTATGCCTCAGAAGAAAACATCTCAAATCATTGCCAGTGGAAATGGAGATTAAAAAGAGTGAAATGTCCCCAAGGAGTCCATACTTGTTTCTAGGTGTGTCCTAGCACATGGTAGTGAGTTAACACCAAGAGCAGCAGCTCCCGAGCTGTTGTCAGCACTATAAGGCCCTTCAGTTGTTACAGTGGCAGAGTCGTGACACTACAGATAAGGCTGTGTTTGATTTTTCACTTACAGCACGAGTTCTACTTTTCGGAAAAGCGTGGTTAAGTTGTTAATTAGTTTTTAAGTTCTAATCACGGAAAATACAGTTCGCTTTCAGACTAATCATTCATCAGGCTCCTCTGAGCTTAAGAACTGTGAAGTTAAAAATAGCACATAGGGAAACTTTGTGGAGGTCAGTTGCTATAATGGCTTCGTTAGCTACGCAAAACTCCTAAGGGGCTCACTTCATTTAAGCAGCTTTGCACAGAATGGCTGAAACAATGGCTGGAAACAAGCTCTGAAGAAAAGGATCTGGGGGTCCTGGTGGACAACAAAATGACAATGAGCGAGCAGTGTGCTCTTGTGGCCAGGAGGGCCAACAGAATCCTAGGCTGCATAGGGAAGAGTGTGGCCAGCAGGTCAAGGGAGGTCATTCTGCCCCTCTATTCTGCACTGGTGAGGCCACAACTGGAATACTGTGTCCAGTTCTGAGCTCCCCAGTTCAAGAGGGACAGGGAACTACTGGAAAGAGTCCAGCGTAGGGCTACAAAGATGATTCAATGACTGGAGCATCTCCCTTATGAGGAGAGGCTGAAAGAGCTGGGACTCTTTAGTCTGGAGAAGAGAAGGCTGAGAGGAGACCTTATTAATGCTTACAAGTATCTCAAGGGCAGGCTGAGGGAGGAGGGAGCCAGACTCTTTTCAGTAGTTGCCAGTGAGAGGACAAGGGGCAATGGGCACAAGTTGGAACATAAAGGGTTCCACTTGAATATGAGGAAGAACTTTTTCACAGTGAGGGTGACAGAGCCCTGGAACAGGCTGCCCAGGGAGGTTGTGGAGTCCCCTTCTTTGGAGATTTTCAAGACCCGCCTGGATGCCGTCCTGAGTAACACGCTCTGACAAGCTCTGGGTGGTCCTGCTTTAGCGGGGCAGTTGGACTAGATGATCTCTATGGTCCCTTCCAACTCTAAAAATTCAGTGAAATTCAGAGGTGCTAGAGCGGGGATGCTGCAGGGTCCCTGCCAACAGTGGAGGTCAGGGGTAGAGGCTGCCTCCCAGAGCCACCCCATGCCACCTCCTCCCTGGGGGCCGGCCGCTGTGCCCCACAGCCCATCCCATCGGCAGCCGCAGAGGTGAGGGGGAGAAGTGCCTGAAAGCAGCAGGACAGATGGCGAGTGGGAAGGAAGGCTGGAGGAGCCTGGCTGCGCGCGGCGCCGGCGGCAGCGGGAGGCTGGCAGCCTTCCCGGCATGGAGTGAAGGTTGTGAAGGGGTGCCTGGTGTACCTGGCAGCCACTCTCATGCTGCCACATGTGCCCCTGGGAGAGGATGGAGGGGCTTACACCCCATGAAATGCCCAAAATTTCGACTTCTCTGACTTTACGGCAGGTGAATAACGTAAAGGCAACCCCAGCTCACACGCAGCACCGTGTCTGTACGGCACATCCCAGTTCAGCATCCAGCTGGCAGAAGCTGGATGTTTCCTGGATGTTAAGGAAAGGCTGGTAACACAGGGAAAACGGGCTGGAAACAGCAGGTTGGTGAGAGTTGGGGAGCGGTGGGAGCTGACAGCAAAGGGCAGAGAGCAGGTCGTGAAGGGTCACGCTCCTGGCAAGGAAGCTGACAGTAGGTAATTGGGGTGACTTGCAGATGTGAAGTCTGCATAACCTGACTTTACCAGGGGAGAGGATGGTCTCAGTCAGAGACTTCTGCAGGTCACGGCATATTTGTCTGTGGGAAAGAAGTGATTTGTGGCCACTCATTTATGGCTGGAGGCCTTCATACCCATGTGATTGATTGCCCTTAGGAACTGGACTGGGAATTGTGGAGTACAGCATTCGATTAGTGTGGTAACAGAAGTGATTCAGCGGGAGACATCGGCATCTTACTGTGAGTAGCTCTCACAAACCAGCACAGTGTGTCCTGGAGAACAAGAGCCAGAAGAGCCCGAGTGCCCAAGGCACAAGCCGTGCCGTTCTCCCTGATCCTGCGATGGGCAGGGAGAGCACTGAGCACCACGGAGGCTGGGGTGGTAGCATTTCCCAGTAGGGTCCTGCCAGTATGGGGGTCTCTCTGAGGACAAGAATGCTGGAGAACAACCCCGTCGTGGCTCCCTGGAGGTGAGGTGGCCAGTGCCTGGTGGAGGAAGGGGGTAGTTGAGGGTATGTGCTGAAAGGGTGGGAAGGACAGTCTGTTCTGCAGGCCTGAGGTGTGCCATGGTCCTCTGCAGGGGACTGTCTGTCAGCAGGCCAGAGCAGGAGCTAAATTCCCTGATTCCCACCAGCTGGTACTCTGAGTCGTGGGATGTGACAGCTCACATGCAGATGAGACGTCTTCCTGGAGAGTGCTGCTGCAATGCTCACGTGAAAGCACTTCATAAATGCTATTTTTTCAGTGCCTTCAGGAGGTATAAAATGGTGTGCCGAAACCATGCCATGGGTCAAAGTCAAGTCAAGAAATAAAATCCAGGTGTCCTGGCTCCCAGGATCCCTTTTAACCATTAGGGGTTTAACTGAATTTCCAGTGAAGTTTTCACCTGCTGTGCTGTCACATGTTATTGCAGAGTGTGTCACAGAGAGAAGCCAGAGGGAGAGAGAAGTGGTATTTATGATGAACCTTCTTTTCTCACAGGGAAGCATTAGCTGCTGGGATACTACCTCATCTTAACAGGAGCACCATTATAAAAAAAACTCAGATGGCACTGAGGTCCCAGCTGTGTTCAAAAAGGTGCAGAGATGGGGAAAAACACTCCCTGAATCTGACAGAGCAGAGGAAGCCCGAGCAGTGGCTGGGTGTTACTGTGAGGGATGTTCAACAATGCGAGGGACCTGGCATGGCCACAGCCTGGGTCACAACAGCCCAGCATCGCGGGGCTGGCAGGTCCTTGGCTGAAGTGTGGCTGGAAGGCTGCAACTGGGAGGTCACACAGGGGAAATGGGAAGGCTGGAGGTTGAGAGGTCAAATCACAGAGCCCCCTTGTTCTGGTTTTACTAGGTAAAAAGATAGCTTTGCGGAAAAGTGAGAATAAAAGTAAAACTTCATGCTTCTGGATAAAGCTTGATTCACAGTTCAATTTGAAAGACTTCTCCTGACTTCACCGCAGCTTGATCAGTCCCGGATCATGTTTCTTCTGATGACTTGAGAAATGTTTTTATCCCCGATTTAATCTCAAAGTGTTCCTTCAGACTAAGCAAAGATTAAATTTTCTTAATAATAATGAACTGTTTTTCTCATTTGCAAAGTTCCTAAGCAGAGGCGTTCAATGACTAGGCTGCATATAAGTGGTGAGGAACTAAGACTCCTCAGGCTTCCTCCTCACAAGGCTGTCTTCTCCTGGCTCCCCACTTTAACCCCCCCGGGGAAACTGGTCTGTGGCTGTTGTCCAGCCTGGCTCCAGGTCAGTCCCTCTCTTCCCCTTGTTGAGACTGAGGGAAGGTTGGGCAGGACACACAGGACCTGTGGCAATGGTGAGAACACTAAAGCACACACAGGACATACACTCTTCAAGGATGCGAAGAGCACCTGCAACCTTAGGGACGCATGACTGGGAAGGGACAAGCTTTAGTACACCACTGAACTATGGCAGTAACATCCCCTGCTGCAGGCTGCTTGTTTGCACACCACAGGAGAACATCCACCTGCATTACAGCATTCCTGTTGAACCCAAGCAAGACTTTGTCAAGCACATAGAAGCCAGCAGCTAGCTACTCTCCCCTTCTCCCCTCCCTGCTGTCCCCATCCATCCCAGACTGAGCAATGGGAGCTGGTCCCACCAGCTCTCCCATTTTCCTTTGGCTGGTGTCAGTTTTCCCTTCATGTCAGCGAAGCCACTGGAAACACCGGTGCCGTCAGCGAGTTGCACCTCGCTGGTCCCCTGGGGCTGTGGTACCTCTCTGTCGCCTGCAGCTCACCCATGGGTGCAGGGAGCTGGGTCTGGCTTTCACAGGCTGGGGCATGCTGGAGCCTGCTCCTGCCGAGACAAGGATTGCTCTGCTCTACTACAGCTGCAGGATGGATGGACAGACGGACGCTTGCTGCCCTCAGCCCTTCCAGGAGCTCCCTGCGGTGCAGGAGCAGGGACAAGGGCACCTGCCCAGAAACCTCCATGCAGCAGGGCTGGCTGCTGGCTGTGGTGGGGGGCAAGTGGCCCGCTAGGCATGAGGCAAGCTGCAAAATCCCGAGTGGCACAGCTATGGCTTGTGCCAATGACTCGGTCTCGCTAATCTGGTGGTGGCCAGGAGCTGCATCCCAGGAGCTTTCCTGAGGATACATGATGCTTTTATCGGTTGGAAGATACATGTTGAGGTAAACCACGTTATTATACCTGTAGTGTTTGCCCTGTGTCTACTAGGAACCACCGATATTCAAGGAGGAGGAGTGGGGAATGTGAGCTAAGTCTGACGAGTACGCTTAAAGTGTAGGAAAAAGAAGTGTTATTGGAGCTACTCACTTGCTCTGAGGCAGCTTGTATCCCAGCTTTTCTTTCCCAATGAACTCATTCCCAGCATTGCTATTACTGGGAAAAATCCTCTGCCCCCAGAATATGCTCTCTGTGTTCCTGCTGAGTCGAAAGCCAGTGGCAGCAACGTCAGCAATCTGGGGGGAAAAGGGATGATTTTGTTAGTGTAGCGTTCTTGTGAGCTTGTAGGAAGCTGCCGCAAAAATAGCCCCGATTTCTATTTTGCAAATGGTGCCCGCTTTGTTGCTAGGTCCCTTGGCACCAAAGATGCAACTGCTCGGCTTTCCTTGGCGCAGCGTGCGGGAGCATCACCAGCAGATGTGGCAAGGGCCAAATTCTCCACGCCACTCACATACGTACCCTTGTATTTGCCTGAGCAGCTTTCCCATCCTGCTGCGACGTGCAGCATATCTGTTGGCTGGGATCCAAATGTCTTTCTTTTCTGGGATTTCCTTTATTTCTGCTTGAAGAACTCACAAGTAACCTGCAAGAGCTGCTGCTGAACCTGACATTTTAGAGGACTGAAGGCTCCTTCTGTCCTGACCTCTGCTTTCCTCATCTTCAGATGGTGGCTTGAATTCACCAGGGTGAACGGTGTGAAATAACAGGCTGTCTTTGTATGGTACTTCGGGGGGAGTCCCAGCATCTGAAATTCAGGTGAATCAGCAAGATTCGTGCCTTTTCACGGTTTGTTTTGTCCTGCGATTGGCTCTGCTGGGGAGAGAATTTAATGCTACCACTTTGTGCACCTTCCCACCCTGAGACATTCCCTCTGACAGCTCCATCGATGGAAGGAGGAGATTAAATCTCTGCGGTGACTTAAACAACAAGAAACCAAGCGATCTGTGCTCACCACAGGAGGGCAACTGCCGAAGCGAATGCTTGAGTCAGTGATGCTGCAGACACGTGGAGTGCGTGCAGGTTATCTGTTTCAAACCAAGGAACATCATTTCTGCTTGGCATTGACGTCACGGGCCCCGCTTGCGGGAAGTTTTCATTCTCACAGAAGGTTTCGTGGCAGAAGAGCAAATGGTGCATCCAAAACATACGTGCTATGTGTTCAAGGACTGGAGGGAAATTCTCTGATGCAAAATGGCTTTTTCTCTTGTCTTATATCCCTTAAATTTCCCTTTCTCTCCATGCTGGCAGCCATGCTGAGAGCACTTGCTACTGGCTCAGCGTGAGCCGGGGGTAATGGGCTTCTTGCCATTCAAGATGGATAGCAGGAGAGATTTTGTTTCAGGCTCCCCAGGAGGGGATTTATGAGGTGACTGTTGTAATATCTCCCTTTTCCCTCACCAGGCCTTATTATCAATGCCCCATGCGGAGCCCAGATTGGGTGAGATGGTGGACGAGCACTTCTGCCCATCATATACCAAGATCTGGTTTAGCAGGCTCCTTCCTCGCCATACTAATGAGCATCATTTGGCCCTGGAAGGCAATAAGAGCTTGTACTCTGACTCTTCTCCTGCAGTTGTCTTCTCCGGGCCAGTCTTTCACCAGGATCACCTGAGGAGCTGGAAGATTATTTTTGCACCCACATCTGTCATGGCTGCTTGGGGAAGGCGGGTAGAGATCTCCTTGCTGTTCTCACATCATCCCTGTCCACTGCACAAACAGTGAAGTCTTTCTCAACACCAGAGGTTGGTCCTGGTGTCAGAGCTCACCTCAGGTATGGTTCACAGCACAGCCTAGGGCTTGCCAGGCAAGGACTCAGTGGTCCTTTCTGTGTTATGTCCTGCCGCGTCCATCAGGAGGTGGAACATTTTTCATTGCTCTCTCTTGATCAAGATAGAAGAGGTCTCGTAGGTAGAAACAAAAATCTGCTTTCATCCAGGCAGGTCATCACCTGCCAAAGTGTGTGACTTGTGGTTATTGATTATTCTTTCCCTTTCATGTATCTCATTGGGATATACTCATCACATATAAATCTGCAGAGACAAATGAAATTGTGACTGGCATTCATTTATCCATGGGGTTTTTTTCTTCTCGCTTCTCTACTTTTATTTCTTCCAGTCCTATATCAGTCTTTCCCCTACTCTGTGTCCAGTTACCTCCTGCCCCTGCCCAGGCTGGCTGGTCTTCATCCTGCACTCTTACCCTGCCTTGGTGGCAGTGGCATTTGGAGCAGGCTGTCCTTTTCTCCACCTCTTCCCACCCCCTGTGCTTCCCCCTCACTTCTCTTTTTCCATTCAGGCCACATCTTCGCTACCCTCTGTTTTCTCTCATTCTTTCATTCTAGACATGATAGCATTTTGCTTCAGCAAAATTGCAGCTCTTGAGGTCAGCCACCAAGGGCAAACACATTTACACGTGGGGTTTAAGAGGACAGGAAACATTTTTGGCATGATTTCCCCGAAGGAGAATTTTAATGCTTTTGAAATTGGGGAACCCAGATATCTGGCTGTGAACCAGACACAGTCAGTCAAACTTGGGCCCCAAACTGTCAACAAAACAAACATTAGAATAAATTCATGCTGTGGCAGCATATTTTCTGCTTATACAGCTCATGCTGGAGTTTTCACAAAGACTGAATCGTGAAGGCTGACAGAAGAGGAGAAAGCCATATTGTCAATAGGGAGCTACGGAGAAATAGTAGACATAAGGCAAAATTATATATCAAATTTTTAAAGACTTTAAAATACATTGGTCCATCTCCTCTGGACTCTGCAGACTATTTCTCCGCCTCTATTGGGGTCAGTTGGGCAACCTTAAGGTCAAATTTATTTTACCAGTCAAAATCAGAAGTGGACAAAACGAGAGGTTTATCATTGTCACTGTAACCGTCTGCATGCCATAAGCAATACTGAGGCAGATAGAAGAAGTGCTTAAGCCAACACTGCCATACAGCTACTTTTGGAGTAAAATACAGCTAGTGATGAAGAGCATACAGCAAGCTAGTTGGCAATGTGCTCCACTGAAGCTTTGGGAGGGTTTCTCTTAGTATTGTGTCTAGAGTTGCGTGTGGGATGACTCCTGGCAGTGAGCACTGGAAGTATGAGGAGCACCTCGGTGTCCACGTAATGCCCACAGCCATTTTTTTTTATAACTACACTTAGCTTTGTGAAGGCATTTGTCTTGTATAAGTTAATGGGCTATTTAGCCTTAGATTGGCAGAGTTCTGCAGGAATAATTACCATATTTGACACTATCCACTGGAATTACGCATAAAATCACTGCTGGTAACATTTACAGTTGGCACAAACATTAGCAGACTGGTCTGTGATGATGAGACAAGCACAGTCCTACAGAGGGATCTGCTTCATTTGATAATTTCATTACTCAATCCAAAGCCAAACCTGAAGTACACATTTCAGGGTGGAGAGTGCAGCCAACACTTCAGCTGTCTTCAGAGACAGTGACTCAAAAAGTACCTGAGAGCAAAGCAGGTCAATGGCTGAACGTGAACTCCTGGGGTGGTTCTGGGCAAAAATCTACTAATGCAACACTTGGAGACAGTAAAAAGAGGGAATGAGTGGGAATTGGGAGGAATTTTATGTTTTGGTATGATGTCAGTGAAGTAAGTGTTGAAGTCCCGTGTCCACTTACAGGGTACACATTTAGGAAGGATCTTAAGGTGCTGGAGAGAGAGCTGAACACCAAAAAGAGCTAGAAGAGGCAGTGAAGGACTTCAAGACCTTGACCCATTTAAATTGTCAAAAAGAAGGCTGAGAGGTGTCATAATTAGAACGAAGAAGTATCTTCAGAGAGAGAAGGCAGTCACATGAAAGGAGTCTTTCATCACCCAGAGAATGGCCATCCCCACTGCCATGAATGGAGGCTGAAGTGAGACAAATTTACAATGGCAGTAAAATTTCATCACCAGAACAAATTACAAAGGGGATTGCAGGTTCTTAATTTCTTTTAGTCTGTCAGTTAAAGCCGAGTGTCTTTATGAAGGATGAGCTTTTACCAGCCACTAGTTACTGGGCTCTATATAGGACTGTAGAGTGAAATTGCTTTGCCTGTGAGATACAGGAGCTACGGGGAGAAAGCGTAGTGTCTCGCAGTCTTAAGGTGTAAATGTAGTTTGTATTGTAATAGAAGCTGCACCTTCCTGGCCCGGAATAGCCTTGCAAAGTTGAGAGGATAAATTTCTATAACTAACTGTAAGTGCTAGAGATCCCTCTGGCTCTTTACTCTATCATAAAGATCCCTGCCATCACTGAGGGACAGCCACATGGCTAGTGGGCAAGTCCTGCTATCAGACATACTCGTGTCCAGAGGTCAGCAGAAGCAGCGAGACATCACTGATACAACACAGGCACCAGAGTTTCAGGTTAGGCACCCAAAAACCTGGGCTTGTGGAATCAGTCTGGGCTTCTCTGAGCGTGGCCCTTCCTCCTCCTGATAATGGAGGGGCTTGTTTGGAAGAACAGGAACACCCAGACCACCTCGACCTATGCCCCAGGAAATTTGGTAGTTCTTGTGTACCTCTCAAGAGGAGGGGACCTTCAGGCATAAGCACAACTTTCACATCCAGAAATATGTTATTCTGCTTCTCTAGCATCAGTCTTGCATTTCAAATATGCCTTTTAAGGAGAAATGAGGGTTGAAAGGAGGTAATTTTTTGTGTTCTTGGCCACCCACAATGAAGTTGCTTGCCCGCTCACTTAGAATGGTTACCAGCTGCAACTTCCCTGCCCGTGTCTTGATGCTGGTTGCTTGCAAGGAGTCAAGGGATGGGTCAGAGAGCCGAAACCCCGGCCACCAGTCCCTCGCTCTTGCCACCAGAGCACGCTCGGCTCCAGCTGCTCAGCAGGGGATGTGCCAGGCTGTGCGTTCCCCCTCTGCTCTCTCTCTCCACCCCTTTACACCAGGGAAGATTAACAGCCCAAATCTGCACGCCGCTACAACACAGAGCACGTTTTAATGATTTTAATTAGGGTTGCTGCAGCCAGAACCCGACCTGGCTGCTGTTGAGCCGGGAGGAGCGAGGGGTGGGTGTGCCTGTGCAAGGGAGGCTCCAGGCCAGTCCTTGCATACCTGCTTTTGATCTTGGGCATCTGCCATCGGAGGGTGTCTTTGAAGGCAATTGCCCTTTCAGCCACTGCCTGGATGTTTTATCATTTGCAAACTAAGTTTTGCCCAGAACTTTCTTGAAAGAGAAATAATCCAAATGTTGCCAGCCTGGAAACTCCTGTCTGCTACAGGTGTCAGCTGAAATTCCAGTTCTCTGTTGGCGGTTAGGGCTTTCCAGACTATTTTCTAGCAACTGCGGCAACAAATTAAATAGCATCTATCATTTAGTGTCTCAGAAGACTCCACGCCACCAGACAGAAAACAGACCATGGGAGGATGTGGAGCTGCCTCTTCGTTGTGCGTGGTACACGGATCCATCCCTCTGCCTGAAATTTCTGGAAATGGCAGGCAAAAAAACCCCAAAGCAACCATGCAGCAGCGCTGCAGAGCCAATCACCTGGGGCTGGGGACATCTTTTGCATGGCTGTCCCCAACCCTTGTCCCTCTCCATGAGGTCCCCAGTACAGGCACCCCCAGTCCTCCTCTCCACACGTGCCACCTCGTTCCCATGGTATTTTACTCATTTGTGCTGAGATCTACTAAAGAATATGGGAAATATTTTGTTGTTGTTCTTAAATGTGGAAGAGTAAAGTGAATTTTGGCTTGTGATTATGGATAGTTTGGGTAAGAGTTAGCAGGAATTTCCAATCCAATCAGGTGTGATGAGAAGGGAGGCTTCTGAAAGCTGTTCAGCAGCATACCAGAGAGTAGCAAGATGTTATTTATAGCGTCTGTTTTTAACACAACTTGAAATTCATAAACAATAATACTGACAGCTCGGCTGCGCTTCTTCACAGTATTCCATCGAAACCAGGAGATTTTTGGAATTTCTACTGACATCAGTGCTGTTTGGGATCTTTGGGGTGAAACATTTGATTTGGCAAAGCCATCCCTCTTCACAGAAGTGATTGTATAATCACAGAACCATTTGGGTCAGGGGGGACCTTCAAACATCATCTAGTCCAACCCCCTTGCCATGGGCAGGGACATCTTGTACTAAATTGGGTTGCTCCAAGCCTCATCCAACCTGACCTTTAATGCTTCCAATGATGGGATAACCACAACTTCTCTGGGCAACCTGTGTCTCGTTTAAATCTTCTGTTGGAAGGTTTCTCAGGTCAATGCTGGAATCAAAACCCAAAGCAAAACCCCCAACAAGCAGGAGAGGAAGGACACCTCTCTTGATTTGGGTTAGAGACCCAAATCTGCAAGTCCTAGCTCATCAAGGCAAAGAGCCTGGTGACTGAGCCTCTATCTATTCTCAGACAGTTTCTGTTTGGATCTGGCTTTCTGTCAGGATCTCTGTCTTTGCTTTCTTCAATTATGTTTCTCTATTAACATTTTCCAGGGGTTATGCTTTTGTTCCACATCAAACAACACGGATGTCGCAGCATTCCTCAAAGGACACAGCTCCCATTTGCTGGCTGGCCCAAGTTATCATGGAAATTATTAGTTTCCTTAAGCGTTTATTGTACTCATCCAGAAATACAAGCTTGCCCCGTTTCGATCTGAAACACTATGCACGGAAAGGAGAAAACTCCACGTAGTACCACAAACATCACGCTTGCAAGAAGGTGGTATGTTAATTAATAAAGTCTGGGAGCCACTGGTTTAACATATTAATGAATTTGTTACGCAGAGAGAGATGGAAAGATATATTTCCTTATTAGATTTTTGAATGTCTGATACTTTTATTGTAATTAAGTTCTACTTTGTGTCTTTTTTACAAACACTCTAATAGTGTTTTTAATAGTATAATTGTGTTAGATAATTATGTCAGAAAAGGGAAGGAGAAATAAGGGGATATAGTCCAGACGAAAGTATTCAGAACTTGAAAGAGGAAGGACAGCCATACAGGTAGACCCTGGAGGAAAGATCCTTCTCTAACTGAGGACCTGTGGAGAGTGGGATCTGCTTAGAAGCGAAGGAGGGTATAAGACAGTGGGTCAGAAGAGCCAGGAGAAAAGAATCGTGTTTTTCCCACAGGGTTTTGAACATGAAGGCCCTGCTGAACTGGACTGGTAGGTGTGTGAATCAGAGAGATGCAGTGGGCTCTATTGGCTGCATGTCTTCACTAATGCAAGGAGGAGAGAAGCTGTCTTTTTTTGCAGACTGCAGTGAGAACAGTGGAGGTAATCTGGCTTGGGCTGATCCAGCCTTTTCAGTGCAGTGGGTTGAAGACCGTTTTTGAAGTGACAGAAATGTCATGTTGGACCTGCAAGCCTCTGAGCTGCTGCCAGCCCAACATGATGCTGCTCCAGGACCGGTGAGACCAGAGCCATCTCTTCTCCCAAAGGGGAGATGGCATTTCATGAAGCTAAGCACATTAAGAATCGTTTGCCCCCTCTGATATGGCCACTGATAGCCCTAACCAGCAGGGCTGGTTGAATCACCCCTTGGGCAGAAGCCAACCTGTGGGTTGTAAGTTGGACTACAGAGCTGCAGAGAGCACAGAAGTTGTTAGTCAAGGGAAATGAAATAAAGGGGAGGTGGGGATTGCAGTGCCTTCGGCAAATGGTCCCTTAACTGACGTGGGACAGACCTTTTGCATGGCTGTGCCCAGGGCCAGGCTGACAGCGCTTCAAACAAATCATAGAAAAAAAATATTTGGGGTTCCCAGAGCTGCATGGAGTACTTAAGCACTCACCACCTTACATTAAAGCTGACTGCTGGATTGCTTTTGCTGTATTTCACAGTATTAACCATCTGTGATTTTATATGAGAGGTACCTGTGGAAACCTGGCTGTGAACTTAAACTCCCATGTTGGAATATTGCCCAGCTGTTTTCTTCTGCACAGTCCCAGTGACTGGAGTAGAGAGATATTCTCTTTTAGAATTTTGCTCAGAAAACCTTCAGGGCAAAAAAAGGGGAGAGGTTTGCAATTCTTCATTACATTCTTCTGTACTTTTGCATTACTGTAGCACTTAAAAACCCTAAGTCTGTGCCAAGAAGAGACAAAGAATAGAAGACAGTAATTCCTGATGGAGTTTCTATGAGTCAGGAGAGCCTGGGGCTCTGACCTGAGGTCCAGTGTACAGCTGGAGCAGAAGCCTGGATTGGGGTAGTAACCACACTGGGACAGAGCAGTGGCTATTTCACAAAAGTTTCAAGAGGTTAAACTCTCCATGACTGCAAGTAGACGCAGGGATTCACCCCCAAAACTCACATAGTTGTTTTTCAACTGATTTAAGGATTCCCAGAAGACACTTTGTGGCTTTCATAAAGGTTTCCTGCAAAAGGCTAAGGAAAACAGCCTTATTCTTACCCATACCAAGGTCTTTTTATGGTCCTACCTACAGAGAAGTTATGTACTGTGCCCTTTATAACACACTTTGCTTTCCTACACCCATTTTGGCCACTGTAAAGAGAATACAGCCCAGAATAATTATTCTTTATTCTGACACATGCACGCATATAAAAAGTTTGGGATAAGAAAAGAAATTCCTTACAGATTCCTTCTGGATGCATCAAGAAAAATCAGGGGCCAGATTCTGCCCTTAATCCCTGCAGATGGATTCTAGAGTAGCTCCCTAAAATCCATAAAATTACACTGCACTTACAGTGTCAGATTAGAAGTTACAAAATCAAAACCAAACCCCATGAAGTCTAGTTTGCCAGTGCTCACAGCAAGCCAAAAGCCACTCTATAGTTACTTAGAAGTGGTTCTCTGTCCCACAAGAAAAAATAATGCAGTATTAAATCTGACCTTATAGCCCTGCGAAGTTAGATGCCAGTGCTTCCATCTCATTGAGAAGACAGTAAACTCTTCTTTCTAGTGGCACCGCACTATTATTTCCTGAATCATAAGATGCTGCTCCTTAAATTCATCGCTGGTTGAAGATTACTTACTGAATCCTAACTGCTGTGGGTCCGAGATAAGTTATACTAGGGGAGAACTTTATCTGTGGAGAATGAAAGAGAAGGCGTTTCCCAAACCTAGCATCTGTTGGCATCTACGGAGCGGTTTCATGCATTAGAGGTGGCCCCTTGGGAGAAGAACTAACAGTGTGCTTCTATTTTTGCACGAAATCAGGCTCGGCAGAGGGCATGATGATGCATGAATATCAGCGTGTTTCTGCTTTCTTCCTGTCATTTCCTCAGAGTTAGGGGGGAGATGGCTGCAGCAAGAGGGATTCAGGCAGCCCCTGTAAGGGCAGTGGGGGGGTCTTGCTTCATGCACTTTTCTACAGATGGGCAGCTGCCAGCCGGTAATGTAACTCACGCTGCTGCTGCTCCTTGCAGGGAGACAACTCTGTTTCCGATAGCTGCTTGGCTCGATTTGGCATTTTTTATTATAGCCCAACGTAGCGTGACAATGCAGCTGATTCACTGCACCATGGCTAGGGTAAGGACTGCAATCACACCGTCTCGGGGGACGCAGTGGGAGTTACGAGAGTGCGAACTCTGGCTCTACTCCCAGCCTGACTTTCGGGACTTGAAAGAGAGGGATGTGCTATGTTTTAAATATTCACGCAGACACCCTTAGCTCCAGCGCTTGAGCTTTCAGGTATTTTAGGTCAGAGCTAGTCTTCTAACCAGCCTGAAGCTATGCTGCACCATGCTGTAATCCTGACAATTTTTTCAACTAAATGTGCTTGAATCTAGTAATTTTCCTGATGGCTCACCTCCAAGAAAAATGGTGTCGATCATTTGGTAGGTTTCAGGGTTGGGTGTGAGTCAGCTCTGAGTCAGGCAGCAGCTCCAGCTCCACAAAGTGCTGGTCCCTCTGCACTGGCACGACCCATGGGCCCACAGCCCTGCAACGGCCACTGCTCCTGAGCCTCCCCAGCAGCACCCTGTGCGAACCCAGGTGCTTTGGGAACCCCCCAAAGCAAAGGGGCAAGTCCACAGCCCCACACTTTTGGCTGTTCACATGCTGCAAAGCCCTCTCAGCCTTGGAAGATGGCAGGGTGCGGAGATGATGCTGGCTCCAGGTAGGGAGAAGGAGATGGGGATGTGTCTTGCCCCTTGCAGAAAGGCCAATGTGAACAACTTGCCTCCTCAGAGCCAGGAAGAAGCAAGGAAGGAGTTTTGTCCAGAGACCTCTGTCTCCAGCACAGTGTTTCTATTCATATTCACATCTGTATTAAGTAGGGTGGTGCCCCAGTCCTCAGGCAGTCGAGAGCAAAGCCAGATGCAGTCTTGAAGGCAACAGTCACTGTGTCCATGGCACAAAGTGGTGCAGCTGATGGGTTCCTTGCTCTCTCTTTGTCTTTCTCTCCCCCTCTCCGGTGCTGTGATTGAAGCAACGCCCGGTGAAGCAATCCCTGAGCGCCTGCATGTGCCGAGAGTCCCACTGGAAATGCCTCCTCCTCTCCATCCTCATGTACGGCTGCCTGGGTGCAGTGGCCTGGTGTCAGCTGGCCCGGGTCACCAAGCTCAGCTTTGATAGCTCCTTCAAGGGCAAGTCCATGATCTACCATGACAGCCCGTGTTCAGATGGCTATGTCTATATCCCGCTGGCCTTCCTCTCTATGCTGTACGTGGTGTACCTGGTGGAGTGCTGGCACTGCCACGTCAAGAGAGAGCTACAGTACAAGGCAGATGTGGACAGTGTCTATGAATGCATCAACCGCATGCAGCAAGCCACTCCATGCATCTGGTGGAAGGCCATCAGCTACCACTTTGTGCGACGAACCCGGCAGGTGACCCGGTACCGCAATGGCGACGCCTACACCACCACACAAGTCTACCACGAGAGGGTCAACACCCACGTGGCTGAAGCTGAGTTTGACTACTCTCACTGTGGATACAAGGACATCTCCAAGGAACTTCTGGGTCTGGAGAGCTACACAGCCACCAAGCTGAGGTTCACCAAGTGCTTCAGCTTTGCCAATATTGAGTCTGAGAACTCTTACCTGACTCAGAGGGCTCACTTCTTCACGGAGATCGAGGGGCTGGATGACTACATGGAGGTGAGGGAAGGCATGCAGCTCAAAAATGTGGACTTTAAAGAGCTTATGATGGCCTACGGCGACCCGGATCACCTCCCATGGTATGTGTCCCACTATGCTTTCTGGGTGGCAGCTATCCTGATGATCTCGTGGCCACTCAGGGTGCTCATAGAGTATCGGACTGCTTATGTCCACTACCACGTGGAGAAGCTGCTGGGCCTGGAGTACACGGCGCCCATGGCCACAGAGGAGCCCTTGTACCGGTACCGCATGCCCCGAGACGCCACACAGGACAGCACCGAGCTGGAGTGGCACATCTGCACCAACCGGCAGCTGATCCCCAGCTACTCAGAGGCCATGCTCATGGACCTGGCCAACTCTCCGGCCTACAACAGCTACGCGGTGTGCCGGTACGGCGAAACGGCCCACGGCTGCGAGCGCTGCAACCGTGCCTCCAGCACCTCCTCCATCTTCTCCCGCCACGCTTTCCACAGCTGCAGCGGCAACTCCCGCCTCTCCCTCAACACCAGCCGCTTCTCCCTCTGCCGTGTCCATGGCTCCCACAGGACAGGCCTCTGGAGGAGCCGCAGCAGCAGCATCGCGGAGCGGGGCTGCCAGGACGAGCAGTGCTGCTCCTACTCCAGCCAGCTGGCCGTCAATGAAAACCCCCCCACCTACCACGACGCCCGCTTCTTCCCTGTCCTGATTGTGCACAGGCCGGAGGGGCACGAGGGGCGGCATTTCTACGTCAGGCGTTCCTCCTGCCTAGAAACCTCTCTGTGACAGGCCTCCATGGCTTCTCTGCCCCGGGACAGGGCTTGCGGAGGTGCTGCCGGTGGGGAGCCTGCCAGCGTCCGTCCCCACACCAGGTCAGCAGGACCACCTTCAGTGAGGACACAGTCACTCCGACCACGGCCAACCCTCATGGCCTGGAGCTTCTCCCCCTCCTTCGGCTGCTCTCCCTAGTCGTTTGTTCCCCTCTTCCTTTCGTCCTTTCGCTCTTCACCCTTTCCCTGCTCCTCTGTTTCCTGTCTCTCCTCCTATCCCACCCTCAGTCTGGTGGGTTTTTTTTTACGTTTCAGTCACAGCGTTTGACTGCTGTTGCCACCGGAGGATTTATAAAGCCTGTGTTTTGCAGTGTGTTTGCCCTTTCGGATGCCCTGCAAGATAAGGAACTCAGATAGAGCAAGGCGAAAGGCAGGCGGCCAGCCAGAGTCAAGTCAGAAGGAGAATTCAGATCTGCAGGCGCTGAGTCACCTCCTGCAAACCCGAAACAAGGTGCTTTTCTTATTTATTTTATTTTCACCAGTCTTTTTTTCCTCTTCTCTGTCACTTATTCTCTCCTTTCTTCATGTTTCCTCCTCTTGCTTTACCTTCATCTTCATTTTTTTTTTTTTCAGTTTTCTTACTTCTGCTTTCCAATTTTTTTCTGGGATTTTGCAGGTGAGGATGTCTTTCAGGGTGTAATTGCCTTCCGCTGGGCAAAAATAAGGTATTCACGGCACAAATGTCACTGACTGCTGACACAACCACAGGCTACGCCCCTGAGAAATGCTGAGGACTTTTTTTCCAGACTAGTGTCACGCACCAATAAAGCAAAAAGCCCTTTGCTCACCTTGTCCTGCCTGGTCTGCAGCACAGATGCTGCTGCATTTCCAGCTGTAGTTAACCTTGTCCAGCTCCACCCCTATTAGCAATCCTTGAGAGCTGTGATGTAGAGCAGTGCCCTGTTAGTGCCACTATTTTTAGGACTATAGGTCTGGTTTGTGGTTGTTTCATTCCTACCACTTGCTCAGAGCAGCACGGGATGGACAAGGGGAGAGGGGCTGGAGAGGGAAAGGTAAATATGGTATTAACCCTCCCACTGATAGTCTGGAGCTGTTAGGAAGCTCTTCCACCCACAGTGTCTGTTGGAGCAGTTGCAGATCTGCTCTCCATTACCCTCAGCTTTCCATGTGCCCTGGGGAGAGGTTTTGGCCCGTAGCCCACCACCACCTTCCCACCTTCCAGGCGGGATGTGGTGCCACCCCAGACCCAGGCAGGGAGCACAGCTTGGAGCCAGCCCCACCAGCTGCTCCTGCCAGTGCTCCAGGCTCTTCCTACAAGGCTTCCCGTAGAGCAGGTGCAGCACCTTCCAGAAAATATCAGATTAGTCCCAGTAATGCCAAACTCAGAAGGTGTGTCGTCCTGGCAGAGCAGACTGCTGCACTCTGGGGAGTGGGCTGCCCTCCTGTCCCAACCAGGGACCCCCCTGAGAGCCAGAAGCTTATGGCCACACTGAGGACCCACCAGGGACCTCAGACCTGCCAAACCTCCATCCCATGAGTGACGGTCATATGGTGAGCAAGCTGCATACCCTTTTGTTGTATGGATGGCGGAGATTGTTCTCCACCGTGACTCACAGGAGAATGCAATACAATCGCAATACAGCCACTTTCAAAAACAAAGTGTTGTCACTCCCTACAGCAAGTAGGTAAGAAACCAAGCCCCCAGAGGGGCTGGCAACAAATGCTTCCTCCCAAGTCCGTTCTGTGTGTATCTACATGTAATACGAGGTTTGTAAAGTCATATTAGTATGTGTAGATTATATATAACTCTGCATACTTATATGGTGATTTCTTATGGCATTGACTGTTGCACCATGTTAAATACATTTTGTTTTGGTTTGATGACTCCGTTTTGATGTGCTGTCTTTATTTCAACTCCAGAAATAGAAACATTGGCAATACATGGCTACCCTGCTGAAAATGATGGCACCATCAGAAAGGTTGTTTAAATTAGCATGAGTCGATTTTTTTTTTAATGTAAATACTTTATGTACAGTTTATGTGACATTTTCATTCTGACAGCTTGGCATTTATCGCAAAAGATAGATAACACGTATGATGTGTTAGTTTATCACCTCTAAAAAAGAATAACCATCCCAGACACATGGAGGAAACAGGTTTGGGCTTGGGGTAATGATTATGTTTGGGCTGGGGCCAAACTTGATAACATTGAAACTTAGAGAAAAATCCAAACATAGATCCACCCTACAGTGACCCAGTCCTAGCCGCCCATCTACACCGTGCCACCTACCACCCCCAGGCAGAGCTGGGAGAGTTTGGAAACTAAGGAAAGGATCAGGCCTGAACTCAAAGCTCTGAATCATTACTGATTTACTTGTATTCTGCAGATGAAATAAATGCAAGTCTTTAATATGGTTCCCTGTCCTTATCTTCATTCACACAGAAACTTAAAACCAGCACATATGGAAGATGTAAGAGCTGGAGGAGGTGGAAACATCACGAAACAGAGAGGCTGGAATATTTCAACACAGTTTCTTACTGAAGGAGGTGGTAGGGAGGAAGACAAGAAAGGAGAAAGGAAGGGATAGTAGAATAATATAAATTAAAAGAAAACAGAGTTCAGCTGCTGCTAAGATAATTCCCAAATGAGCAGCATAACTCAGTTATGGCAAGCTTAGCCCAGACACAGGCAGGATGAGTTTCAGTCTTCTTGCATTGCTGCTGCAGCCACCTGTGGCTTTAAATGCCGTGTCCAAGGTCTTGGCATGGCCAGTTTGGTCCCATATGTATTTCAAGATGGAGAGTTATATTTGGGTCCTCAGAAGTGGCCACGTTAAACAGTATTATTATCTGAGATGAACAAACTCTGGCAATCCCATTATTATGATGGGTTGGGCAGAGAACGGAGGCAGTTTATGCTCAGCTTAACCTTTTCAGTGTCCTCAAAAGCCACTGTAATATCCAGCAGATCTCCAGCTGTGTCCTTGGCAAGGTTTGGACAGCCCAGAGGGTTTCTTCTTCCTCACTCTTTGTGCTCTGGCTCAACTTCGGGGCATTTATTTGAGAAACCATCCCTAAGCTGCAAAAGCTCTCACACACATGGAGCTCCTTCCTGTCACTTGCTGTAGCCTCTGGTGGTGACTGAAAAGCTGGGAGCAGCTCCTTTTCTGGCCTGGAGCTGAATACGCTGATTTCAACACATCACCCACTCAGGAAGCACCTGAGCAGCCATCCTGGGTCTCCTACACCAGAGAGCAGAGCTGCTCCTGCGACCCTTGAATGCCACTTCATCGTCACTCCTGCCATTGCCGCAGGTTCCTGACGCAGGATGAGGGATCTGTCCCTTAGCAATGCAAGGAACGGTGCTGCTCTTCAAATCCAAAGTCAGAGGATGGAGCAGACAGGTTCTCAAATCCGAGCGCAAACCAGGCAGCTCTATGGAAAACATTTTGTACAAAACACAGGGATTTTGTATCCAATTGCAGATTTTGACAATAGAGCTGTGGCATGCACCAGCAGCTTTTAGGCTGAACTTTTAGGCCCACGGCTTCTCATGCGAAAATGAGTGTTTCAGGGTGCTTTCTCACTGGGATAACCCATCCTTGCCCTGTTGGGTCTCAATAATTAGAAGAGGCTGGAGAGCAGAGGAAGGTGAGGAAGTCCAGCAATTAATTCTCTCCCTCCTGCCTTCTCTCTCCCCCTCCTCCCTCCCTCTCTTCTTTTCTTCCTTTTTCCGTCTTTTCCTTCTCCCTCATCTTCCCAGCACTGGGAATTCACCTCTTGATTATTATGCAGCTCTTCAGGCATTTTCTAGAACATGCCTACACCACCCAGCAAGTCCAGTGAGATGTGACAACACACTATCACAACAGAAGTAAGGAAAGGACGTGAGCCAGGAAGGCACCAGCTTATTTATAAGCCGGTGTGCCATATCCTGTGCATGTGAGCAGTGAGCACTGTCACTGGTGTTACTGCCTGCAGAACAATGCCACGTTGCTTAATTCAGTGGCATGAATGGCCGGGAGAGTTTATTTGTCTTCAGTTCCCAAAAGCATTTCAGAATCACCAGTTCCTTTGATTCCTGCATGGTAATATTGCACTCCTCCGTGAGTTTTCCCACAGCAGTTTGCACTCCAACTGGCAATGCGTGCACGATTTCAGTCCAATTTTCATATGGCTCTTCCTGCCTATCACTGTTGACAGAAAGCCCTTCTTGGAAGAGCTGAAGCCAGATTCCCTGCTGGGGAAAATTCCCTTTGGTCTTCTGCTTCCAGCAGAGCTTTGCTCTCAGAGTCTGGCCTCTACAACAGAGTCTCAAAGTCTGTGCTGTGCTACAACAACTTCTGATCCTGTACTCCTCTTTGCAGATGAAAGCTCCTTTCCCCTCCTTCTTCCCCTTCCCAAAGCCTTTCGAGAGCATCGTGTATGACATTTGGAGGAAGCACCAATACGCCTGTCGAGGTAGAGGCATGGTCTGTGAATGCAGCTTGGAGTCAAGCCTCTCTTGGCCACTGCCTCCCCGGACGGGCTTGGCCAAGCCACACCACTTGCTGGTGCCTCCTCTCTCCTGCTTGGACACTGGAGCTTTTCCTGAGCCCATAGGGTCAGGATAGCAGTGCAAGCCTCTGTAATTGTAAGGTTGGAAGAAATCCTTAGAAGGAAAACGCTGTAGAAACACAGCTCTACTCTAATGGCCATTTTTATTTTTTTTTTCTTTCTCATGAGACAACTAAAATCTGCAGAAGTAGCTACTTTCTGGAAGGCGCTACCGCCATGAGTAAGTGCAGAAACATGCCACGCGCTGGGAGGGATGGGTATATATGGATACATGGGGGAGAGAGAGCAGCGACAGCAAGTGCACGTCAAGCTTTTTTGCAAACACCGGCGCAGAAACTCTCAGCCCCGGAGTCGTCATCGCGATCCCAGCGAGAGGCATGTCACGATTTCCCCGTCCCCGAGAGCACCCAGGCTTCCTGCAAGCCCTCGGCTGATGGTGTCTCCTCCCAGCCACCTCGTTGTGGAGAGAGGCACTGGGGAGGGAGTGACATTTCCATTCCAGTCATTAATTCTCCTTGGCATTGCTCCAGTCCCCGAGGAATTCCTATCAGAAATGCAAATGGCTTGGGGAGGGGGGGAAGATCAGAGCTCGGGAGGGAATTAGGTGAGCTTTTCGTGCCTCGGTTTCTCCATCCCACAAAGTGGGGATAACACTGTCTCCCTGCTCTCCTCCTGCTCCTGCTGGAGCCGCTGGGCAAGTGTTGCACACCCGTGGGGCTGTGGCAGAGCCGAATGCTGCCTCGTGTCGTAGTGATTTGGCTCCTTAGGGTGCCTTCCAACCCAGATTCTCACCGTTAACTCCTATGAAAGGGCAGCACCAGGCTTTTTTTTAAAAAAAAATGGTGTGCCGGTGACTCTTTCCACCCCACGCTGCCAACTCTGTGGCAGCAGAGATCTCCTTCCTCAGACCTCTCCCTGCTTTTCCACCAAGGGGAAGGGAAAAGAGGGCAAGGCCGAGCTGATCCTGCTTGAAGGGCATGGGCACATCTCCTCCCGTTGCCGGTGCTCCTCTACAGACGGGGCACCGGTGCATGAGGTTGTCTGGCACCCCAGGAGCTGGAGTTTGGCAAGGGGAGCGCGGCCGAGGCAAGGAACCGGAGAGGTCTGGCCAGGGAAAATGATGGGGATGGGGGTGCTGCTCAACTCAGTCCCGGCAGAGCCTTGGTTTGGGGGGTGCTGAGCCCCGGTGGTGGGTTGGAGGGTCTCCTGAGGGGCCAGGCTGCCCTCCTGCCTCCATATGTAGGTAAGGGAATAAGCGACCTGCTTTCCCCCTCCCTGCCCGGTGCCCCGATGTGGGTCACCCGCCGCCGGCGCTCTGGAAACCAGGCCGCCCCGTGGAGCAACCCCCGACGGATTTGGGGGTGGGGGGAGAGAGCCGCCCCTCCCCGGCCCGACCCGTCCCGGCTCGGCCCGCCCTCCGGAGGGGTCCGACCCCCGCGGGGCGGGGAGGTGCGGGCGGCCCCGGTGCCGTAGCGGGGCGGCGGAGCGAGGGGAGGGGGGCGGTGGAGCGAGGGGAG
>NW_015090921.1:4661734-4716473 GCF_001431845.1 Calidris pugnax
CGGTGGGTGTGCGGGGGGGTTGCTCCCGCCCGCAAGTAGAAGAGGAGTGAGTGAGTCGCAGCCCAAATAATCCTCCTCGTTGTTTGCGGAGCCATTGCCCTGCTATTCGCCTGGCGCGGATCGCCGCCGAGGAAAGCCGGGCGCTCACGCATTCCTGAGGGGCTTTTGTTGGGGTTTTGGGGATTATTATTTTTTTTGCCTTTTTTTTTTTTTTTTTTTTTTTGAGAGAACTTTTATACTTTTAGTGTCTGTTGTTTTTGGGGTTTTGGGGTTTTTTTTTTTTTTTTCTTTTTTTTTTTTTTTTTTTCTCTTTCCCTCCTGAACTCATTTTTCCAAGTTTCACCCCCGAGGCGGCGTGTGAGAGCCGCTGGGTGCCCGGGGGAGCCGCCCGCCGGTTTCCCCGGGAGCGGGGGGGGGATCCGCGGTGCCCGCGGAGCGATGTGCGTGCGGTGACACCGGGATGGTGGGGCTCTGGCGGAGGGGGGGTCGCTAGATCAGGGTCCCGAGGAGCTTGAGGAAGGAAAAACCCTTCCCTTGGCGTGCTTTGGTAGACTCTTTTCTCTCTCTCCACTTCCCAAAGAGCATATTGCTGTGCCTTTTGGTAGACTCCTTTCTCTCTCTCCACTCCCCAAATAACTTCCCAAAGAGCATGCTGCTGTGCCTAGGAATCATTCAAAGCTGGCAAGTTTAAAAACAAAACCAAAAAAAAAACCCAGCAAACAAGTATGTAACGTATTTTGACAGCTAGTATGTTTGTTTGCTGTCAACTCTGCCTGACAACTGGTTGATAAGAAATGTAATATAATTTTATTTCCCAGCTATGATGTCTCAACTCCTGCAGCTCTTACAGGTAGTCTTGGAGGAGCCTGTTCGGATGAGATTATTTCATGCGCTGGCAAGAGCATTATCAGATGAGAAATCGTGAGTGGGAGAGTAGAAGGAGGAATAGGTAGAAATTAAAATCCGTATTGCCCCCCGATGTGCTTCTTCCCGATGCCTGCAGGAAGAGATGCTGCAGCTAAAACCGTATTTTTTGTTGAAAACCTGTGAATTTATTAAAAACGCCTGATTGTATTTCTTCATTTCATTTGATCTTGATGGAGGGATTATACTTGGGCGATGTGGAGAATTACAACTCGGGCTGAACACTTGTACTGTGTATTAATTTCCCCCATCATTAACTTGTATGGGAACTGAAAACCATCAAGGGTCTCCTAACAACACTTCTTTAATTTGTGGCTAACTTTCAGCAGGGCAGTCTGAGGAGGGCTGAGTAGTTTGCTTTTCCAGGAGGGCACCTGTAGTGACAGTGTCTGTCAGTCTGTGCGTGTGTTCAGCAGCCTGGCTACATCAGTTTTCTCTAACACAGGGAGAGCTGCTGTGAAGCTTTCATGTTTTATTCCAATATCGTTAGTGGCGAAAGGGAGGATTCTTTCTGGCATGCACTGGGACATGTAATTTGTGTTACAGATGAGTTAAGTAATGCGAGGTTAAGTCACCCTCACCCAAGGTGATTAAATCCTTAGCCCGGCAAACGAGCTGTAGCAACTAAACTAAAATGATCGTCTTAGCAGTTTTTCAATGCTCTCTATGAATTTGCTGAATTAATAACAGCGGAGATAGAAAGGCAAAAGACTGAGTGTGGGAAACTAGCTGGTCACAGGCTGGGGGAGTCTCATTAAGGAGAGGAATAAAGTCCTCCTGCCTGTGTTCTGGGATCACTCCTGGAACCAGCGGAGCGCTGCTGGGTGCCGGTGGCAGAGCACAGTGCTGGCTCCCCTCTTCTCCCAGCTATTCCAGCCATGCTGCGAGTAACTCTGCTGCTGGGCTGCCCTGTGAGCTGTGGGAGGGTGGTGGTGTGTTGGCAAGAAGGGGAAGTATTTGACCACCGGTCAGGCTGTAACAGAGTTTGAGAGCAACAGGGCTGCTTACTTAGCAGCTCTGGGTTTCACAAGTGGCTCTGTGGGCTAACGAGACATCCTGTGAGAAGCTGACCAGCCGGTGAACTGGGTGAAGTTGTAATGTATTGGTGATACATGGCCTTACAAGGGCAGCAGAGTGATGTGGAGTCATTTTGTTTCTGAAGGAAGTGAAGGCCACTGTCAGGGCATAATATTGAACTAGGCTAGACCTGTTCTGGTCTGTCAGTCCAGTGCCGCTGCATAGGAAATGGCCACTCTCCCTAACAAAACTAGCTTTACATTTACTTCCCACCTTCTTGCTTTCCCACGGTCTCCTTTGATCCTCTGGTTCCTCCTTTCTTCCTTAAATGCGCTTATATAGTTGGCTTCCGTGTATTCTCATGGTAACACATTCCATATATTCGCTTCTGCTTGAGGGAAACACTCCCCATCCACCCACACATGTAAGAGTGCTCCGGGCCAAACTCTGATCACTTCTGTGTCAATGTGAACCCGAGCAGCTCCACTGACTCTGGCCCTTGCTGCTTTGGGGTCACAACTGCATAGCTCTGAGTATAACGTGGTCCTTTGACTGGACTGAAGGGTCAGGGGAGGCTGGTTTGAGCCGCCCACGTCACACAGACAGAAATATCTGTTCTGTAAACAGTTCTCCTCCTCGGCGAGGTATGCTGTGGAATAGGGTTTTGCTTTTCACGGGTTTTGCAAATTGCAGAGAAGCTGTCTGTAATGCGGAGGAACAGTGTATGCTGAATAACGAGGCATAATTGATTCTTTCTCGTATCCCGGCTCTTTACAAATGCATACAATGGAGCAAGCACGATGATTTCTTAGCAGCACAGGAACACCGTAGCTGAAATTCAAGCCTGGGGAAAAGGAGGGAGGTGTGGTGAGGTGTTGAGCGAACACACTTGGCAGAGCTGGATCACTGACACGACGAAGCTCCCGGCGTTTCTGTCTGGGCACTGCTCTGCGGATGCTCACCCTGCTCTTACCTGAGTTGACAAAAGCCCCCTGTATGGACTGAGCCACCACTTTTCTCCAGAAATCGCGCTTTCAGTGCTTGCCTTTAATTGTCGCTTAGCAGGCAGTAGAGCAGTGCCGAGACTAACAGACCCCTCTGCAGTGTGTGCTGGTAGGGTGTGTAACTCCAGACCACCAACCTAGAGTAATTTGCTGTACTCCAACCCCCCTTCTTCTGGGGGTGGGGCGGAGTAGTATTTTTTTTTTAGGTATGAAATTTACAGGATCTCCAATCAAATTAAAGGTGTCCCAGGGTCAACCCGTCAAACTAAATTGCAGCCTCGAGGGAATGGAAGATCCTGAGATGTTGTGGATCAAGGACGGAGAAGTGGTGCAAAGCGTAGACCAGGTGTACATTCCAGTAGATGAAGAGCACTGGATCGGCTTCCTCAGGTACAACAGATGCAGAGAAGGAAGAGTGTCGTGGAAACTATTGCACAGTTTTCTGCTGTCAGCTATATCTAATGCCACTGCAGTGCCCTTGGTGGGGCAGGGTCCTCGGGTCTGCAGTTCAGCACATGGCAAGGGCATAACTGAGAGCGGAACTGAAGCCACCGAGGGCTGAGATTTTATGCACTAGAACCATATTGGCTTCCTGACTACTGTGGTGACTGGTGCTTTGCTAATGCTTGTGGTGCTTGAGATGTGACTTCAAGGTGAAAGGATGTTCTTGGCTTGTTTGTTCATCTTGTTCTGCCGTGAACCAGGAAAACTAAATCGTTTTTCTCTCTCACTTTCTTCTCTTCCTTTCTCTTGAGCTGTCAGTCTGTCTGGAGGGTGAGGGCTGTTAGTTGAAATTAAACTCCCAAGACTACATCCCCTTCCTTTCTTTGGGGAGGAGTGTTCGTCACCTGAACCCTCCCTGAGTCATTTTGCAGAGACTTTCCTGATGCATTTACACTGCACGATAGCAGTCCTGCCCCACTCAGAGGCACAAAAACTCTCTTCTGCCAAGCAGCTCTCTGTGCCTTTTATTTCAGCAGGAGGGGAGATGTCAGCTAGTTCTGGAAGTATCGAGTTAAACAAGACTCAAGATTCTGCTCTGCCTTTTTCTGTGCATAAAGGGAGCTTGTACAAGCAAGTGTGCTATCACGGTGAGGCCTCAAAACTGTTGACTGACTGAGAATCACTCTTCCCTGAGCTCCAGCTTCATCTCCTGTTAAGTCTCTTGGATTTACATTGCAGCAACCAAAAGTCTCTGTGATAAAAGCTTGTCTGTAATAAACATTTTGACAGGAAAAAAATCTGTTCCCAGTAAAACTACTGTGTAACATCACATTGTGGAAACAGTTTGTCTTGAAGTTACACCATTTACTTCCCCCCAGTTTTCCTAGTTAACTCTTTGCCCCTCACAGGCTGATCTCCTTTCTCACCTCTTGTTTTCCTCCACTGAGAACTTTCTGCAGCACCAGGGCTAAGTATAGGGTGCTAAACCTACATGTATCCATATCTTTTTCTCCTTTTTCCTTTCTTCTCCTAAAGTAGTCATTTCTACCACCCACTGTGTGACTCCCTGCTGCGATCGCTGCGTTCCAGAGTGTGCGGCAGGGTGGGCAGGACAGCGGATGCCATTGGAAGGTGCAGCTCTGAAAATCAGGCTGTAGTGGGTCCACTGTGGGTTTGCGCTTTAGCGGAGGCTCTCCCTTTTCTGTCTTCCTTCCTGAGACATTCTTCCCCTTCCCCGAGGCGGAAGGCGGGCGTCAGGTCTGCGGAGGATCCCTGCGTGGCAGCCGATGCGTGGCTGCACATCCCTCGGGGGGCAATCAGCATTTGTACATTGACAGATGCTCAGTGTCACACTGGTGTGGCTTTGGTAGCTGAGACCTTGTCGCTTGGGGACCAAATTCTCTCCTTACTCACCATGCCAGCCCCCTGTTGCTAACAGCAGTGAGGGTATGGCAGGTTTCCAGCAGGGGAGCAAGGAGCAGAATTTCTCCCCTGACCTGGAGGCCTGTGACTCGAATGCTGCTCAGTCCCTGGGGCTGCCTTCCCCTGCTTGGATGCATCTTCTCAGAAAGGAGAGCTGTTACTGAGCAAGGGAGAGCATGGGAGAGTTTGTAGGGTGAGTTGCTACGCAGGAGCAGGGCGGCATAACCCCTTGAAATCACAAATTGAGAGGCCCGAGGAGTTTTGCAGTGTGAGGTGCTCTTGGGATGAGACGTGCAGTTGAGGTGAGGGGCAGCCTTTTCTGACCCATCTGTTCCTGTATGAGCCTGTCACCAGCCCTGTCACTTACCTGAGGCAAATCAGTCGGGGGTCGTTGGAGCTTTGGGATCTGGAGTTTCCTGCTAGCTCAGAGATCGTAGGCCAAGCCGTCGCTCTTGAAGGCTAGCTAGAGCCACGATTTGGGATCAAGATGACCAATCCTTTCCTATCCTCAAAGGACGCAAGTGACGGGTGTTCTGTGATAACATTTCAGAGGAAGGCTGTCTGCTCTGCTGAGGATTCCCTCCACCTGCTTGAGAGAGGAGCCTCCCGTCTCTGCTGTTTTGCCACGCTTTGTGCTGGCTAGCTGTCCTCCTCCTGGGTGTTGTCTATGCATCTGGTTAGCCAAACGTTGGAGGGTCCTTTGGGGGCAAAAACATGCTTTATCCACGTAAAATATCCATATGGCTTTTGACTTTTTTCAGCTTGAAATCCGTCGAGCGGACAGATTCTGGGAAGTACTGGTGCCAGGTTGAGAACGGGGGGAAGAAGGAAGAATCACAGCAAGTGTGGCTCATAGTGGAAGGTAAGGAGTAGTAGTAGTGCTGGTTTCCTTTCAGGGCTGACCCACCAATATGCTCTAGGTGGAAGTGGTGAGAGCAGATTGCTCCAGTGACAGGCTTCTTGGCTCTGAATCATTGCTGCTCACTGCAGCGAGATCGCTACAGAGCAGGAGTAAGAAATGGTAGGAGAGTAGCTTCAAGGTGAGGAGCTGTCAGTTTATCACATCCTGGTTTTATTTTGGCACATCAGGAAACAAGTGAAAGATCCTTTCATGCACACATGTTTCTTTCCAGCCCCTCAATCGGTTGTTGCTCTGGTCTCCAAATAATTTGTAGAATGATGGAGCGTTTCGGGTTGAAAGGGATCCATGGGGATCATGTAGTCCAACCCACTTCTCAAAGCAGGGTCACAGCCTGGTTCTGTGTATCGGCCAAACAGGTCTTTGAGAGCAAGGTATGGTTTTATCCCAATTCTGTGTTTCTGGAGAAGTGCTGTACGTCAGTGCTTCATAGCTGTGACTGTTCCACGTGGCACTCTTTTGTCGGGTCTTGTCTGATAAAGAATAACTCCTACACAGTTGCCCAAAAGTTGCCCACGGCATCATGGGTTGGTGGCTTCTTACTGACTCTAGTTTCATTTTCTTTGAGCCATGATTATGTTAGATCCTTGGAAGCTAGAAGTCATAGGATGGCTTAATATTCAGCCAGGAAGTTGACAGGAATGGTGCATTTGCAGCAAGAAGTGGCTTTTTGGATGTAATTGGTAATGTTTTAGGCCAGAGCTGAATTGACAGTCTTAAAGACGAGGGGCGGGGAGAGTGTGGTGGGAGGTGGTGTGGTCTGGGTGTTTTACAGCAAAGGACTTGCTCAGAGACATGGAAATGTTCATAGAGGTTCTCATGGGAGGAGGAGCGCTTACCTGCTGCCTTCCATAAATCGCAGGCTTTTGTCCACCTAAATTTTCAGGTGCAGTATCAACTAGAGAACGTTGTTTACAGCTTAAAATGCTCTCTATTGTGCAGGGTTCCTATTTCTGTTCCAATTACCAAGGCCCTCTCCAGAGGTGGCGGCATTTGCAGGGTGGGTGTGTTAGGAGTGATTGGGTAGCTCGGTGTGCTAGACCATCTGAAAAGCCAAGGAGCCCTTCTGGATAGCACAGGCAAGAAATACTGAAGTCACAAAACCCTGCTCAGCTAGGTAAGGGGGAGTGCTGGGAACAAAGGCCAAAGCTAACAGTGGAAGCTGGAAAAAAGCAAGCGCAGCAGAAGCTAGTTAAACTTGAGCTGAGGGTGTAATCATGTGAAAAGGGAGTTAGTGGGAAAAATTAAAAAATAACAAGTAATGATAAGGGGTGGATTTTTAAAAATGTGTCAGCTGTTAACAGAAGAAAACACTGGGGGATGCAAAAGCCTGTCCGTGCCACTGGCACTGTTACCGCTGTATGTATTTCTTCTCTGGGTGTACCAGCTTTGTTTAAAAGTGGTTGCTGTATATTGATAACAACTGTGTCCTCTTTGATGGAGAGAGGATCTCTACTCTGGTCGTTTGCAGCCTTTTGAAGGTGCTGGTACCCTTCACTCTGCCACACAGAACGAGTGTGGACGACTGAAGTGAGCTCGAATGGATTTCTGTGCTGTCAAGTGTCTCCCTTGAGACCCACTTAGCTAGTCTGTATCAGGCAGAATTTGTAGTGATGCTATTTGAACTCTCTTTGCAATACAGCTAAAATGTTTGATTTTATGAAATACTTCTTAGAATTTACAAAACCAGAATTGTTTGGAGACTGTTTTCTGGTTTAGAAACCAGACTCCGGCCCCACTGAGAACATGATAGCGTTTGATGCCCAGAGAGGTAATCGAAGAGGCACACCCTGCCAGTGTGCCACCTGAAAAATACGGATTACGTTTCTTACAGAACTTTCCCTTTGAAATTACACCATAATTTCTGGCTGTGCAGCCGTTCCTGGGGCTGCTAGCCCCTGTTGTGGCTACAGTCAGAGCCCCAGCCATGCCTGTATGGACATGACCCCCTTAATTAACACTGTCTAAAAGCTGAGCTGTAGACTGGATGCTGGAACAGGGAATAGGCAGGCTAATTTCCTTGCTTTGCCACTGGTTTCCTGGCTTTGGGCTGCTCCGTGCCTCCATGGTGCATCTGTGGAAGGGGGGGGTGCCGGCAGCCGCCTCTTGTAGCAGGAACTGGGAGGCTGAACGTGTCGCAGACAGTGAGGTATCCAGGTAACATATGTACGGGGGCAGTGCGAGTTCCTGAGCTGGGTGAGTCAGCTATACTCCCTGAACGGTGAGAGTTTTTAATTGTGATCTTGTCTAATCTGGCTAGCTGCTCCCAAAGCGAGACAAACCTGCCGAGCTGGGCAGGATCCTCCTGAAAGGTTACCTCGGGTGCCATGGCAGAGGGGCAGGAGGCAGGGGTCCTGCTCACAGGTAGAAGAAACGATGGTATTTCCCCTTCTAATCTTCCTTGGAGAAGGAGGAAAAAGCAGGCAGAGGTGTCACAGCTGGTATCTGGAAAGTTTGTTTACTTTTATTGTTTATGTATGACTGCAATAAAAAAAATGAAGTAAAACATGTAAGCAAAAGCCAGCAGTGAATCACGATGATGGATATACCTGTCCTGGGCATTAGCCTTTGTACAGATTGCACCATCATTCCTGAAGTGACCTATTTTTAGATCTGTTTTAGTTTATTCATTTACTTGCCACTCCGAAAGGAGGAAAGCATGAGCAAACTGCCACCTGAAAGACACAAACAGTGACTTGAAGGGTCAGTGAAAGACTGAGGACACCACTTGCAGCTGGAGTGTATGGGAAATGCCAAGCCTTAGACTTCTAAATCCCTATTTAGGCACCTACGTTAATTGCCTGCTTTGGAGGTGCTCAGCATCTGCCACACCAACTGATGGCAGCCGCTGAGGCCAGGGACAGACAGTGTAATTTAAACATGTGAACGCACAGTGTTGTTGGTTCCTCTGTTTCTGTGAGGCAGCAGATCAGCAGTTCCCAGGACACAGGTTTTTTCCAGCTGAGAATACCTACTTTTGGTGTAGATGGGTTGGTAGCAGTTATGCTTGACACCCAAAGTTTTGAGTATAAAAGGGAACTCTCATTGTTTCTCTGGACCTCCAGCTCTTCCACCAGCCACCAGAAGTTCACGCTGGCTGTTCTGCAGGGTCAGCACTGGTGCTTGTGGCTGGTGAATTTGGTATGACTGGTTTGGAGTACTGAAACCACAAGAGTTTTGCTATTGGCCACAAAAGGAACCACGTCTCGTGTTGAGTTACGCTTAGCTATTGCCACGTAGAGATGACCTGATGTAGTGAGTATTGCAGCTGCGTTTTGCTCCCTGTGGACCTGATCTAAGGCCTGTTGTACCAAGCAGGAGTCTTTCCATACTAGGGAACAGATAGTTATCAAGAGAGCTCTGTTCTCGGATAGCCTTCAGCTCTGAAACAAATTAGCCCTAACTCCGAGGCAGCCTGGTTCTCGTGGTGTCGGAGCGTGCTGGAAGGCAGCTCGTGTCAATTAAGCTGTAGAGAGAGCATTGTCAACGATCCCAGTCTCTCACCTGGGGGATTCTTTCCTCATTCATGGGTTTGTTACAGCTGCTAGTTCAACACGTTCACAGGCTTCAGTTTTTAATGCATAGCAAGAAGTATCTGCAGATGGATTAGGTATCTTTTTAAAGTGGTGTCTGCCACTGCTAAAGTTATTGACTGTTGCCGCTTTAAACTCCAATCTCTCCAGCTGAAAAACTGAGCAAATACAGCCACTAAAAGCGACTTCACAGGGGAGTCTTGAAGGAGACTTAGTGAAAGTGATTTTTCAAAGGCATTTTGGGAAGCAAGCACTCTTTTCTTTCTGACTTCTTCTAGTAGGATTATGTAGGCATTCATGCCCTGAGGTGATCCAGCATATCTGACCCTTGGTTCTTGTGAAGGGCTTGGAGGGAGTCGGATTAGAGGCAGGGCAGGTGGGTGTCCAGTGTTGGGCACTGGTATTTCGGGAAATAAACAAGAGAGGAGGAGTCTCTCCAGTTATTATCATTTGTCTGTTGCTTTTCTAGGTGTGCCGTACTTTACTGTGGAACCTGAGGATGTGTCCGTGTCCCCTAATGCCCCATTTCATATGGCCTGTGCTGCTGTTGGTCCCCCTGAACCAGTGACAATTGTCTGGTGGATGGGAGACTCTAGAGTGGGGCTTCCAGACATCTCCCCCTCCATCTTAAATGTGTCAGGTAAGGCTGCTGCCAATGCAGGGGAGCGCTTTGAGCATCAGAAGAGGAGGAGAGCTCTCTTCTGATGGTGCCTAGCGGCACTGGGTAGCCACATAGTGTGAGAATGGTCTTTGCCTGTACATTGAGGGCTGAGAGATCGTGATCACATACAAAACCAGGTCATCTTGAGGGGTGATCATTGCTCTGTGTATTTTCTGCTGGCTTGGGGCATGCAGGCTCTTCAGAGCTTGGGTGCGGCTGGCACTGTGGTAAAGGTGCTACGGGGTAGATGATGCATTGGGTGCCTCTTTTGTTCCACCCCATGGAGGGCATTCATGATTATATTAAGTGACTCTATTGGTGACATTTGGCTTGGAAATCTCCAAGTGTTCACGTGTAACAGGTGCCACCTCTTCCTTCATTGCACAGCCATGTCACGCACTGCTTTCCCCTGTCTTCCTCTCCTCTTTCTTCTTGCGGGCTTGCTGAATGCTTTTATTGTTGAAACCTAACCGCCTCATGTAATTGTTTGACAATTCTAGAGTGGTTGTGTTGGTGCTGATGGGGGCTGGTTGATATCAGAGACCAAGGTTTGCCCCACAAGAGCTGAATAGCTCAGGAGCCAGTAGATGTTCAGGCCTCTTCAGCCCCCTTTCAGGGAAGGGGTGATGTATCCCTACCAGGACCTGACTGCAGCTATTCTTGTATTTACCTAAAGGTAGCTTTGTTCTAGTTAGCTGTCCAGCAGCTTTATGTTACTTCTTCTCTTTGCTGCTATTTTATTATTCACAGCAGCCCTGAGCCAAAGTTGAGCAAGCTATTCAGAAAGAAAAGGGTTTACAACTCAGAGTCGTCTCTGGGGCCTCTTCAGCAGTGTTAGTACAGTTACACCCAGGGAGAGTTTCTTTCTGTACATCTTTGGCCATCCTTTGAGCTATCCAATCCTATGAAACCTTTAGAACCTAATTTATATGTAAATCAAAACCTGGTTTGTGATTTGCAATGGTTTTATCATCTGCTCCCTCTCTTACGTAGCCACTTGATGCTGTTCCAAGTTGGAAATGAAAACTGCTCCCTTATGATATAATCTGCCTGTTGAAATGAAAACTGAAAAGATTGATAGTTGAGAGGGGAAAGACAATAAAAAAAATAAGTCTCCCTTCTTCTGCTGAACTCATCCCACGGTGCCTCACAAAACTTCTGTCATTGTGGGGCAGCGGCATAGGGAGCTGAAGAAGGGCCTCTGCTCCTAGTGATTCTCCAGATGAACTAGTATTGTATGTATTTGTCACAAGCACCTTTCTTTGCTCCTTTCGGTGCTCTTTCAGATGTCTCTTGGGCAGAGCTTGTCTTTGCAATGGAAAAAATGTAGCAGGACACACGCTGCATGGTCAGATTGCCAAAGTACGTCAAAAAAAGATGGTTGGCAAGAAAACAAGCATTGATACTTAAAGAGAGTATCAAATTCTGAAGAAAATAATAATAATAATGAAGTACTGGCTAGAAAGCAAACATTTAGAAGGTTCAGCAAGCAGTTGGTTTGGTGAAAAGATTGTTGTATTTGGAAAGCAATGCTGGCAACGGTGCTATAGAGTAAGGAGACAGTGGTTTGTGGTGTGTTTTGTGTTTTCCTCAGGGCAGGGCTGAGTTTGGTTCTGTCTTTGGGACATGTCTACCACGTCAGGTGCTGCTCTGCTCTGCTGCCTGGCCTTCTGCCTGCTGGCAGCATTGTTCTCTGGCTCACTAGGGTGAGTGGAAGAAGCTAAAATACTTTGCTCTTTCGTTTTATAGCGGTCCCTCCTCTCTTCCACTGCAATTTCTTCGCAATGTCGTTAATCTAAGGCTTGGGAGATGAATCAAAAGGCAAATGCTGTGCAAGCAGTCTTTTTCCATCCTAAACTATGTGCCCATAGTGTGCCAATCCTTAACTTTTCTCAGATAGCGCCCTATTAGGCAATTGAGGGCCAAGTCGAGAGAAAACATATGCTGGACACACTTCTCCAGGCAGCTTTGCAAATCTGTCTCAATTCTGATTAACTGGCAATACCTATATGCATCTTGGAGCAGACAAACATCAGTATGATGCCATGTTCAGGCCCTGTGGGATGGATGCTCGCAGAAGGCAGGGAGCATAATCCTCATTTGCATTGTATCACCCCTGGAAAGAGCATCAGTGCTGATGTAGTAGCATTTGACTTGCACTTCCTTCGTGTGTCTTCAGAAGTGTAATGCGAGGCAAGGGACAGGTGGGCATGAGCTTGAAATTGGCTGTCTGGTTGGAAGTTTGGCTGGGTTCATGGCCAGTTGGAAGATGGTTGTTGCTCAGGTGGCCAGCTGAGGTCCAGAGCATTGGTTGTTGGGTAAGCACACTGTTCAGCACCATCCTAAAGATGCTCAGCAGAAAGTGAGAAGTGGACATCTACTAACTGAGCACTGTGAGCTGCTCTTCTGTCAGATTCATCCTTCTTTTTCAGTGCTGAGCTGCTCTTCTGCCAGATTCATCCTTCTTTTTCAGTGCTTTCTGAAGCTCCCGTGGAAGCTTTTCTACATTGCCACACTCTCTCCATTAAAAATGTGTTTAGCACGTTAATTACATTGAAATCCACGTGCCTTTGATTGGCACCCAGCTCAGCCTTCCATTTGCCTGTACAGCTTGAGCTGGATGTCACACATAATTGAAATTCTGCTGAAGGTTGAAGCTGGATTATATAGCTGTTTGTGTTTCCTTTCCTTTTCTTGGCTGATCTCCAGGTATTAATCAAAGCACAGTTTTCTCCTGCGAAGCTCACAACGTAAAGGGATTGTCTTCATCTCGGACAGCCACTGTTCAAATTAAAGGTGAGAGAGTGCAAAACAATGGGCAAGGGACTCGGGTTTGTTCTCTGGGGAGGGAAAGTAGGGCTCCTTAATGCAAGGGGCTGTCTCAAAGCTGCCAAGAACCAGACCAGTTGGAGCTCTCAGCAGTTGAAATAATGCTTTGTGCTCTAACAGCAGTTCCCGCTTGCTATGCAGGGCCGTGTCCCAGGCTGTTGAAAATAAACCACATCTGATTCAGGAGTGGAAATGTGATGTCAAATAACAGTATTTCCTTGAAAAGGAGAGAGTCTGAGCAGTCTGATTGTGAGAGATGAAACTGGGTATACATCTATAGCTGGGGGAAATCTTTCCTTCTTGGAGATAGATGGGTCTTGTTAGAGCTAAAGAGGACGTTACTTCTGCTTGCTTCTATTAGCATCACATGAGATGCTGAAAAAAAGACAAGGAAGGCGATCACCAGTGGCCAGTAAAGTCTGCTCATTCACACCGTTTTTATTGGTTTTTTTACTTTTTTAAATTCTTTGCTCTTTAAAACCTCATTCAAAACAAATAATTCCTAGCATGTGCATGACCAGTTGCCATTTGGAAGTCCCTAAGCTGATGTCATGTTTCCTCTGTTCCTTCAGGTGACTGAAACAGGGATAGTTAGAGCAATCAGTTCTTCCCCTCCTCTTCGTGTTCAGATGCTTCTGCATTTAAATTTTTAGTTGTGCTTTAATGTGCATTAAATGACATGATTATCAGTTCCAGGAGAGGCATGTCACAAAAGTCGTTTGTTCCAAGTGGTAGCTTATTGCTCAGCGTGAAAAAGAGGAAGCGTTTATGTCTGTATCAGAACTCACAGTTGTATTAGCTAATATTCATGAAAGGATAGCTTAAAATCCAGATGTAGATTTACTGCTCTTACAGTGTATTTTTCTTCAGGACATTGTGGTTACTGCTATGCCAAGAATGCAGTATGCTGGACTAGTAAGATTTATAACTTAATTTAAAAATGTTTGGAGTTGTTGCCTTAAAGGCTTGTCTACACATGGGAATTAGTTATTGTGGTATAAATTTTCTATGGATATTTTTATCCTGGGATAGAATTTAGTTCACAAAGCTATTATGCTTTAAAAAAATCTCATCAAGCCATAATTTGAACTAACATTTAGAATGCACAAACTTTTTTCTTTTTTTAATGTTAACACAGATTTGAAGTGTGTGTGTGTGTGTGGTGTTTTGTTTTTTTTAACTATTCATAAGATAATAGGGTAAAGGCCACAGAATTCTTGCATTTCCAAGCAATTGTGTTTAGCCAAAAGTGCTCCGTAGGGGTCAACCATCAGCTCATGCATCCACACAACCTATTTGGGAGGGATGTATCACCATCACACGCTTGTGCATGCACATGCACACTCTGTAGAGCTGAGGAAGAGAAAGCTTAAGTGATTTGGCAAATGTTGCACTGGTATGTGGCAAAAAAAAAAACCAAAAAAACCCAACAAAAACCAGGTTGTGAAGAGCAAGTCCAGTGCCGTAGTTGTAAAAGTTCTAACTGTAATACCTCAAAGATGCATCTAAAAGAGCAGTTATAAACTTAAAGTGATAAGGCTCTTCTAAGGAGCAAAAGTTTTGAAGATCTGGTTCAGCCCCTCTTAAAACTAAAGCAAAGCTCCTAACAAGGACATTGGCAGGCAGAGGAACAGGCCCAGATAATGTTTACTTAGTTCTTGTTCTATGAGCTTGTAGAATTCAATGAAATTACTCCTGGGAGTAGTTGTCCATACATGCATGATTAGAGCCTTCCTCTCTTACACAGATCCATCTGCTAATGAGGATTCTCAGGACTTTCTACAACATATTAAACAATTTGTTTCTTCTGTGTTTCCAGAGGCAAACATTTTTGCTGGGACGTTTACAAACTGTTAACACTTCTTCCTATTTGCTGCTGTTGTTGTTCATTATCTATTCTCTGTAGTGCCCACAATGTGCTGGGTGTGCTCCAAGCAGAAGATTACTGTTATTGTAGCCCCCGGTCCCCAGCCACATACAAAGCCCCATTGTTCCAGCCACTCTTCAAGCATGGAGGAGGTTAACTCTCATCATGTTAACACTCCGTGTCCTGTTTCCAGGCTGGCTTTGCTCTCCTTCGTGTGTGTGGCTAAAGTTTCTATGGCCGTATCCCGTGTTTCGGAGCACAACAGGAAACAGCCACCCAGAGCTTTTTTTTTCCCCACAACGTGTGATGGGGAAGTGCATCTGTCCCTTCTACACGTTGCAGACTTGAATCAAAAGGGAAAGAGACCAAGACATGGAAAAGTCTAAGTTAACTTAAAGACCTTCTGCTGAAAGGCAAAGAACTCGTTGCCCACCGTCCATCCCAGGCCTGTGCTCTGCTGCCCCACCTCCCATCCACGCATACTGTTCTTATCTAGGTGGCAACCCCCTGCCCTGAGCCCTGGTAACTAGTTAACCAGACAACAAAGGCTTTATAAGGTTAATCTGTGGTATCATCTATTCCCTGCCCCATCCTCTCCTCTAGGCCCCCTGTAGAAACCTGGGAGGAGGCTTTGGTCTAAGCCTTTCTCCTGCAAGATGGCCCTTTGGAGGTGCTGAAGGTGGCATTTTGGTTGTCCTTGGTGCAGTGAGAGATAAAGGTGCTCTCTGGCAGGGTAGAAGATGCAGCTGGAAGAATCCTGGTTTGCCAGTGCTTTTCCAAAATTCAGTCTGTAGGTAGAGCCTTGTCCTGAGGACTCTGGGGTTTTTTTTTTAAGAGGACTCCTGAGGGTACAATCTATTGAGGTGCTGCAGGAAAAGTATTATGGCAGCAGTGTATGTTTGTTTTTTTTTTAAATGAGTAAAAGGTCAGGGGAGAGATTAGTATTCATTAAACTGGTAATTTTTTCAGGAGTGAGATGCCTAAACAAAAGCAGAGGCTCGGGAGTGAAATAGAGACGGTGAGGGGTATATTGGGAAGAACAGGAGGTAACTCTGTGGAATTACAGTGTGAGGAAAAGAGATGGCAAAGGGAAGCATTGAGGATCCTAAAATAAAGCCAAAGAGCTCCGGTTAATGCGACAACATATTAGGGGCCCCTGCAGTGATGGAGGTGCCTGGTCAGAGCGGAGCAGAGGGACAGCACTCTGGTGCTCTTCTGTGGTGGTAGGAAGCACAAACATCTGATTCAATGGCCAGTCTGGGAATCCTGATTTTTTTTTTTTTTTTTTTTTTTTTTTCTCCTGGATCTGGCTTTAACTTGTAATGTGTTATCTGCCATGTAATAGGTACTCCCTTTGCTTGTAATTGCTCCTCTATAAAACAGTGCTTTCTGAGTTTATTCATCGCAAGCCTGAGGGAGGCACAGCTTTCAGTCCAGGCTCCATCCCAGGGTGTTTCAGGAAGGGTTTCTAATGGACACCTGGAAGCAGCACTTTCAGAGCACCAGGAGGTCTCCTTCGAGTCCAGCTGCAGGGATTACTACAGCAAACCGCCCGGGGGCTGGACTGAGAACCAGGGGAGGCATTTTAAAGCCCTGATTTGCTTCACAATGTAGGTTCACAGGCAGTTGTGTACTAAGGGCTGGGTCATTCCTTTCAATGGAGGGGGCAGGGAAGAGGGCTGAGTAGCAAAGGTGTAAACATCACAGACTGGCATTGCTGTCAAAGAGATCAACCACTGCCTGTGTGCATCAAGCAAGTATGCTGGGCTGTTAAAGAACGGGTGCTAATAGCTTGTTGAATGTTTAAATAATAGTTTCATTCATAACAGCCAGGGACGTTCTCTAAAGATGGGATATTGTACCATTTCTGTTAGTGATTTCATTGCTTAATTTCTAACCTCAAACCTCTGCCATTGCCACGTGAATACCTGCTCAGTTCTGTTTGCACTGAAAGGTCTCTTTGTTTCCTTTATAGCCATGCCTCTCCCGCCTCTCAATGTAACTGTAAGCCAAGTCACCAGCAGCAATGCCAGCGTGGTCTGGGTGCCAGGATTTGATGGCCGTGCACCCCTCCATTCTTGCACTCTTCAGGTATGGCCCCCCCTGGATTGTCCTCTGTCCTGCATGAAGAGTGGGACTCCCCTCAGCCACGACACTGGCTGGACCATCTTTTGCTCTCCTAACTGCTTTGTAGCAGTGTTTGAATTCTTATTCCGCAGTTTTTAAAATAAGGAAACTTAAAAACAGGGTGCAACTCAGGGCATAAATAGGTGCCCAACAGCAGGGCCAGTTCCGAGTGTGAGTTTTTGAGAACTTGAGACTGGCCCCGTTGTCCCTCCCGACAGGTTATCACATCGGTTGCTCTGTGCAGAGTTGTACCCTGGAGCAAATGTGAGGCACACATTCCTCTGTGGAAAGTGTCCCCTTGGGTGGCAGGGTGGTTTGCTGTCCTGCTGTGTGGGGCAGCTGGCCCAAGGTGACTTGTTCCAGTGCAATGCAGTGGCCCATGACTTCTGTTCCACCTCAGCCCTGTGCTTTGCAGCACCAGAGGAAACGCTGGCATCTGGACACACTGGATACAAAATCAGACTTATTTGCACTTTTTAGAATAATTTTAAGTCCTGCCTCTCTATCTTGATTGGTTTTTCATTGTCAAAGACTTATTCTGCCTGGAAAATCAAGGGTGATAATGCCCTTTAACTCTATCAGGTGCTGAGTACTCAATATCTCTGAAAAATTGGACTGCTTCTTTAGGTTTCTGTGACCAAGGGTACATGCCAGCTTCAGGCAGAGTTAGGTTTCTAGCTTTGCCCACTTAACTGTAGAATCAGATCAAACAGCTGGTAACCAAGTGCCAAAAAGAAATGGTGATTCCTGAAGCAGGCCATGCAAACACAGGTAGGCACATTCCCCATGGATTTATCTGCCAGGTGTGAATATTGGGCCCCTACCTGATTACGGCAGCGATGTGAGCCGGAGTGGAATTCCTGTGGGGTGTTGCCAACTATGTAGAGGAGGATTATAAACGCAAGGTATGCTGGAAGCAGCCTAGCTAATTTATTTGCAGTCCTCTTCTTACTTGGGGAGAAACCCAGAGATTTCCTGCGCTGATGTTTTTTTCCCTTTCATAAGTAACATCATCTTGTTTTAACTCACTGGCAGAAAGAATGCCTGAGTGTAGCTGGCCCCGGTCTCTGAGTTTTGTTGCTGCTTCTGTTCTTGTTCGCAGTTGAAAATGGTTTTCTTCCGCTGTTTTACAATGTGAGTTATCTCCAGTTGGAACAGCCCCTTCTCTCTGGCTTGCAGGCTGCAATGCTAATCACCCTGGGTTTTGAGTTCCCCCTCTGGCTTTTGGCAGGGGCAGAGGTGGGGGGGATGGGACATGTGGAAGAGAGGCTGAATCAGAGCAGCTCTGTTTCTGTCCACTCAGCAGTCTCTCCTCCCTTTTCTAAGCCTTTTCTGCTCTGTTTGGGGAGGACAGAGTTCCTGCAGTTGGATCTGGGAGCAGGGTAACTTGGTAATAACCCTCCACTGATGGAAAGCTGTGCTTCCTCTGTCTCACACATCGAGAGATTTTTGTGAGAGACGTTGACCCACATTTCCACGTGAAAATGCATGTGCTCCTGGCTCCCCACGATTGCACTTCTGCTCGGAGCCTCCCAGAAAGGGAAGGGGGATTGAAACTTGGCTGTGGTTTTTCTGGCACTTGGGAATTGCAGCAGGTGCCCCCAGAGCACCGTGTTCAGACAGGCAGGTTGCTTCTGGCGACAGGGTTGGGAATCATCACGTTGACTGACTGTTAACATAAGCCGTGGTCCAGGGTATAAAGGGGGCAGATGTGAGAGCACTGACTCTTCAGACTGTTGAACGGAAACACATCACATCAAATTGACAGGGTTTTACACAAAAGTCTGCTTGTTTTTTTCCCTGCTTTGGATGACACTGATAATGACAACAATATGCTTTTCTGCTAGGGAAACTTGAGATTCTTCCTTTTTAATAGCCCAATAAATCAGTGGGCCAAAAGCGTGTGTGAGAATGAGGAGACAGGCCAGGGAGAAAGACTGCTGTATGGAAAAAAATATAAAGTCCATATGAGTGTTTCACTTTTGTCAGTACACCTTGCTTTTACTACAGGCTTTGCTATTTCATATGCACTTGAGAAGAAAGATAGGCTGATCCTAAGAGCTTTGCAGTGATTTCTGCTATTGTCAGTACAAAAGCAGGAACATTAAACCTCTTTGTGCCTTAAAAGCGCACAGTAGTATCAGATTTAAGCAACTTGAATGTTAATTTAAAAGTTCAGATCCAGAAAAAAAAAAAACAAACAAAAAAACCCAAGGGTTGCAGTGGTAAAAAGTTTCTTTTCAGTTTAATTTCAAACAGTTTAGTTGAACCAAGCCACCAGTGTCCACCATGTCTTTAATCTACTACGAAACTGAAAATGTATAAGCTTCTGAAAAAGGAGTTGTGAAAAAACTAGGCAGCAGGGAAGTTGATCTACCAATTTCCATTCAGATGGAAGACAGATCTTCAGAAATTCAGACAAGCGTCAGAAGCCAGCCGCTAGCACTCAAAGGAACAAGCACATTTAGTTTTCTTTACAGTTGATTTTTAATTCCTTTAGAATTAGTGACATGTGTAAGGAAAAGTATGGAATCAAATTTTCAGCTGGTGGAAGATTATTGTACTGCCAGAGTTAGGAGAGTGATGTCATTTAAACCAAATAAAGGCATGGCTCATGATTCTTAGTTTGACAACTCCCTTTTCAGTATATTAAACACCACTGGTGCCATATCTATTCTTACACATCCCTAAACTAACTACAGAATGGATTCTTATCCCTATGGACCTGTTAGACATATGGCTGATGGTAACAATCTTCTCCGTTTCACTCGTGGCACAGGTAGCTGAGTCACCAGATGGCCAGGAGGTCTCCACTGAAGTCACCCCAGTGCCACCCTTTGCCTACGGCGTGCAAGGCCTGAAACATTCCACCAACTACAGCGTTCGTGTGCAGTGCAGCAATGAGATGGGTAGCTCCCCTTTCACCGACAGGGTTTATTTCCAGACCCTGGAGCTTGGTAAGCAAACAGCAGACAAGAACAGGAATCCAGTCCTGAATCTGAAAAAGAGACGATAATAAACGTCACTGAATGTCTCCTTGCTAATTCTGAAATGCAGGAAATGTTATACTGTCAGATTGCTTGCCCACTCTGAGGGTTTCCCAATATAAAATAGTATTATGCAGTCAAATGTGGTGGTACACAATTTGATCCAGCCACAGGGCTTCTGCATGTTGGGCATGTGTCCCACTCACTCCCCGAGATTCTTGGGGTCTTGGAAAGAAATGAGAGACACTGACCAACTCCACTTCTTCTCCACTTGAAGCAAACATAGTGCTGGTGTCTTGCAAAAGTTGTTCTCTCCCTTCGTGCTCTCTCTTCCAGCTGATCTCAGGAAAGAGGGTGAATCCGTCTTTTCAGCCATTTCCAAGGTGGAAAGTGCCTTATTTTCCTGCACAGAGTGATTGTGTTCTGTCCTCTGCTTTCAGCTCCAAGCAGCACTCCACAGAATATCCATGTTATCCAAAGAGATCCTGGTCTGATTTTGGAGTGGGAAGGTGTGGCTCCAGATGTGCTGAAAGAAAATGTCCTGGGATACAGGCTGGAGTGGATTCAGGATAATGTAACTCAGGTAACAGATTGAGATTGAGCTGAACAGATTGAGAGGGGAGCTGAGCCATTGGGCACAGAGTTGGAGAATGTCCACATCAAATGTTTTAGGCATTAGGGGTCCCTCACCCTTTATCCATCCCAGGGGTCTATATTGCTGGCATTGCTTTTGTGTAAATTGATTTATTCTAATTTGCAACAACTCCTCAGTAGCTGGCCTCAAGATTCAGGCCTGTTTCTCCCTTCCTGGCTTATTCGGAATTCCTTCATTTGAACGTTCATCTGCAGACAGACCAGTTCTCTGCTGTTCCTTGTACAACAAGGACACCATAGAGAAAATTCAGTTTGTCCCTGCCTCTTCCTAGTGCTGTCCTGAAGGCCGCTCAGACAGTGCAGGATCTGGGCTTTCTCTCTCCTGTGACTGGGACTTGACTTTCTAAATTCTGACAGCAAAGGTGTATTTAACAAGTGAATGAGTTATACTGTAAATCACAGAAAGAAGGTTGCAGGTTGTTTTATTTAATTTATAATGTGTAGGGAGTTGAAAGGACCCTGTTAGGGTAGAAGGCCTTTCATTTGTTCTGCAGCATTGACCTTTCCCAGGTATCTATCTGCCTTTGAAGTTCACAGCAATTCCTATGGTTTCTTGCTTCTTAATATTTATTTAGCCAGTGCTTATTAATGATGAACAGGCCTGTAATAATAGACAGCTAGAGGGAAAAGAGTTATTTCCTTTTTTGCATGACCCATTTCATCCTGGGTCAGCATCATTGACTTGGAATGACAATATTTTGAGTTCCCACTGAATTTACATTGTGTCAGTGTTGGCAGCCAAATCTTCATGGGTTTACTGCAAACGATGTGTATGAAGAAGATCCACAAAATTATTGAAAATATGTTGGCCTTGCTGTCCTAAGTGAAAATTGGCCATGAAATTCAGGAGCCATTTGGGATTTGGTCAACAAGTTAAAACAGACACAATCCTCCCTTGGCTTAAAGCTGTCAGATGCTTTGCAGCATGTTAGCGCATCTTTGTGTTTAAACCACAAGAAGGAGGTGTATCTTTTAATAGCAGAAAAAAACCCATTTCTATAGCAACTTTCATGGAAGGACCTCAACAGAGGAAAACATTAAACCTTGTATCTTCCTACGTCCTGGGAAACTGTTAGCAATTTTTGAGAAGAGAAACCCAAGATGATAGCCCAAGTTACTGGCAAAACTGAGACTAGGACCCAGGAGTCACAACTCCCAACCCTTGTTATAGCACCAGTGAACTACACAGCAATGTTTTGTGTTAGAGGTGAAGTTTTAGACTAGATTCCTTTTAAGACAGCTGACAGCTTGTTGCCGTTTGCTCTCAGGGGGAGATGATCGTACAGGATACAAAAGCTAATCTCACAACGTGGAATCCTCTCAAGGACCTGATCATCAGGGTGTGTGTGCTGAACTCTGCAGGATGCGGGCCCTGGAGTGACTTCTTCCTGCTTGAAGCTCAAGAGGTCATGGGTGAGTGTCCACTGCCTTCCCTTCGCTTGGGGGAAAAAGTCAGAAATGCTGGGACTGCTGTTTTTCTCCTTTCGGTGCTTACAGCTGGTTGAGCCACTTGGCTTTACACAACAGCACACTTCATCAAGCAGAGTAGAAATTAAATAATATTTAAAGAGCTGGTATAAACAAAGCAGCTTCTGGCCGCTGCTGTGTCTTTGTTAACGGGCTTTTGCTATGCTTAGTGCAGAGCAGGGCTGGGGAAGACACAATAGAAAAGGTGCACAATAGAAAAGGTTTGAAATCCTTCATTTAGGCTTAAGTCACACACATTTACAAGAGTAAATGTGACAGAAAACTCCTCTAACATAGGTTCTTTTCTTTGATTTAATTTGAAGCCGTTCCTGACTAGTTTCAGTTGAGCCTGATTTAAACCATGGCCACATGGGGTTTTGTAATGGTTTTACTGATTGTCTTCATATTAAACCAATTTAGTTCTCTCCATGGAAAAGCTGAGCTACTGATAGAAGAGGGATACGATAGCACAGAAGCTGTACCATGCAATCTGTATCATGTGGAAGGGTTTGTTGGGAGCAAAGAACATGCCATGTGTGGAGTCCATTCCCAGTGCCAAAGGGCAGTTGGGCTCACCTGCACTGGTCTGCTGCTGCTTGTATTTCACAATGAAGGGGAAACAGGAGTCAGGCTGTGGAGAAGGGCGGGATGTTGTATGGGGAGATGGATAGAAGGGAGAGAAAGATGATACTTGTGAAAAAAACCCTGTAAAACTAGGAGGAAGATGGTCAAAATAAAATGACAGATTGGTGATAAGAAGTTAGTGAGGTGTGATTGTGAAAAAAATCTCACAATCTCCCAAGGTTTTGTTCCCAGTGCCTGTGGCAGGACGAGACACCAATCTCTGATCTCTAGTGCTGACCCATCTGATGCTGCTTCCTTCCCAACCCACATGTCTTTTGAGAAATCACATGGACATTGATCCCTCCTGATCCCTCTGCGTTTAGGGATGGCAGGGGGAAATTAGAGTGGGGTTCCCAGGCAAGCAGGAGGTAGGGGACAGGGGCAGAGTAACCAGGAGAGAACTGTAGCCTTACTTGCAGTAGCGCAGCTAATGCTGGGTTTCTTTTATTGGGTTTATTTACTGAGAAAGGCCCTTTGCCAACCCAGTTCTTGTGATGAAGTCAGTACTGATTGTTATGTGTGAGCATGCAGTCACCGTGGGATCAAAGCCCTCAAAAGCAGAATGAAGGGGTGTGGAGTTCCAGAGATGATGCTACTAGAGTTTGGGTATTGGTTCCATCAATTTTTTTCTCCTGCTTTTCACTCTGTTATTTTCTGTGGCACCCAAATAACAGAGAAAAGTACCTGAAAGGACTAGAATATCCCTTTGGAAGATGGCCAATGCTAGCAAGAAGCCCCAGGGAATGTATAAGGTTTGCATTTTGCAGGGAGCTGGAATGGGATCATCCTGAAAGCAGAAAACGTTTGTTTGTTTTTATTTGCAAACCACTTCAAAAAAGTAGCATCAGGAGTGGTGCTTGTTTTGGCCAAATGCTGTCTGAAAGCACGTATATTTCTTCACAAGTGTAACAGGCTGGAAATAAAGGTTCACTGTGGAAAGACTGACAGGCCTCAAACAGCAGAGCTGCAGAAAGACTGCAGTTTTGTTTCAGGCCTGGTAGAAAATATAAGTCGCTTCCTTTCCTAAAATAGCAAACTGGCGCTGGTTGCTTTATATGAGAAATGCCAGGGGTGGTTTATGACCAGTTCCCAGTGCGGCAGTAAGGATGACTAAGCCTGTATAAACTTTAAGTTGTATTTGTCATCACAGCAAAGCTAGTGGGAGCTCCACCCTGCTTATGCAGAGATCTTGTGCACTATTAACAGAGATTGTTTTAATATTTTCAGTAACATTTTCAGTAGAAATATCTCTCTTTCATTGCAGACAGAGGAACAGAATGGTCTAATAGCCTTTTCCTATCTGTAATCTTCATGGTCATATACAGGAAAAGACTCTTGGGATTACATTCTTCGCGCACCTTTGTGATATGAGACCTGCTACAGAAATAAAAAAGGTTCTCTCATTATCAGAGGGCTCCTAAATACTCATTTAAACTCACCTAATGCTTTCTTCTCTCTGCCAGTGCAGTCTTAAGGCATATGCCAGTTGGGAAAGGGGGGTGTGGGAGATGTGAGAGAGACAAGAGTTGGGGGAGGAGAGGCAGCTTGGTCTTTACTTGGGCTGCAGCCACCCTCTCTAGCTCAGTGGCATGAGTGGGAAGCAATGATCTGTGGGGCAGAGGAGGAGAGGCAGTGAATTTTAATGTTCATTTCTATTTCTGACACATTTGCTGTAAACTGTGGGATGGGCTCCTGATTTCTACCAGTTTAGAAACAGGGACAGTAATTTTGTTTTGTTTTCATCCGTTCTCCTTTTGGAGGGACCCCCCCCCCCCCCCCCCCCCCCGGAGCTCCAGTATTTTCACTCAGAGCGTAATTTAAGAGGCTTTGAAAAAACTCCCAAGGAAATGAAAATTACTACACTTGATGATTAGAATGCACTTGGTTTGTTTGTCATAAACTTTTCAGTGCCACAGTTGCTTGCCTATAGACAATATTGTAATGATTTACATCTACCAAAGCTTCACATCAAGTTGCAGATGTTCACAGTAACAGCTGCTGTCTGAAAAAATTGAGATGCTCTTTAGAAATAAAATATATGAGGCTTTGAAGATGTGAGGCATCCAGCACTTTGGAAGATAATCACAGAATCACAGAATTTTCATGGTTGGAAGGAACCTTTGAGATCATCAAGTCCAAACATACACATACACAAAAAACCTCCAACAATCTCGGGCACTAGAACATGCCCTTAAGTGCCACGTCTACATGTTTCTTAAGTCCCTCCAGGGATGGGACCTAAATCCCTGCTCTCTCACCAGGCCAGCTAGCAGACAGCCTGGAAAAATAGGCTGAGAGAGCTTGTCTCACCATAGGGGGAAGGAAACCTTATTGTTAGCTCTCAGAGAGGACCTTTTACATCAGTGTTGTTAATTGTTTCTACCCTGATTGTTTGGCAGGAGCAGCCCAAGTGATTGGCTTGGGAATCGTGCAGAGGGTTGGAGTTGCCTTTCATTGTATCTTCATTCCACTTCTGTTTCTGATCCCTCTCCCTCCTCCTAAGCAGCCTCAAAGGCCAGGTCAGAAAATGCAGCAAGGGAGAGTATCATAAAACTCGGAGCCTATAAAGCCTTCTGGGTGGGAAGGCTTATATGAGTCACTGAAGGAGATAAGATGCTGGAAAATAGGTGCTGAAGCTCTGGTAATTTGTTTCAAGGGGAGAAGTAGTAGGCTGCTTCCTAGGTGGTCCAGAATTCTGTTTCTTTAAGTGCTATGTGTTTATTAGACTAATATTGCTTCTTTAAAAGTTGGATAATAAGGCTTGACAATGTAACTAGTAATCAAGTCTTCGAAGCCTTTTGCCTGCCAGGGCTCTGCTGATGAGGGTGTTTGACTCCTTTTCACATGCATCTCTGCAGAGGTTTATCCAAATCTCAGCCTGGTAGCCTAACATCTCTTTTAAAGACAGGTTTGCTTGTATTCTCATGACATGTAAAAGGATTAGTAACATCATCAAAGATGATTCTTCCTTAGTTTCTGGTAAAACACAGTCAACTGTTGAAGATGAGCAAGGACGCATGAAGGTGAAGGAGGAGCTTGGGGCCCTCTTACCTGTTCTTGTTTGCTCTTAAACAATTTGGAGGTAGGAGGGCTATCCTAGATTGTAATAAACCCATTCAAATTCACATTTAATCTTTAGTAATTGTATTTGGAGAAGAAATCTCTTAGGGAATTAGATTAATTTATCTGTTGTTTGCCAAGCATAGATAATATTCTTTTATTCATAACCATATTGCTTATCTTCCTTCCCTGGCAGCTTACTCAGATTGGCAGCATCTCCATTTCTTCTGTAGGCAGTTTGTAGTAAAAAAAAAAAAAAAACATATTCTAGGAGCAAATATTAGACCAGAATTGGAAGCTGCATGCTGGCTAACTTATTTCTTGATTCACAGGGCACTTGTTAAAATTTACTTTTTCTTTGGTAGCGAGACATTGAGAAGTTACAACCAACCAATGGCGTTGGGAGGTTACAGCCGATACCAAGTCCCTCAGGGTGCTTCTCTTTGTGGGAGGGGTGAGAGGGGAAATGTAAATATTTTCAACCAGATTGCAGTGAGGCAATTGTCTTTCTCTTATTGTCTTTCAAAATGTTATCTCATTGGCATTCAGGTAATACCATGTAGCCTGGTCAAGGTTCTGCTGGCTGCCTCAAGCAGAACAAGGTGAAACCTGCACAGAAAATGTTGGCATTAAGCAACCTTTTTGTCCTGAGACTCTAGTTTATAAAGTGCCCCAGATCATGAGCTCCTGTAAAGTGGTGTAACCTGGAGCAGCACCTTTCACTTTTCTTGCAGCTCAAAACTAAGAATAGGTTCTGATAACTGGATGCATCTGCTCTGCCTTTGCTGTGCAAGACAGCGAGTTTTTCTGATGATTGACTGGGACTGAGTAGCTGTTTATACCAAATTCCAGTGTGCAATGATCCACTGTGTACACCAGATCGAGCAGCATGGCTTTTCCATTTAGAAGCAAGAAGTATCCCAGTATGGTCTGCTTACCATTGACAGTCTTCTATTTCCTGATCAGTGTTTTCTCCATCATCTAGGTGGCCAGAGACAACCTCCTTATGGAACGTCCTGGGTTCCTGTGGCATTGGGCATTCTCACAGCTCTGGTCACGGCTGTTGCCCTGGCTCTCATTCTCCTTCGGAAAAGAAGAAAGGAGACTCGGTTTGGGTAAGGAAGGTTCTCCTTGTGCTGGTTAGAGATGTTTGTTTTCTCCTCTAGTGTGGTTTCTGACTCAATTATTTTTCAAAAAGCATTGTGGATTGGGTACCTTTGGCACTTTCTTTGGATAATTTTTTTTTTTTTGCAATTTTGGGGGTGACCCTGAATTAGAGACTATCAGGAAAGTGTGCTACCTTCTAAATGAGAACACCAAAAATACAGTAGAAAAATGTTACGTTAATAGCTGGGCTTTATTAGAATATGTAAATATAAACTAGATCAAAGTAATTCTGTAAGTCCTTAGCACTGCTGCTTAAGAGATCCAAAGAGAAAAGGTGAATCACCTTCTGTGTTTTTCTGGGCTGGGCTCTTTATCCCCTGCTGGTTTTCAGTCTAGCTTGCAACATCCTGACTGCCCAGAACCTTCTAGATCCCCAAGAAAGTCTCCTTTACAGCACCTCTGACACTTGGCTGTGGGTTGCTCCCTGCTGCAAGCAAGGTTCCCGTTCTTTTCAGTCTCCCAGACCTCCCTCTCACAGCAGCATCTCTTTTTATGTGATTCTTGCAACCTGTCTCAACCTGCAGCTCCTCCCAGGCCCTCAGGAGCTCCTGTCCCCTCTAGGTGCATCAGCAAGGCACTACAAACCTCCTCTTCAGCTACACCCTATTTAACAAAACAGTCTGTAGTATTTATATGGCAAGGGGTGAGAAATCATCCATATTGTTCAAAACACCCTTTTAGGAGTGAATGGCCCATGTAATCATGGCCCTGTGTGTTTTTTCTGCCTTCTAGCCATGCCTTTGGCAGTGTGGTTGGCAGAGGGGATCCAGCAGTCCATTTCAGAGCTGCCAGGTCTTTCAACAGGGAGGGCCCAGAGCTCATTGAAGCAACATGTAAGTAAAATGACCTGAGTGATTCTGCCTGAGAAGCCATGTTTGTGCATGTACTATGCTTTCTCTTTGTTTTCCCCCAAAACTGATGTTTTGGATCAAGAATATGGGATTAATTTAGAAGGAGACTTACGCACTGTGGATGGCAGAGGTGAAAGGCCAAAATTGCTGTTGCCATACCAATTACATAGCAGTGGCTAATTACAGCTACAGTCATTGTGTATACTAGTGCAAGACATAAATTTGCCACTCCCCTGCCCCAGTTTCACACTACAGGGACTCCTTCACCTGTAATATTATGCAACAGATAAATATGGCTTAACAGTATCAGCAGTGTGCTTTAAACTCATTGTGCAGTATGGGAATTGGATTGGAGATGGAGATTAGAACAGGTGACTCTTAATGTTGTGACTGAATATTTAAGTATCCCTTATTTGACGCTTCCTTTGTTTTTTTCCAGTGGAGAGTGTGGGCATCAGTGACGAGCTGAAGACGAAACTCAAAGATGTCCTAATCCAGGAACAGCAGTTCACCTTGGGAAGAATGTTGGGCAAGGGTAAGAAACCAAAACCAAATAAGGCTTCACATTGAAAGTCCTGCTTGTGTTACCTTTACTGTTGGGTAGAGAGAAGCAATTATAAGCAGCCTTTTTGCTCTTCTTCTGCTTGTAGATGGCAATTTAAGTGGAGCTTTACCTTCCTCTGGGATAAAACATTTCAAAGGTTTAGCATAACTAAGAGGATATTGGCTAAGCCATTTCTATAATATGGCTTTACAGAGTCATGAACTGCAGTTTATGCTCAGCTTTCCAAAGTACCATTGATTCACTGGTCTGTGAATTTCTTTCAAAGATTTAAACAAATATTTAAACTTCCTCTTTTTCTACTGACAAAGTGGTGCTATAGAATTCCTTCCATTTGCATAAGCATGCGTAAAGTATTAAATGGGCTGAGACAATACAGAGATAGAGATGATTTACCTCAAACACTCCAACCCCTAAAAAAAAAAAGTTGATTCAGTTTCAGATAGTCTCAACATCTAGGGTGGTTTGACTCCAGATTTTAGTTCAGGCTCTTACAGAGGCACATTTGGAACGGGTACTGAATTTCGCTGATGTTTGTCCTCATTAGTTCATGTCCTTAGGAGCTCTTCTGACTGTAGATCTCCATCTGGATCTCCCACACAGGTGCTTCTAACGTTTCTGTGAGGTTTTCAGGTCAGGAGGGATGGGCAGAGTAAAGGTGGGATGCTTCTCACTTAACTTTAGCTAAAAGATTGGCCCAGAAACTCTGTGTGAAACACTGGTTTTCAATTTAGATTTCCCAAATGGCAGGGCAGGGTGCTAACTGTTGAATCATCCTTCCCTTCTTCTTGGACTGAAGGCAATCTCTAGAAATATCTAAAAACATAAAATGATAAAGCAAATAACTAAGAGAGGAGCATAAATCAGGGGTCTCAAGCAAAAGGAGGCTGAAGTGTTTGGCTTCCTTTTTTTTTTTTTATAAGGCTAGTTTTATTGCAGTTTTTGTTGACCCTTTTCCTCTGGGAGCATTCTTCTGCTCCATCCCTCTTAGACCAAATGCCTTTCTTTCAGAGCAGGAAGATGACCTTCCTGCAGAAGTGGTCTCAGAGGGCTTAACAATGCTAAGTAATTAAACAGCTGTGTCATCTGTTTGTGAGTGTCAGCTCTTGGCCAGTTTCTGAGATCTTGCTTCAACCCTTCTGGGCTGTCCCCATGACAGGTAACAAACTGGAAATGGGCTGCAGCAGGGCCCCTGGGGCTGGCCTTGGTGGGAGGATGGTAGCTGGCAGGATCTGGTATATGTTGTCAGCCCCATTCCCCCAACCCCACGCTCAACATACTGGTTATAAGATGGCATTATCTTGGGCTCCGCTGACTCTACAGCTGAGCAGCAGCTCTGTAATACAGAAGCAGTACAAAATGCCTTTGCTTCTTCCCATTTTCCTCTTTTGGGGTCAGATGCACTGCTTGTGATTATTGGGAAATAAGCATGTGCCACACAGTAGTGGAAGACACTGGTGAAAAACTGGTGGAAAAATTATGCTTTTGGAGGTAGATGTCCTGAGCGCCATATTTTGCTTCCTTCTTTTCAGTGCCAGAGTTCCTCATACTAACGCATGTTGGGTGGGGTAAGCAGTTACAAAATTAGGGAGAGCAAATCTAGAGCCAGATCTAATGCAAAGAGGCTGTTGTGCTGTGGTATAAGGCCACTTCAGGCCAAAATAATTTGAAGAGGGTTTGGCCAGTTGCATTTCCTCTTATCTCCCTCAGAGAACACACCAGGGTAAACACTTCCTCCTGTGAATTAGCATATCAGGCACACACGAGTGGGCGTTCTGTGTTTTGTCTGGTCAGCTGTGATTCATAGAAGTCATTCCCCATGTTTTGAGAGATAAGGCCTGATTGTGCCTCAAATGGTTTAATCCTGGCACCATTACTCAGCTCTGACGGCTGTCAGCGCTGAGAGCTCCTTCAGCCAACCCATCCACTCACTGCTCCAGCTAATCACCCCATCTCTGACCAGAGCCTTGCTCAGACTTGGCCCTCATGATACAGCTTCTCCAAAATTCTCTGCCTGGTATCCCAGCTCATACTCTGACTCTGCATTGTCCATCTGGTAGTGGACTGCTTTCTTTCCCTCCTGTTTTCCTTTGCCTTACGGGCTGCCAGCGCAGTGGCCTCTGTCTGCTGGTAGTGCTGCCTCTTCTAGGCACGTGTGTGCTGAATGCTGCTGGCTTGAACTGCAGAATGAAAAATGAAGCTGGGAGCTGTGTTTCTTATGGTTATTCAGCTGCTTTGCCAGTCACCCCTGGAGTGAACCTGCTGTGAATCGCACTTTCTTCACAAGAAGCTGTTCCCTCACTGCCTGCTCTGGTCGTTTCACAGGGGAGTTTGGGTCAGTTCGAGAGGCACTACTGAAGCTAGATGATGGCTCTTTCCAGAAAGTGGCAGTGAAGATGCTAAAAGGTAAGTGGAAGCACGGCTACCTGAAGTACTTAAGAGAAGAGAGCTTGGAAAGATTAAATGCTATCTGTCCTGTTCTCCAGCAAACATCCCCTGATGCTCTTTACTCCTCTCTGAGCTTCCCACTCAGCCACTCTACCCGTGTTGTCTCCCATCCCTTTCATGTCGGTCTTTTTGTAGTAGAAGCTCTTCAGGGAAGGACCTATGCCACCTTAGTTGCTTGTATGGCACCTAGCACGTGGTGAGTGCAACCAAAACCAAGGCACAGCTACAGCTTCTTCTGTGTATAGAGGATCTTGTTCAGTGGCTTGATTTAACACAGCACTACATCACGTGGCATGGACAGCTCAGACAGGTCTGATTTTCCCTAATAATTCAGCAGTGAAAGATGGTATTCCTCCAAGCATATATTGTAGAATAAAGAGTGTTTGGGCTGAATGTAGTGACAAGCTCACTCATCTCAGTCAGGCATATTTGACTAAGTAGTCTAACTCCCTTCTGATATGTACCTTGGTGAGTGTGCACAACCAGGGCAACTAGCACATTCATCAGGCAGAAGTCTGTAACAAGAAAAGCAATTAATAGATAGGTATAAGTCAAAGCAAGTATGTACATATATGTGTGTGTATATATATATGTGTGTGTGTTAACCTATGTTATTTCACACCTGTTGCCTGTAAGGCAAAAATTAACTGTGACTGATTTAAAGCAGTGTCACACTCACTTATCTCTGGAGCTGAGTTTGCCAGCCACAGAATACCAGTTTGTGCTAAATATACTAGTACCACATTAGTGTAAGTCACATCATTTTATCCAGTTTCAATAATAATTCTAATCAGTTTGCAGGCTTTTGTGTAGTCAGACCGTCTACCTTGAGGCATGTAACTTGACAACTCTCTGTCACCCTCCAGAGGCACCTTCCTTTCTCCATTGACTGTAAAAAGGGAATCTACTTTTATCTTCTGAATCATATTTAAATTACTTGCCTGAAGCAGATAATGTGAATACTCCCCTACAGGTCTAAGTCTGATCTCGTAGCAGGACTGGAGGACTCCTGCTAAATTCAGCAGCAGCAGTGGGGGAAGTAGTCCACTGGGCTAATTCTTGGTTATATTGATATACTTCCATAAATCTGGAGTAGTAGCAGTGAGAAATAATTTACTCCAAATTTATAGTCATTTATGTCACTGCTGACTTTGGTCCAAGTTCTCCAGTAGTGTGGTTATTTAAGAAATCTTAGCTCTTGCACCTTAGAAGACTGAATCATGCTACGAGTCATAAAAAGCGTTAATCTTTCGTGTCATCCTTGTCAGAGATGAATTGGGGTCTGCTGTGCCAGCCAGGGCCTCCAGGCCATCTCCTCAGTTTCAACACTTTCTTTAATTTTGTGTGTCCCCACCCCGACATTGTGGTTTAGGTCCTTTTAGCTAATTAATTCTCACATCTTTAACCCACGCATGATTTGCATGGCTTCCAAGAAAGGTTGTTACTGGGAGGAGAGCTGCTAATCAGCAGGGCCTTGCTCTGCCAAGAACCAATTTACCAGATGTCCCTGATGTGTGCTTACTGCCGCCCATCCCAGGAGAAAGTGTCAGGCTCTGCTTTGTTGTAAACTGGCTCATGTGCTGTGCCACAAAGAACGAGCTTTTGATCATCATTATCTGCAAAGCCCCTTGGAGCCACCCACAAAGGAAGAAAACTTACAGTTGCTTTTTTCCAGCGGACATCTTTACCTCAACTGACATCGAGGAGTTTCTGCGAGAGGCTGCGTGTATGAAGGAGTTTGACCACCCTCATGTCACGAAGCTGATCGGTAAGCCAGCGCCTCTGCTCGTGGTGCCACAGAGCACCTCCTGTTCCTGCACAGTCCCACACAGCCCCACATACACTGTGTCCCCCTCACTGCTGTCCAACAGAGGTGTTAGTGCCACCACCTCTGTGCTGCCTGGAGTCCTGTGTGTATCAGCATTGCTCCTTCCCCGGCCTAGAGGGAGTTGAAGTGCGTGTAAGTGCTCACAACACTTGCCCTCACACACCTATAATAGGCATTTCTTACTTAAGCCATTTCTTTGGGTCTTGCAAATACTACAGGGAGAGTGTGGCTGGCTGAGAAATGTCTAAACTGCTCTGAAATGTGGACAGGTGGGTTGGTAGATAAATAGAGCAAGAGGAGGTTGTGCCTTCTCGAAATACTGTGTAAGAACCAAGGCACTCATGGAACATGGACAACTTCCAGAATGTGGAGATTGCCCTGCAGACCCTGGGGTTTGGGGCTGTCTGGTCTGGAGTGATCCTAGAAATATTTATGCCACTGGGCAGTTAGTGCTGCCTCTGGAGTAAACAGGGTTAGAGGTATCTTAACACCTTCTGGCATGAAGCCATGTAATGGAGCTTGAAGCATGGAACCTACCTGCTGAAAGTGCATGTTTTCCTCCAAATTTGTATGAGAAAGGCAAGCAGCTTGTAAGATTTCCCTTGGGACTCCTCTGTTTATTAAAACCCCTTTGCCTGTGTGTGTTCTCGTTAGGAGTCAGTCTTCGGAGCCGTCCCAAGGGCCGTCTCCCAATTCCCATGGTGATCCTGCCCTTCATGAAGCATGGAGACCTTCATGCTTTTCTGCTGATGTCACGGATTGGGGAAAACCCTTTTGTAAGTCTGCCTTGCAGTAGAATTCCTTCTGGGAGGGTATGGATTTTCAGAGAATGTAGTTGGGTCAGTTCAGGGTTGGTGTGATACCAGAGGAAGTTATTGGATGTGGTGTTAAAGTATTTAATTCAATGCATGATGAGGACCAACTCCTTCATTCTGTGTTCTCTTGATGTCCCCTGTCCCTGCTCAGTAATCTAGCAGCAGATCTTGCAGTTTTGCCATACATACTTGAAAGCTTCCAGAAATAGAACTTAAACTCTTATTTCTTTCAGAATTTGCCTGTTCAGACACTCCTCAAGTTCATGATTGACATTGCCAGTGGGATGGAGTACTTGAGCTCAAAAAATTTCATACACAGGGACCTCGCAGCTCGGAACTGCATGTAAGTGACCCATGAGTTTTTAGAGGAAAGAAAGAGGGTGAGAGAGGGATGAGAAGCCTCTCATATGACAGAAGTGGGGAGGGATCCTGCCTGAGGATGCTGATCCTTGCATTTAAATGACAATAGCCATAGGGGAGCCATGGCCACGAGGGTGGGGGTGTGTGGTGGTGCTGGTGCTGCAGGTAGGGAACAACTCTTAGTATCCCACTGAGCTTCCAAATCGACCCTATTTATAAGGAACCTTTCCATCATTGGTTTGCACATGTATTTTCATCGGGTTGATTACAATATGTGTTTGTAATTAGTCACTCTAGTGGCTGTGTGTCAGCATGGGCTATTTGTTCCACAATATAATGTAACCAACAGGAGAGCAGGGGTTTGGCTGTGTTAGGAGAAAGGAACTTTCATTGTAGCCTGAAATATGTATTTCTTGTATCTATTTTGAGGACTTGATTATCACAGTATAAGAAATGTAGAATTTCCCTAAAAGCTTGTGAAGAATGGCTTATGTGGAGAATGCCTTTAGAAATAATTGCCTGGTGAACACACTATATAATTCCACATTGCTGTTCTTGTCCCGAAACCGCCTTGCCTGCTTTGAAGGGAAGAAAAGTCCTTTTTTTTTTATGCTTTTCCCTCTGCTGCTTCCCTGAGAACGGAGTAAGGAACAACCCATTCTGGCAGGCAAAACTCTGCCTCTGAACAAAACCACGACAACCAGTAAAATCCACAATGAGACACAGATTTCCAAAGGTATTTGAATGTCTAGATGTACAGGCAGGACCCTGATAGCCATAATGAAAAATGATGGCTTAGCCTGCTTTGACATTTGAGAAACCTATACTGATTACCTATTTTTAAACATTTAAAAAAATGCAGACTTCCTTCAGAGCAAGTTGAATGCCTATTTCATCATACCTTCTGGGAGAAGTAGGGAGTCCTTTATGAGACCTGGGAGCATGAAGTCTTTGTGGGCTTTACTTGCTCTGTCTACTATTGTGTCTAGGTCTAAGTGGGTGACAGGGAAATTCAGAGCATTAACCAGATCTGGAGAGAAGATCTTGCAGATCTAGTCTGGGCAGTCTAGCCAAGGACCTATGCTTTTTAGTTGCCTCTACAGGGTGTAGGCCTTAGTGGTAGCAATGAGCACTACAGATGTCCTCTGTTAATCTTGGAAACTACAGAAAGTATCTGAGCTCACTTTAGCTGACAGAGTAGACCATATGAGCATGGCCACTTCCTTACTTCCTTAGTCCTAATTATCTCCCTGTTGGTCTCAAGGAACTGACTTGAGATGTCTAAACTATTTCACATTGGTCATCAATTAGATAAAGTCGTTATCCCTCTGGGCAGTGCTTAGTGAATGATATACCTCAATTCCCTGGCCAGACAGTCCTGGACATACCTCTTTTTTTTTGCCCGGGGTAGCCAGTAAATGCTTTTCTTAGTCCTTAAAACTTTCCCTAAGGTTGGATGAGAACATGAACGTGAGTGTTGCAGACTTCGGGCTTTCCAAGAAAATCTACAGTGGAGACTACTACCGTCAGGGCTGTGCTTCCAAGCTGCCAGTGAAGTGGCTTGCTCTGGAAAGTCTGGCGGATAATCTGTACACAACACACAGTGATGTGGTGAGTTTTGCTCTGGTACATTTGGGGACCACCTGTATTCCTCCTGCAGTGGAGGAACCCTGTATTCACTGAGCATGGGAAAAAGCCCTAGTGATGAGAAAGGGAGTTTTCCTTGTGTTTGAAGGACAGTGTTATTTCTGCCTTGAGAGTCTCTTCTTTCTTACTCTTTCCTTTTTCTTCTGTATGACAATTTGAAGGTGACATTTGAAATGCATGTAAGCCACATACTCATATACCAGTACAGCAAAGGTACTCTGTCCTGCACAAGGCATTGGTGGAACATCATAAATCTTGAATATATCAGTGTGTAGACACTCCATAACTTCACCCATGGGGAGTGAGGCTAAACCCATTCATCTGACACTTTTGCTTCCTTTCACTTTGTGGGTTTTTTTTGTTTGGTTGGTTTTGATTTTGTTTTGTGTGTGTTTTTTTTGTTTGGTTTTGGTTTTTTTTTTTTTTACTTCTGATATCTTCTCCCCTGTTCTTTGCTCTCTTTTGATCTGATTTCACACTAGTTTTGTCCTTCAGGCCTGTGGACTTGCCTTCCCAGTTATCCATGTCACAGTGTCCCTGAAGAGATCACCAAGAGTGCCATGTACCTTGGCTGCTGGGTTGCCCAGTGATTGCTGTAACCACTGCAGTGTTCAGTGATTAGTGATGGCTATTTCAGCCAGTTTATAGTAGACACTGGACAGGGTTTTTCTTATGAAAATAGTTTTTTTTTTTGCACCCAACAAACCTTGCAGTTTAGTTTAAATGTACAAGTATGACTATTGCAGTATAGAGCGCAAATGAACATGAGCCATAATTGGTCTGTTCCTTGCCCTGCTTATTGGCTGAATTCTTTCATTTGTGCCCGTACATTTCCAGGAACGCAAACTATGGCTCAATGAATTAAGAAACTGATTTGTGAGCCCCAAACCAAAATCTTCTTGTATCTGGGAACCACAAAACTGATACTGTGTACCTTAAAGAGCCACGAGTAGGAGATGCTTGGGGGAGGCCTACAGGTAGAAGACAGCAGTAGCTCCCAAATCTTCACCTGCTCCACTGCAGGATGGAGCCAGCTCTCTTCCAAGATGGTGTGTCAGGATCAGCCACATCTGATGGGTCATTTCTTTGTTTTCTAGCTAGTTTGGGTAGTCCTTGCATCACTGCTGCTCAGGTGACGTTGCCCTGGACTGTGAGGGTCGGCACAGTCTGAACATACTGAAACCCACCCCGGCCGTCAGGGAACTGTCTGTTCACTTGTTCTGTGTGCTGTTCCCTTTCAGTGGGCCTTTGGGGTGACCATGTGGGAGATTGTGACCCGAGGGCAAACCCCTTACGCTGGCATTGAGAATGCAGAAATCTACAACTACCTCATCAGCGGGAACAGGCTGAAGCAGCCGCCGGAGTGCCTGGAAGATGTGTGAGTACTTCCTCGCCCTGCTGACATGTGATTCCTTGAGAACTTTGGCTCGCTGGAAGGAAACGGGGGCAGCTGGCTGGGATGCTGATCTGAGTCTATCCGCTTCCCATTACACAGAGCCATTCACTAGAAAGTCTCTGGGTTAGCTACCAGATACTCTCTGCTGGCAGGGCTCCCTGGAACCTCTGGTAGCTACACGAGCAGCTAACTTGGCTCAAGGATTTGAACAGCATCAACGTTAGCAGTTCTTGGCTTTGTGGAAACTCTTAACTGTGTTTCCAGAAACTCACTGCTCCCTAGCTTCTCAGGGAAGAGAGAAGAGATGAGTTTTGTGGCTGAATAGCCAGCACCTGAGAGAAGAGATGAGTTTTGTGGCTGAATAGAAGAGCAATCTAGCAAGACCACGAGGAAACTGGGCTGCAGAGGCAGTGGCCTGCACGTGTCTTTCAAAGCTGGGCCCAGTTTTCAAAATCAGATCTACTGCTCTCACAGAAATAACAGGATGAAAGAGAAGAGGGCAGATAGGACGGTTTAAGGTTCTGTAGATCAATGTCCCACCTTAAATTACAGGTGGAAACAAAACCGGGACAATCTTGCAGATACTGGTTTCAGAGTCAGACTTGCAGGAAGGTCTCAGGTAGGCCAGTGGGGAGTAGGCAGCCACAGGCTGCAGCCTGTGTTCGTGCCTTAGTCCAGCAGCCAAGGGACCATTCTTGGCCAGCAGATTACGTGAAATGGTTACTCAGGAACCTTTGACCATGGATGGTGGCTGGAGTTTCCTGGAATCCATACATGAGGCTGAAATCCCCCAGGGAGTGTCACCCTAAGTTCTCCCAGGATAAAAGCTTGCCTGGCCCGGAAAAGGTGAAATCATTTCACTGAGCGCCCAACCACATTTCTTAGCATCCTGACCAAAGCAAGACATAACTATGAGCACTGACTTTAGTGGCCTTTTCAAGCCATTCCTTGTGTGTGAAATCGACAACATGAAGTCCTCTTTCCTCCCTTTTTCCTCATTGTAATGACGGATTATTCCATGCGGTTTCCTTTCTCCAGCCTTTTTTCCACTTGGGGAATAATCTGTACACTTGTTATTAAAGCTGTACACTTTTTTCTTCTCAGCAGTTCATTGTAATTATTCCCGAGTTTAAATGAAAACATGGTTCTACCACTGCTTAAATTCAGTGTACGTCTGCACCTTAATTGCTGTGAGTGGCTTTGGTTCCAAGATGTGGAGCTTATGGCCATAGGATGTTGTAGAGGCCAAAAGTAGAGAAGAGATTCAGAAAGCTGCTAGGCACTAAAGAAAAATCCATCAAAAACTACTAAAAAGATCAAGAGGCCCTTGAGCTACAGGTTATTGAGACCTGAGAGAATATACCAGAAAGATCTCGTTGCATGCTCACCCTCAGTTTATGTGCTTTCCCGTTTGCTACTGGCCACTGTCAGAGGCAGGGTACTGGGGCAATTGAACTTTTGGGCTGACCCAGTACAGCCAGTAGTTTTCTACCTCTTTCAAATGAATTTCTGCTGTTTGCCAGCAAGGGTAAAATAATTGGTATCACAGAATAGGAAGTTTCTATTTTACCTGGCGCTTTTAGAGTTATTTCTACTGTTTGTGAGGGACCTAAATCAGGATTAAGATGACTGAAGCATAGAAGCTTTCTGTAAAACTAGCGTGAGACCAAAAACAGTCTTGTAAAGCTGATAGCCGGCAAGGGACACAGAAAGTAAAATAAAAGCCATCGTGAAATGCTTTATTTCCCAGTAAGGGCCATATCGGGTTTTTTCCATTTACAAGTTTAACTGAGGTTCGTTTGTCTGCGGTGTTTCTCAGTGCCAGCACTGTGCTTTGTTCCCCTTCCCTGAAGAACTGGCAACAATGCTGCCATAGGAATGCAGCTGCCAGTCTTGTGGGTGATGCACAAAGAGGAGGAGGAGGAGGACAATGGCTCTGGCCATGCTCCAGCCCAGTGGGAGCCCAGCCAGTGCCGGCCATGGGCCGTGAAGGTGGCCACAGAGGGAGCACAGCTCCTTGCCCCTTGCCCAAACCCAGGCCATTGGGAGCCAGCAGCATCTCCTCATGCTGGCCCTCAGGCAACCAGAGCTGAGGTGGCTGGTGTTTGACTGCAAGAGAAACACTGCAGGACAGGGCCTGAGGCTGGTGATGGCACTGAACACGTAGTAGAAAGGCTGTTTCAGCATCCCATCTTCCAGATGTTCCTCCACAGCCCTCTAAACAAACCTGCTGTGCCTCCTGCCAGTCCCGCTGGCAGCCGGTCAGGCAGCACCAGCGGCACAGCTCCATGACGCCGAGAGCGCTGAGTTAACACGTTGTGAAAAAAGAATATTCTGGAAAATAACTTTCACCTCCCTCAGCTGGATCTCTGCTTGCTTACTTGCTTCCTGTGTTTTAATCTGCTTTTGAAGTAGAATTTCTAGGGATGGCTTCAGCTGCAGCACAGGTTGTCAGGATGCTTTGTGTGAATAAATTCATAAGCTATTACTAAGTGGTGTCACACTCACGGTCCTATTCTAGCTCTTCAGAGACAGCAGAAGGAGGTTTTTACCAAGAAGTTCAGCATCCTTTGACAGGGCTTTTGGGGTTTTTGGTACTGTCTAAATAATTACTTTGACCAAAAAGAATGCCTTTGAAAATGGAAAGGAACAAGGAGTTAGACGCATGATGGCTGCCCATGTGCTGTTACCTGTGCAAGGCCAAAGGTGATAGGTTTTGAGGAAAGTGTCTGTGCTTTTTAAGCTGCACTGCGTGGAGACCTTCTTTGGAGGGTGGCTGCTCTGCTTCTCAGTGCTCTTGTCTCCCTCTGTATTTTGCAGCTACGATCTCATGTGCAGATGTTGGCATCCTGAGCCCAAGCTACGCCCCAGCTTCGCAGTGCTCCGCTCTCAGCTGGAGATGATTCGGGGGAGGATGTCCGCGCTCTCTTCCAGTCAAGATCCTCTCTATGTCAACATTGGGAAGGACAAAGAGGTGTCTACGAGTGACCCTGCCCTGCACGCCTCCTTTGGAAACACGGACGGTGAAGAAACTGTTGCTGGGGCAGCTGCTGCTGTCACAAGTGACTATCGCTACATCATGAGCCCCTTGTGCCTTGGAGATGATGCCGAGGGTGAAAGGCACCCAGATGGGCAGGAAGGGGAGGACAAAAGCCTTCTGTGTGAGCTGGAGACAGAAGGAGAGAAAAGTTGTTAGCCTGTACATAGCAGTGACACTCTGCTTCCCTGGGATGGGATGTGTGCAGCCGCAGCGCCGTGTCGCCTGGGGCTCTGATGCTGGATCTGAAATGGCTTTGAACAGTACTCCTGGGCAGCTTTTGTAGCTTTCACCACCTGTGTGGGCTGCAGTGGTGGATGGCTCGGAAGGACCACAACCCTGACAACCCCTTGGATTTGGGGGAGGTGGGCTGTAGGGTTACAGATTGATTGCATCCAGCTGAAAGGAGTTCAGAGCTAAGGTGGGCAGTGAGAGTCTGCTCCTCTGATGGCTGGAGCAGAGCAGAACACACCTTCTGTTCAGTCAGTGCTCGCTCTTGTGTAGATGTTGTCTTCGATCCTGGCTGCGTGACTTCGGGACTGGTACCTCTGAAAACACTAGTGGGTATTTACACTGTCGTTCAGGACAAGAGGGCAAAATTCCCCTTGTGTTTCGCTCTGCAGTACTGCCTAGACTTGTTGCCTACCTCAGTGGTTCTCAAACTGATCTGCAGATCTGCTTCTACCCAGCACTGAATTTGAGCATCTGGCTTACTTCATGCAGTGACACTTGCTGCTTCCTCAGTTTGGGGCTCTTTTCAGAGTTTCAGACACCTTGGTGAGCGATGAAATTAGAAAAAATGAAAATCCAGCATCCCTTTTCACCCCACATATCTCTTTTATGTCTTTCTTCTGTTTGATGCCAATTCAGGCCTGACCAGACTTGCAGCTGGCATTAAAATGCAAAGGGAGGGAGAGCAACTGGCATGTGTGAGGACAGAATCCAACTTCAAAGGGATGGAAAGGAAGCAGTGTAGAGAGGACTTAACAGCAGTATGGGGAAACAGTGCTAATTAATACTAAGTGCTGCCCTCCAGGAGAGGAAGGAGACAGCTTAGCTACAGAATGGCAGACTTGCTTCGGTTTCAGCGGGAGCAGGATTCAGCATTTGCTTTAAAATAGGACTCGTTTAATCTTTCTCTTTAACAGTCCTATGACTTTTTCAAATAACCAAGTGCTGTAGCTGCTGCAGTGACAGTGTGAAATTGGTTTTGGGAAGGTGTGTGTGTGTTGGGGAGAAGGGATTAACTGTGAGATCTCTCTGAAGAGAGAGTCCTCATGATGAGAAAGCTTGAGAACCACTGGCCTTCCTAGTTAGGAGGTCTTCTGGCATGCTGTAAAAGTCACATCAGAACATAGACTAGTATCACTGCAGCCTTCCAGATAGGGCAAAATTAATGGTTTTGCCCTTCAGGTTTTGTTTTGTTTTCCAATCAGCATGTCTGACTCACTATAACTGCAAGTGCTTGTGTGGTTTTTAATAATTTAATAATATTTTACTGTAAATCAGCATTTGTTTTGTGCAGTGGTTCTCAGCAAGGAAGTGCAGTTACATCTTACTCTACTGATCCTAAATATTTGCTAGATCTTAATTTTTTATTTCCAGTGCGCTGAAAACTCAGTAGTATCACAAGACTTAAGATTCCACTTGGCTCTTTCTCAGAAACGAATTCCACAAACGTCATCATTTGCTGAGTTGGCAAAGGTGGGACCAGTTAAGTCAAAAGAGATTGCAGACTTGATACCAGAACACTCCGCCTTTTGATGCCCTGTATTTGTGTATTGTAAAGCTTGGGGCTAGCTACAAATTTCGGGTCCAGTTTCAGCCCTTAATGAGAACACTTCCTAGGGAAGGGGAATTTCAGCCTGGGGCGTGGGCATGGGTCCTTTCTGTAAAGTGATGTCCTCCAGATGTCTCCCAAAGTTCGGTACCGTTTCTCAGTTGCAGATACAAACTGCACCGTCTTATACCCCAGGCAGTACAGAGTTTTCTCTTCGTTTAGCTGGAATACTGTAAATGCAGGTGAGAAGATAACACCTAACAAAGGGTAACAAGAAACCTGTGCAGTGCACGTTTGCAGTGAAGGCAGAAGGCTATGCTCCCTGCAGCTGCCTGGGAAGCGCAGATGTACATATAGACTCTAACTTTGGGAAGCATGTTGTTAGTTTTTATGCATTTTTTTAATAATAAAACATGTACTGTGTCTGAGTCCCAGCCTATCTGTGGCAGAGTTTGTGGTGATGCTCACTTACAGGGTGGGGTCATAGTGAATTTGTCAGCCCCAGCAGAAAGACCTCTTTCTCCCTTCACCAAACATCCCATGCACAATTAAGCTACTTCTTGGAGGCAGAAAACGTTTGGCTTCCCCAGACTGCAGTTAACTCTGCATTGCTCCAACCTTGAGACTTTGAAGGCTGAAATCTGATGAGCACAGGCCAGTGGTTCCACAAAGACATGGGCTCTGTGGCCACCACTGTGTGGGAGCCTGGGGAGAAGCACTTAGTGGGACATGCTCTATCCTACCCGGGAGTGCAAAACCTCTGCATCAGTCCCTCCCTGAAGACTTGTTGCCTGCACCCATCCAAATCTTCCCTATGGAAGAGAGGTTTGGAGGCGGTGGGTAGAATTCAGCTGCTGAGTCAAATGTTCCAAGCGCAACATAAAAGAGCCCCTGGATTTCCAGCTCGCAGAGAAGAAAAGGTGTGTACCTCACGCTTTTATTCTTCATCAGCAAACAGCACGTTGCACGCCCTCTGCCTGCCAGCTCACACAGAGAGGAAGAGTGATGGTAAACGGTAAGAACACTCACCCCCCCCCACACACACCCCCCATCTGCAATGCAGGAAAAATGACTTCCGAAGCACAAAGCGGCTGATTTAGTTAATATTTTAAGGTTCCATTGCCCAGTGATGTCCCTTGGATCAGTTTCAAATGATGATTTAATCCTTTCGCGCACAAGCCTGGTCAGACCAGGTACAAACGAGGCTGTAGTGTGGGTGGGAGAAGTGGCACCGGGAGAAGAGCTAGTGAGAAAAAAGGGAGGGAGGGAGGTTTTAAAATGGGGGCAGATGGGGGATGAGCTGTGAAGGCAGCAAACAAGGGATCGGGGAAGCAGAAATGGGGAATTTTATATGTGAAATCTAGATGGGATAAAGCGTTGGCCCAGCTGGGACTGGGCAGGGGTCTGAGGTGGGGGCTGGCTCTGTGTTTTGGGAAGGGATGAGGTGCTCTGGTCCGGCCCCAGCACCCTGCAGCTCAAGGGGCTGTGTACAGCTGGCCTGGCAGCGCGGTGACCCTGGCCCCAGGGAAGCTTTAGCCTAACGGTTCTGATTTAGGCACCAGTCTGGCACACTGGGTTCCTAACTAAACCAAACTTTTCCCTTATGACCACTTTTTTTTTCCTTTTTCCCACTGCCCCAGGAGAACAGCACGGTCCCTCCCATCCTCCTGCGCAGGAGCTCTTGCCCCATCCCCTGTGGTGGGACAGCTGCCCACCTGTGGAGGGGCACTGGATGAGTCTGCCAAAGCAACCTCTATCCCACACTGGTAAGCCTGACCACACACCTCCATCCACACTCCCCGAGGATGGGACAGGGTCTTTTTTTTAACACAGCCTCAAGACACTCGGGGCAGCTGCCGGCCCACGGTGCTTCATGAGGGCACGGCAAAAGCTTGCAGCACCATGTGTGTCACACTAGGGGTTGTTCATGCAGGAAGAGAGATGCCCCAGTCAGCTCCACTGGCAGGGCCCTAGGCCATGGGCTGGGATATGGGGATGCTCCAGCCAGATCCGATACCTGTGTGGGGAACAGCGAGCTCAGGGCTGGCAGCTCAGCAGGCGCCTGCAGTGGATGTGGATGTACCTCGGAGCCAATGCACACCGACCCGGGGACCTGCCACCTTCCTTCTTGACCTGTGTTTTGGGGGAAGTTATGCCATCTTGACTCACTAAAAACCCTCCCTGAAGTCAAATGCCATTAATTTTGAGTAAAAGTTAGAGCCTGGCTGGCCAGAGAAAGGAACAATGTTTGCACATACATATTTTCCTGATCCACATTCTGTTTTGCTGGCAGTATTTTTATTTCACTGAAAGGGTTATCAGCCATTGGATGGGCTGCCCAGGGAAGTGGTTGAGGCACCATCCCTGGAGGTGTTCAAAAGGCAGGTTGATGTAGTGCTGGGAGGTATGGTTTAGTGATGGTGATGCTTCTTGTTTGTTGTGCAGGTGTCTATTTTTGTCAGTTAGGTTGACGGTTGGACAAGATGATCTTTAAGGTCCCTTCTAACCTAGAAGAAGAAGATTCTGTATTCGTTTTCCCCTTGTGCTCAGACAGCCACCGGTTTTTGCAAATTCCTGTATGTTTCCCCAGGGATTCCTGTGAAGCACCCTCATACCCAGTCCTAATTTTATACTGATTTGTTATTTAACACCAATTATGTTCCCTTAAAATAGCGAGTTGTTCTAGGAACACTCGGAGCAGAGGGAGCCTGGTCTCCTGTGGATTTGTATCCCGCAGGTGGTTGCAAGCAGCGGGTGAAGCGGGTACCTACTTTAAGGTACTCACAAGAGCTTTTCCCTTGGTGGAGTCTCTAAAGTCACTGAATTTCCATCTGCGGTGAAGGTACCGATGTGGCACTAATAGGGTCTGCCACACACAGCCTGTTTTCAGAAAACTTGTAGGGACTTAATTATCCTGCAGACCTCAATCTTGCCGTCGCGTTTGCCTGAAATGAAGCAGTGGATTCAAAAGCTATTAGGGCCAACACGTGCAGCTGGTGATCAGAAAGCCCTGTTACCATGGGAAACCCAGCTAAAAATCAATTACTTAGTCCAAGAGCAGAAAAGACTGACGGACACGGGTTTTGATTGCATTTGCTCTGTCGTATAAAAGGAACTGAGCGTCAGTATGAGTCAGACCTCAGTCACCGCGCCGAGGTCTAGTGACAAAACAAAGATGATCGACTCCTCGCTTACTAATTGCTCCGTGGATCCTCCAGCTCCAGGCACGCCAAGCCAATTCATTCCTAAATGTGGGTAGGCTGGGGAAACGGCACATCTTTTGGTCGTGTCGACAATAGGACCGAAATGAGGAGCTGGGTGTTTCGGCGGCGCGGTCGCCGGCTCCCACCGAGCCCAGCTTTCCAGCCGGGCGCCCCGATGAGCCTCCCGTCGCAGCTTGGAAAGTATCTAAACAGCTTTTGTTCCCTCCAGTTTCTTTTCACTGGCTTAAAATAGAACTGAAAGAAACATTTGACCTCAGGAAATGGATAGCACTTGTTGATTTAAGATTTGTTGAGTTCAGTAGGGATGTAATGGGACTGGACTAGTTTCCAGAAAAGTCTTTGTAGGGGCTGGCTCTTGCCAGCCTGTGGTGTGAGGAAGCAGGAATTCCTGAAGAGGGAAGAGGGTTTGCAGGTATAAATGATCTAATTGGGAATATAAGATATTGCACTACATGGTGATAAACACGTTGCCGGTAAAGGTGACAAAATGGGGGAGCTGGGTGAAATGGTGGGGCACGGGAGAGGAGCAGGCTGTGTACACCGCAACATGGCAATTAGTGCAGCAAATTCAGAAGGTGGCTGCTTTCTTAGTTAATATATAAGACAATGATCCTGGCTGCTACCCTGTCATTACCCGAGCTGCGTGGGAGGCTGCTGCTGCCTCTTTACTTCTGCTCCGCCGATGAATGCCTCTGCAGCAGCCGCTTTGCTCGTGCAGCACGGGTGTTAGCTGGGGCAGAGAGCCCTTTGGCCACTCGCTGCTGCCTCTCCTTGCTCCTTCTTATTAAATTACCTTAAAAAGAAGCTAAAACAACCCGAGGTTCACGTCGCTAGATGATGTAAAGCAGCATGCCTCCACTAACATCAGGTGAGGTTCAGACCCAATTAATACGTTTCCTGGTAATATTTGTCTACGTTATCCCTCCTCTTGCACAAAGATACACAAAGAGAAGCAGGAGCAGAAGTATTTTGCAGGCTTGTGGCTGAGCTTTAACAGCCCTTCAGTGCCCGTGGACCTTGTACCCGAGCTGCAGGGTGTGAGGGCAACGGAAGATGTAGACTTTGGGGGTTACGCAGGGGATCCAGACTGTGCCCCGGAACAAAGCAGGCACTTTGCTGTTTCCAGAACCCCCAATACTAAAAAACCTTGTGTCAAATCCCAAATTCAAGGCTTGGCTTTTTCTCAGCAGACAGCTGGAGTGGTTTAAGACCCATCTCCCCAGTATTTATTTGCTCCCCTTCTACTGGAAGTGGGGATCCCGGCAGCCGGGGCGGGCGCTGCTGAAGGTAGGGAAGACGGCAGAGGATGCAGAGAGAAGGATGAAGCAGAGGCACATGTTTCTACCAGCACTGGCTGTGGGGGTGGAAATCTCCGGCAGAGCAAACAGCCGGTGACTTCTCACACTCCCTCCCCCCCAAGTCTGATTCACTCCAGCTCCTCTGCCAACACTCCCCACTACGCCGAGGCCCTTCCACTGAAGCTGCTGCGCTGGGGCTGTACCTGAGGCAACGACTGGGCTCACCCTGGGAAAGATTTCCCATATTTTCCACCCCTTGATGAAATCTCTCTGGGTCACTGCTGCCCTGCCAGCAGGCCAACATTTTCTGCAGACATCGTCAGGCAAGGGTCCAAACGAGAGGAGCTGAACCTATTTATAGCAGAAAATAACACGGCTCAGTATTTTCTCCCTTTTCTCTCTTAATATAGTCCGGGAAATATTGCTCAGAGTCTGCTGAGCTCTGCCAAGCTGTAGGTAGGGGGCTGCGGTGCCGTAACTGAAGGCAACAGTTGGCCCACGGGGACTTTATTGGGGGGTTTATGGTCTCACATTCATCCATCGTTGTCTCGGTGGAGCAGGCCTTATCCCAGAGGCCTCCTGCACCGTGGATCTTACTCCCCTGTTGCTGATACTGGTGTAAATCAGTGAAATTTCAGTGAAATCAGTGAGCAAGGCACCGAGATCATTGCAAGTTGGTTCCCTGGCAAGAAAACGACACGACTGAGAGAAGGACGTGGTCTGTAATCTGGAAATGCACCCAACCTGCCTTTATACCATGCCCTGACCTCCGCTGGGTAAAGAGGAGTTGCTGAGATGACACTGGTTTTCCTCCCCATGCCTGTTCAGCTGCGGAAGCGTTATTTAGCACCGCTGAGCCCTGATGCTGATCCCGCAGCAGGGGCAACGCACAGCAGCTCGCGGAAGTCCAGGGGATGATGCCGTCACAAGGCTGGCAGGAGTTCAACATCGTGCCTTACAGCTTGCCTGTTTCTAGACTAATTTCTATTGGCATCAGGAGTCTGTGAACGTAGAAAATCTGCACTCGCCTTCGTTCCAGGAAGGCTCTAAACTTTCACGAGAAAAAAAAAAAAAAAATAATGGATTTATTTTCTCAGTAAACATCTTACAAATGGTCTGGGTGACAGAGCATCGCTGATGGTGAGCTTGGCAAATAAAGGAAAAAAAAATGTTCTTAGCTTAACATTAATGCGAATGCAGGAAAAATCCTAAAGAAGACAAGGCTTTCTGTGCTCTGTCCTCCTATGCATTTGCGGGGTGAGGTGTATCATCTCTGTCTCCCCCACAACTCTCTTTTCCTGGACCTGCTATGGCAGCTGGAAGCAAGGCACTGCCTTGTTCTCAGCAGGTATAGTGGAAGGGCACAACATACCTTTCCCTCGGTTCAGATGAACCCACAGACAGCGGCGACTGCCTGGTGTCTTCCCATTTGAGCTTTTGCTTGTAGGGAGGATGCTGGAAACAGGAGCTGAGCTGGCTGTGCTGGCGTTGGTGGGATCCCTCCTGAGGTGCTCAGAAAAGCCCCAGGGCAGCCTGAAGCGGGCAAGGTTTTACCCTGAGGGTCTGGCTGCAGAGGGCTGGCCAGGGAGCCCGCATCGGCTGCTTCAGTGGAGAGTTGGGAAAGCTCAGAGAGGGCCATGGTGGGAAAATGTGCCCGTGGGGGACATTTTCTCCTTTGCAGTGTGATGTTTGTGTCTCTGAAACGCCGGCCTCCTCTCCTGCAGCAGGAATCCAAGCTGCTCTAGGGACTTAGCTGAAGGACTTTGCCCTGGTCTTTAAAATCCCTCACATTTCATTGTTTACATTCCCCAGAAGTGCGCCCATAAAGGTGGGCCCTTCAGAAAGCTGAAGACATTCACTTAACGACCTGCAGGTCTGTAGGGGAAACACTTCACCGTTCACCAGAAGGTCCTGTTTCCCCCACAGCTCTCCTTCCAGCCTGCCCAGCCCCCAAATCCTATTTTGCATTCTGCCAACGCAAATTCAACACCTCCCTTTGACCACATTCTCCTTCATATCCCTGTGCCAACCAGGGTCCAGAGCTGCTTGTCCTGCCTGGCTTGGGGCAGCCAGGGCACCAACAGCAGCCCCTGAGCCCCAGTGGCTTTTCCACCCACAAAGATGCTGTGTCTGCCTGTCTGGATCCCTCACCTTGCTGACCAATTCAAGACCTTTGCCATCATCCCACTGAACCATCCTGGGGGTCCGAGGGGGCAGGCACACTCCCCCAGCTGGCCTGGGTGATCTAGTCTTCTTAGCAGTCTTGCTGGTGAACAGTGAAAAGTAATCCTGCTTGTGTTTCTGCATATATATTTAAACGTGATTCAGCTGTTGAGAGGGAGTAGCAGATTGCTGAGAGAGAGAAAATTCTGGTCTCTGGCTCCACACAGTCTGAGAGCTGGGAGATTTTCTTGGCCAGACTTTTTCTTCTGCTCAGTTACACCTATTGGCTCCTGCAAAACTACAGGAAGCAACTGAAACGAGAGTTTGGCCTCAAACGAGTAATTTTGGCTTTGCATCGACATTCAGCGTGCAAAACCTGATGCGATTTCTGGATGGACAGTTGGTGAGCTCCCCTCTGAAGCCAACAGTGAAACAGGCTTGGGAGAGATGCAGAAACGCCTTCGACAAGTGTTTGTGCTCCCAGTTTGTGCAGAGTTGGCTGCATGTTTGCTCCCTAGGATGCTTCTGCAGGGTCGTGATGTGGTTACGCTGTTTATCGGCAGCTTCTGTGGAGAAAGGGCTTTGCATATTTGACAGCTGCCTCGCCTGTGCCATTTTGTAATTTCTCTGGATGCATTTCAGTAAAATACATACCACGCGGAGACTGGCTTTAAACTGGACACCTTAACGTGTCCTTGCTTTGGGTAAGGATGCTGCTTTCCTAGCGGACATCCTTACAGTCCCTTCTCACCACGCGCAGGGACTTTTGGCTGGAGCCCCGCTGGGAGAGGGGCTGTGGGAATGCACCTACGGCTCACAGGCTGCCCCAGGATCCTCTGGTTCCCAGTTCCGGAGAGAAGCTGGACTGAAGCAACCATTCCTGCCCCAGATGGGTACAGAACAGGCGGCAGGTTGCGAGCGCCAGCTGTTTTGCCCTGTGAATACGCTCTGGCTGCGCTACTCACTGATGCAGCCATGGCTTTCCAGCAAGTTTCCTTGCCTCAGGCGAGATGCAGGGTGTCTGAGCTGTCTCCGGGTTACGTGCCTGCCTCAGGAGCTTGATTTCTCCTTTGTATGAGCCTCTGAGGTAGGACACGGGTGGCAGCCGAGCAGGATGCTTAGGGCAGTGAGTTCCTTTGGGTGGCAAGGTTGCTCCTCCTGCTGCTTCGCTCTGCCGGGGCAGCGCTGCTGAGGCTGGAGGACAGGGGAGGGGAGAGGGTGTCCCCACACACAAAGGGGACAGCTGGTGCCTTGGGCTCCCCCCGCTTGCTGTTGGGAGAGCAAAAATTTTGCAAATGTGCAGGAGCTTACAGATTGCCCTCAATGGTCTGAAGGTGGTTTCCAACCCATCCAGCAAACTTGGTGCCCCCACTGCTTCCCCTCTGAGAGGTGCCCCAGCCCCTGGTGCCTCCCCCTTCCCATTCCCCTTCTCCTCTCTCTCCCTTTTCCTTCCTCCCTGTTATCCCTGGGGGAAGCCGCCCGCTTTGGGGAAGGGCCAAAGCCTTGGCTCCAGCGTGCCAGCGGGTGGCAGCCAGGGCTGTGGGGCAACCTTGCAGGAGGGACACACCATGCCTGCTTCACGTCCCCTTGCACTGGTGTGAAACAGGACGGAAAGGCTGCAGAGCAAGGATGTAGTCTGTCTTTTAGTGCCTTTTAGGTCTTTAAGACCATTTGTGGCTCTCAAAGCCGCTTTAAATGAGGATATTGCAGCAGAAGAACTATGGGCTTTACCTATCTGAGAAATCACCGGCGCTTCCAGCTCACAAGGAAATAATTCTGGGAGCCAGCCAGCGGCTTTGGCGCTTACGGGAAGGTCAGCCGGGAGCACCGAAATCAGGTGCCTCAAAGCCACAGCTGCTTCCCACCGGTGCTGGCAGAGGAGTGTAAACAGGTTCTGCAGCTGGTGCTTCCTCCTGGGCTTCTCCAGGGTAGCTCCCTCCTCCTTTGGATCAAGAGCCACCAGCGTTTGGGTCCCCAGAGTGTCCCCTCCTGAGGGAACGTGTATCACAGGGAGAAACCCCAGGTTGGCTGGGCTGGTGGAGCAGGCACAGTTCCTGCCCCCCTTCCCGGGAACCAGCCTCCCTCCGCAGTGTATTTCAGGAAAGGTTTATCCCCACCCCCTCGCCCCCGTTTATTAAAAGGTCTCGGATTTGTGCGGTTTCGATAATGATCTGTCCCCAGGGAGCTGCTCCTTCCCGGCAGCTTTGGTGGGAGGAAGGTTTAACCCCTTGCTCCCAGAACGTCCCAGATTGTCACCCGTTGCAGCAGGGAAGGGGTGGCACAGGGTGGGTTTTAGCCAAACGGGCAGGGAAAGGTTTGTTGGGCTACGAGGCCTTCAGAAGGGGAAAAACAAAGAAAAATACCAGGCTCAGCAAGGCTTATTGCAGCGGAGGAGCCAAAGCTCCGGTGAATGGAGCAGCTGAGGGAAACGGGAAGGCTGGAAGAGCAGCACTGGGCTGTTTGCTGTTCCCTCAGGGAGCCACCATCTTCAGCCAGATCCCAAAGGTAGCTCATGCCCGTTAGGAACTGGCCCCACAGCAAAGAAGCCAAGTCCCAGCGTCTCACCACAGACACATCCCCAGGAGGTTTCTGCCTTAAACAAACACCGTGCCAGAAGGGAACTGCAGAGACGCGGAGCAGCCAGCAGCTCGCCTGCTTTGGGTGCTGCGGCACGTCTCTTCTCTCTACAAAGACAGGCTGAGAGGCTGAAGTGCAGTCCTGTCTCTGCCCAGCCTGCTTTGGGCTGGAGAAAGCAACAGTTTGGGAATTCAGAGGTCACGACTGTCCCCAGTCCCTCTGGAGGAGAGCCGGAATGGGAAGACCCCTGCGCAGAAGAGGACTTGGTCATCTTGCCCATCCTCAGAGGCACAGGCTCTGGCGTGTGTGTCCAGAGATGGAGGAGTGTCTTCACCACCAACAACCGGTCAGGAAGACATAAGAAGGAAGGTTACCCCCATCCTCAGAGGCACAGGCACTGGCGTGTGTGTCCAGAGATGGAGGAGTGTCTTCACCACCAACAACCGGTCAGGAAGACATAAGAAGGAAGGTTACCAGGGCAGGCAGTCTGGAGACCTCGAGCAGTTGGTGGGCTTTATTACCCTGGTGAAACTAAACCAAGAATAAAGGCAGGGGCAGGCCTTCTACCTCACCTGCTGTTCTTCCTCGCAGGACGACTTAAGAAAAATCTGGACAGGCTTTCCTCCTAACCTCACCTCCCCACTCCCAGCAGCTGATCCCTGCCCTCAAGCTTTGGAAAGAAGAGCCTTTCCTGCTCGACAGCGACGCTGTTACCTTCGCAGCTCTGGTGACAGGTATTAAGGGAAGGCTCAGGCTTAAATCGTGACGATGCTGCACACCAGCAGCAGCTCTGAGTGTAACCAAGACAACTGATCTTTTTTAAAACTTTGCCCGACAAAAAACAACGTTAGGGAACTCTCAGAAAGCAGCCGCCGTCGGTGACCCCTTTCCATGCATTCAGATAAGAAAGTCCTTATTTGGGGATGCAAAATTGACACTAGAAAGCTAGTAAATGCCAGCTTCACAATTATCTCAGCAATCTTTATCTGGCTCCCGTGTGCGTAATGCTGATTTCATGAAAAATTCACACATTATTTTCTTCATATGATCCTGACTCATTCGGTGCCCAGGAAGTTGCATCCTTAGTTCTGACATTTTGCAGATTTTGAATGATTGATTACAGCATTTAAATAACATACTTCAAACATAAGGGTGGTGGTTGTTGTTAAGTGTAATTATTGTTGTTTAAGTGTAATTATTTTTACATTATGACTAATTATAAATGGATATTATTAATGGGAGAACAAAATTTGTTTATCGGGGTTTGAATTCTGCAGTCACCAGGAATAAACACACCAGGTAATGAGTTTGGCAATAAAATGCCAGCCTCAGGCATGGACCAGATTTAGCACCGCCCTTTCTCTTTGTATCACACTTCCTTCCTCCCACGAGCTCAGCCCACTCAAAACCTGTATAATTCCTTCCTAGAAAAGGATGTGCCTGTTTCTGCTCAGTTTTCATAAGCATATGCCTTTATTTCCTAAATATGTTCCTCGGTGGGAACTCTCCTAATGGATTTACAGGCCCATTTTATCACCCTCACTGGAATGGGTGGGAATGGAAGAGTGGAAGAAGCTGGGGTTTGATTTCGAGTGAAGGGGAGTCCCGCGGGGAGCCGCCTGCCGACGGGAGCAGAGAGAAGTGGGATAATGAGGGAGTGGGATCCTCTGGGTGAGCTGATCATGTGGAAAAGCAGCGTGGTCCCAGGAAGAACAGGTACTGCTCTTCCCCCAGTTTCCCCTTTTAAAGGTTTTATTCAGAAAGGTAAGTGTTGGGAAGAGGAGGAATATTCTTCTTCTCACTTATTTAAGCTCCCTGAATCTCTGATGAACTCTAGCTTCCTGATACTCAGCTTTCAAACAAACCCCAATTAGCCAACAAACAGGAGATTTTTCATAGGTGAAAAAGAAAAAAAGCAGCGGGAATGAGCAGCAAAAAATTTTTCTGCCAAACCTCACCACCTCATTTGGGCATCTCTGCTTCAAATTACAAGCACATTTTCAAAATTAAGATTTCTGACTTGCATCGGAACTCTTCCAGCAGAGCAGCCGCGAGACCTGCCTCTCTCAGATGAAAGATGGGGTTTGCATTAAGAGGCCAAACCAACACTTTTTTATTTTTTTAAGCCGTATCCCGCTGTTGGCTCATTTCTCTGATATTCACGAACACGATGAGGTTTCCTTCAAAACAGCTCCAGTCAAAAGCGCCTTTTTCCCTCGAGAAATAAATATCAATGACCTACTTCCCCTGCATGTGGTTTCTTTCATTTTTCCAGAGCCCCAGCACCTTTGATTGCCTTTCTGTCCCTCTTCCCGTTCTTTTCTGGGTTTGCAGCCTCATTACATTTAACGTCAAATGGTAAATTTCATTTGCGTGAGGGAACTCAAACACACCCTGTGGCTGGGACTCGGGCACCGCATCCATTACAGCAGCAGGAGTTCCAAAGAAGCGGGTTGAAACTTGGCTGTCCCTCCACCTGCTCCAAAAAAACAGGAGCAGGAACACCAAAAAGACAAGACCTAAACCCACCAGCGCCTACGCCCAAACACTTCCAAACCCTGGCTGTGAGATCACAACACAGGAAGGACTTGGATCTGCTGGAACGGGTCCAGTGGAGGGCCACGAAGATGATCAGAGGGATGGAGCACCTCTGCTATGGAGACAGGCTGAGGGAGATGGGGTTGTTCAGCCTGGAGAAGAGAAGGCTCCAGAGAGACCTCATAGCAGCCTTCCAATATCTGAAGGGGCTACAGGAGAGCCGGAGAGGGACTCTTTGTCAGGCAGTGTAGTGACAGGACAAGGGGTAACAGTTTTAAATTGGAAGAGGGGACATTTAGATTAGATACCAGGAAGAAATTCTTTACTGTGAGGGTGGTGAGACACTGGAACAGGTTGCCCAGAGAAGCTGTGGCTGCCCCATCCCTGGAGGGGTTCAAGGCCAGGCTGGATGGGGCTTTGAACAACCTGGTCTGGTGGGAGGTGTCCCTGCCCACGTAAGGTTCCTTCCAACTCTAACCATTCAATGATTCTATAATTTCCAGCATCTGCCTTTCACAGGAGCTGGAACTGGATGATCTCTAAGGTCCCTTCCAACTCTAACCATTCTATGATTCTAAAAACCCCCCAAAGGTTTCGCTTCTGCACCATTAACATGTAACCTTTTTTATGTGGATCCCTCCAAAAGGAATCCCCCCTAAAAAAGGTATTTTTGAGCTGCTCAGTGAGCTGGGAACCACCTGCTTCATCCCACTGGAGTTCAGTGTCAATTCCAAAGGAAGTTCAATTTTGTATAAACGTGTGCCTAATGACACACCTCCCTCTTCACATCCCTTGTGGACTGTTACTGTCACAAATCCTCCGTTAAGGCCACCCTGCCTGGGGAATGCCAATTGCTGCTGTTGATGAGCCCCTTCTGAGGCCGAGACCTCCATCACCGAGAATTTCATCCTGGGGCTACACCACGACGCCATCACCCTCTGCTTGCTCATGTTTTTTAACGGGTTTCCATTTCCATCCACCCGACCCCAAGTCAACCTGGGATCGTTTTTCCAAGGCTATGGAAGACACCTCGCCTTCTCCACCAGCAGCCACCCCGCTTCTTCTCTTGGTGGCCATCACACCTGGTTCATCCAGCCCCACCTACCCCCTGTGCCCACAGCTCTGGCCAGGGGGGGTTTACCTGGGTTGTTTTTCCTTTTTTTCTCCTTTATTATTTATTCTATTATTTTACTTTGGACCGAAGGTGGGCTTTCTGGAGGGGAATTTCCAGAAGAACCTTCTGTCTTGAATGTATTATGGAACAGGGCCCCTGGGTGGCCTTTGTTCGTTAGCAGTCTCCCGTTAATGGTGTAATCGGTACGACTGCAGGCCCCCAGGAGTCCCACCGGGCACAGGCAATGCCGGAGAGGCACGGAAACGTCGATGAACCACGTTTAACGGCCCCGTAGCTCGAACCCGGTGCCCGGGGGCAGCAGAACCCCCTTGTCCCGCCGTTCGCAGAGAGGCGGGAGGGAAGGCGGAGCAGGCCGCGAGGGTACCGGCTACGCC
>NW_015090921.1:4717630-4725218 GCF_001431845.1 Calidris pugnax
TGTGCTCTTCCGATCCCCAAGGGCGGCCCCTGGCCCGCGGCGGCGCGCGTGAGCCTCGGCACGTCGCGTGCGGCGGCCGTTGGCGCCGGGCGGGGGCAGCTTCCCCCCCCTCTTCCCCGGCCTTCACCCGCCGCCCCGCCCCGCCGCCGAGAGCCCGTTTTAACCCGGGGCTCGGCTGCCTGGGGGGCGGCCCGGCCGCCGTTGTTCCGCTGTCTTCAAGTCTTCCCCGGGCCGAGGAGGCGGCTTCGTGTGGCGGGGAGCTTGTTGCGGCCGCCGGTGCCGCCGAGGGGGAGCTGTGTAAATAAATAACGGGGCTCTCCTGGAAGGGCCATGTGGTGCCGGTGTTGATGGGTGGCCGTAGGTACCAGGCTGGTTGATAAAGGGTTTAAAAGGGGGTGAACAAAGGGTAAGGTGTAGCTCAGGCTGTAGTTGGTAGGCATGAGGGGTAGCAGTTATTTCCTCGGTCTGCTTAGACGAGTGGTTTCCAATAGCGTGGTGTGGACAAGATGATCTTTAAGGTCCCTTCCAACCTAGAAGATTCTGTGATTCTGTGTGAGTTTCTTGCCTAGCTTCTTTAAGATGTTGAAGCCTTACTCCTGACACATAGTGTCCCAACTCATGGGTTGTCTCTAATCACACTTAATGGAGTGGACTAAAGCCCCTGAAGATTTGAAGCTACTACAGACTTTGTCAAGGTTGTGTAAAGAAGCGGGGACAGGCTGATGAATGGGTTTTGCCACTTTAAGGTGTTTTGCCTGATGCAGCCTCTGGCTCTGCCGCTGCAGCACCTTTGCAGTGCCCTCAGGCACAGTTCCTTCTGAGGCTGTGTTGAGAACTGGAACGGGAAATTGATTCTGCTTGAAAAATGTTGCCCTAGGTGAGCATTTTTATGTGAGTGTGTTTATATGGGGGGAAAAAAAGCATAGATCTGGCAGAGATGGGCAGCATTCATTTGCTTATGTGTTCCCTATGGCAGTGGCTGACTATTGACCTCACCTGCTGTTTGCTGAGTGCTGATGCAGATGCTGCTGTGCCTGTCCTTGGAGAGAAACGCAACTAGAGGAAACCAGTGTTAGTCCCACTTGTGAATAAACTTGTTTGGTCACCCACCAGGATAAAAAAATAATTGAAACTCTTTCTCTGTGAGCTTATGCCACTTCTTCATTTATGCTCAAATCAACTCGATCTCTTCTAAAGCACGTGGTTGTGTGTGTTGGCTTTTTAAAACCTGATTTCCAAAGGAATGGGAAGTCCAAGACATTCTTTTTACAAACACAATGAAATAGATCTCTGCCTAGAGGAGTGAGAAAGAGCTCTCATCTGAGAAGAGGCTGTTGTCCTTTTGCTGTTTCATAGACAGCAGAGGCTCTCCTAAAAAAATTCAGCCGTGGTATGCACGTAGGAACAGTGCCATTAGCTGTGACACCAGCAAGGCTTACTTGATGTCCTCTTCTTCCATAATTAAGGATGTGGTGTATGTGTTTTGGAGTTTTTTTGGTGTATGCGTGTTTTTGTTTTGGTTTGGTTTTTAATAAAGGGTGGCTTTAGAACAAAGAATTGAATGGTGGTGGTGGAGTTGCTCTTCTTTCTCCACAGAAAGATGGAATGTGCTCTCACTGTTGGATTCTGGCTGGGTTTAGAACCTGATAAATCCCTGATATATCTTTTTTTTTTCTGAACTGGATAAGGAAGAATGCAGTGAGAATGACATGGATGAGAAGAATAATGAAGGCTTGCCATAAGAAGAAAGCAACCAGAAGAAAGTTTTTTTTCTTGGCTTTCTTTTTTTTTTAAATCAAGCCCAAACCAGAAAGGCAGTAAGGGATGTGAGCAGTGTAAAAGGCAGAAAATGAATGTGGGAGTCACATAAAACATATCTACAATAAAAATGTTTGCATTCATTGTTGCAGTTGCTATCTTCAGGAATAGCCAGTTTGGAGAATGACAAGATTGTGACCTAATTACTGTTAAACAAACACTTGTGATAATGGAATTCTGCTGTTTTGTGAACTCTTGCAGTACAGTGCTTTCTGCTAATATGCTAATATGGTGCTGTCTGCCTGACCACAGGGTAAGTCAGTAAGTCAATAATGAAGATGGATATAAACCTGGAACCTATCATCAACAGTCTGGTACTTTAATTGGTGTTACTCTTCTTTTTAGCATAACACAGTAGCAGAATAGAGGTTCCCTGGCAGTTCTAAGTTGATGATCCACTGGTGACTGTAGCAATGAGTATTTCTATAAGGCAGCAATTGAATGAGTAGGATAATCCTGAGCTCAGGTGTGGGCTTTTTTACTACCCTGACTCATTCTGCCAAATTTTCTTATTTTTCCTCTCTTTTTTTTTTTTTTCTGTGATGTGGACAAGTTCTCCAGATGAGGATTCATCATGTATGTGGTAGATGTTCCTCGTGATGGCCATAAAGGGATTGAAATTAATCAGGATGGTGTTACTCCTGCTGATTATAGCTTGTTGCTTATTATGGCTATGGTGGTTGGACTAGATGATCTTAAAGGTCCCTTCCAACACAGACAATTCCATGACTCTACATTTCTGCCACTGGTGCATGGCAAAAAGCATGCATCATTGCTTTATTATTTTATTTTGGAATTTTCAGTAATTGAAATAATGGTATATTGACAAAATACAGCAGTTATTCAATGTATGAATAGTGGGCATAATGACTGATAAAATACAGAAAGAAATGTAAAATACATTATTTAAATATTGAATTAATAATTTCTTGTCTACAGAGAAAAAAGTGCAATTATTTGTAGTGAGCACTGGCTTTTCTCCCTGCCCTCTCACCAGTGGTTCATGCTTTATAACCATGGATTGTGTGTTCCCATTTTGTAATCTTCAATGTTTGGCAAAATTTCTGTATTTCCCCAAAGTTAAGGTCACTCTTGGGAGGTGGAGAACGTTGTGCACTGTACGTTGCAGGATTAGTGCTGTTAAACAAAGCACCAACTTTACAGGGGACTGAAGGTTTGGTCTCTGGTGGCAAAATGTTAGTATTGGAGAGGTAAAGCAGGTATTTCTCTCCTCCTCCCCCCCCAAGTGTTTGCCCCTGTTCCTCCAACAGAAGCTGCTGCTTTTGCAGGGCCGTAGCTGACAGTTGATGAAGCACTTCCTGAACTACCACCTGCAATAGTCAGGGCTCTGAGTGTTAAAAAGTGAATTTGGTTTTAGTAGAAAGTAGTCAAGGGAATTTGATTGTGGTATAAAGTAATGCTCTGGGCTGAAATCTGCTGGCCCACAAGCTGTGTCATACTAGCTGTGGGGATAGTGCTCTCTGTGTGCGTCTGGAGCACTGGAGCATGCATTTTAGCATGTTTGCATCAGCAAGAAAACCAAAATCTATAAAAGCAGATTTCTTGTTGGTGGTGTTTGTTTTTTGGGTTGATTTTTTTTTCCCCGCCCTGCAACAGTCCATTTCTTGTAATAATTTTTTTTTAATCTTACATTTTTTAGCTAGATTCTACCACCACTTACAGCTTTAATCTTCTTGACACCGGATTATTTCTCACTATAGCTAAAGGAAGAACTTAAGCTACTTCTCTATCATAAATAAAATGGTTTAAACTTTTTTTTTTTATTAGAGGAGATTTGGGCTAGGATTCTATTGCCCAAGGACAGAGGTCTGGAGCTGTCGTAGATGATGCAAGTTGTTAGAGACATCTGTGTGGAGCAAACATTCAACCCTGGGAAGTGAAAAATCATCTGGAGAAGCAGTTGGAGGCCAGTGGGGCTGGTTATGGTATAGAAAAAGGAACTGGATAGGTTTCTTTGGGCAGTTTAATCCATCCCGGAGTTCCAGAATTAACAGACTTTCTTGTGGGGTGCTACTGTGTTAATCATTCTCCAAAGTGGCAAAACATTGCCTAAAGAAAGGATGGTTCTGTATTTTAACCCTTCTTAGTGTGCACATTACACAATACTTATAACTAGAGCATCGCTAGATTTTCAGGTCTTTAAAATATTTTTGGTTTTTTTCAGTGCCAAAATTTGGGACTTTGTATGATTATCAGGGCTGCCTGGTTGTAGTTAGTAATAACTTGTAGAACAAGGCTCTGGTGATGGACTGTTGCTGTGGGTGTATTACACTGGCACAGTTGGTTTTGATAGCTGTTGTTTTCAGCCACTGAGCCTAGTCTCAGCCAGTGCTCGTTTTTAGCTAGTGAATTTGAGACCTGAAAGCCTCCTTTATGCTCTAGTAATGCTCCAGTAGTAATGCCTTGCAAAGTATAGTGTACCACAGAAATGTCCTGTTGTGTATCTACTTGTGTAGCAGAGATCTTTGTATTCAAACTGGAAAGGGGATTGCTAACAGAAAGTGTAATCCTCACCTCCTTGATGTTTTCCACAGGTTGGCAACTGTTATGTTCTGTTTAACTATGTCTGCAACACATGTTGCTCTCCCACATACAGGTCTTTAGGAAAGCCTTGAGACCCGCCAGCACTGTGATCGGTTACTGAATCTTCACTGAATCTTGTTTTTCTGGAGACAGGTTAGAAACAAGAGCAGCTGAAGAATATAATTTTTTTGCTACATCTCTGACTAGCAAAAACTCTGGAGTGCTGGGTGGTGAAAGTTACAGGCTCTCCATTACTCGTAGTGTGCAGGCATTCCTGAAAGAAGGAATGTGATTTGGTGGCTACTGAAATAGTTTGTCAAGACTGTACTTCATACTTTCAAGGTGCTGCAAAGCAGGGAATATGTCTGAATGAAGCATTTGGGGAAAGAGGGTACTTCTCAGTAGTGGACTTCAGCATTTCAAATACAGTCATTGCATTACTGCTTAGTATAAGGTAATTCCCTTTAAACGCGCAGGGTGGTATTCAGTTGGTTGAAACCAGTTCATTTCTATGCTGCCAACTGGTGTTTAGCACAAACAAGGCCTTAAAACTGGTGTTTGTACTGATCTGTGTGCGATGTAGTTCTTTATTGCAGTACTCCTGTTTCCTATAAGCTGCTCAGAACCAGGTTACTCAAGCTGGTGGGAGTCTGTGGTACTGCTGTGACTTCTTCTGGTGCATCTGCTCAATGCAGTGAAACTAGAGGTTCTGCTTTTGGTGCAGGCAAGGGTTTCTACCTGCATTAGGTAAAATGGTAGCAAAATCCCTGGCAATGTCAAGTCTCTGGTGTTGCTTCTCTTATCACTGGAACATGTGGTCTGTGGGCCATGAATGTGCCTCTGTTACCTGGTTCAGTGCTGCTGCTCTTAGGTGTACAAGTGGCCCTCTTGTTGAAGCAAAAAAGGCTTATTTCTGTATTGTTACTGTTCAGAAACATATTGCTTAATACAAAATAAAGTGTTGATGTAACCTGTGACCCTAAAACTTGATGATCGTTGTACCTACTATGCGATTGCTGTAGGTATAAAATAACTATTCCTGACCAATCCTGGATAACGTGGCTTAGTTTTTTAATTGATGTAATTATTTCTGAATTAATTTGTTAAGGAGGAAAAATACTGTGCTGGATCTGACAGCCTGAGGCTGCTGCAGCTCTGTGCCCCCAAGTATAACCAATAGTAAGGCTGAAAATGTATTCCTGGTAGGCACAAGCACACGTATATGTGACATATAGACATACATGTCTGTCCACACAGATTGGGCAGACACACAGATACTGCACAGGCAGCAGCACAGCCTTATCCTCCTCCCCTCCCTATCTGAGCAAGATGGAGATCTGCCTGGTGAGAGTGTGTGTGTCTATCTGTTTTTATATATGCACACATATATATGCGTATAGATAAGTAGATTCCTTCCAGCAACTGGGCTTTAAACACTTAGTCTGCCCAGCAGCTGGTTCCTGGATCCCAGTCTCCCCAGTTGCTTGTTTCTGGACACTTAAGCCCCTGAGGCTACAGCTGTGCTCCATGTGCTGGTACCTGCTGTCTCTGGGCTGGCTGGGGCTGCCCTGGTTCGCTGATGGCCAACACCCCTCCACCCCACCGGGTCTTGCCCATTGAAGAGACAGGGATGTGCCTACACACACAGAGCTGGTGGCACTTCTCTGGTCCCCCAGGTCCTTTGTCCAGCTGCACACCCTTCACCCCAGTGTTTATAGCTAAACTGGAATGCTTTGATTCCTTTCTTTCCTTCCCATTTGCTATGTGAAACGTGAAAACACTTGGCTGTTGGCTTTGGCTTTTTCATGTGCAAAGATATTTTAGAAACTTCTGAGAGAACCATAATGGGAAGCTGTTTGAGAGAATGGCTGAACACAACCCTTAACAAAACACCATCTCTGTGTGAATTTTTTTGTATCTATCCTCTTACTTATAGTTCCTCTGAACCTTTTTTTTTCCTCTCCAAATCCGCTGTTTCCAGCATTTGGGTGTTTCCCTTCCACCGTGCCAACCTTATCTAGTAAATGGATGTTGTGGTTTAATCCCAGCCGGCAGCTAAACACCACGCAGCTGCTCGCTCCCTCTCCCCAGCTGGGGGGGATCAGAAGGGTAAAAGTAAGAGAACTCATGGGTTGAAGTAAAGCCAACTTAATAGGTAGAACAAGAGCCACGCACACAAGTGAAGCAAAACAATTAGGAATTCATTCAGTACTTCCCATTGGCAGGCAGATGTTCATCCATCTCCAGGAAAGGCAGGGCTCCATCGTGCCATCTTTCATATTTGCAGAATTTTGTCTTTAAGCAGTTTCTCTCTACAGTGAATGTGTTTAATCCTCATTTTCTTCAGCCTGAGTTCATTCTTCTAGTTAAAAGGGGAAAAAATACTCCATGGTCTTCTCCTGCAGACCTGCCTATGTTAGTGTTTGGATGCACGTTTTTTCAAGTGTCTTAAAAATGTATTTTCTTTAGCTACGTGCTTCTGAGATGATCTCCCACAGCATAAACCTAAGTTGCTGAGAAACCTCCAAAGAGGTGCTGGCCTTTGTAATGTTGCTCTTATTTTTGCCCGTTTTCTGCGTCCTGACAGCAAAGGCACGACTGTGTTCGTTAAACTGAGGAGCAGCCCTAATGAAGCTAGAGCCTGTGGTAGGCAGTGGTCGGTATGAAATTGGTCTGTTGGTGACTCTGGACCTTGGTGTCAAGCCTGCTGGTTCTGGTGCCTTGACTTTTTGGCACTGCCGTGTTAACGTCTGTCCTTCCATAATGGGTGCAGTGTTGTAAGATAAACATCCTTAACGGAAAAAGGGTGGCGGGAAGGCTCTGTTCAGGCAATGGCGGTACAGCCTGTGCCGAGGCAGGGTTTTGTTTGCGAACTGCTTTGCCTGACACCCCCCGGGGCTCCCGGCCGTGGGTGTCGTAGGACCGAATTCTGATGGCGCTGCGGTGGATCGGAGAACCCCCGCGCAGGGGGAGGGAGACGTGACGCTGATCCTGGCCCTGCCGTTATCTCCCGGGCAGACGCTTTCCCCGGGGTACCCACCTTCGTGCCTGGTGGGGTCCGCGCCGCGGGAGGAGGCAGCATCTGCCCCGGGGGTAGCGGTGCGGGGCCGCTCCGGCCCGCCGCCCGCGGGGAAGGCTCCCTTAATGCGCCCCGGGGCGCGGCGCGGCGCTCGCCGACTCTGCCCGGCCCGGGCGGCCGCATCTCGTCGGCGCCGCCCCCCGGCCG